>NC_081405.1:523745557-524353057 GCF_030272615.1 Cryptomeria japonica
CAGGGCACACCCCCCCCCCTCCCCCCCCCAATGCCCTAGTCCCCCTTAAACAAGTCCCAATTTAAGATCAACTAGAAAGAGGGGGCAAACTAAAAACCAATTAATCTAATCATAATTTCAACCGTTTTCCTATTTGGATTGTGGCTAGATCTATTGGATTCATCCCTCTTTCAATGTGTGGTCTCCCTAGTAAAACTAGTGCTTTTATTATCTTAATTGGTGAAACCCTAGTTTTACACCCATTATGAAACCCTTGCTATTTGGATTTGTAGACACTTTGTTGCCTCATCTACCAATGTTTCTCCTTCTCAAAGATTACGATCACCTATTATATATTTTTTTCGTAATTTATGGATTCGTGATGTTTTGTTCAATGTTGTCATAAACCATTAATGACTTGTGTAGATTTTGGATCAATGTTACTCTCTTAGTCAAGAGAGGTGATTGCTTGAGAGTATCATATTGGTTAGGATGTAGTTATTTCCCTATTGATTTGGAGCTTACATCTTCATGGAGTTGGGTGAGCAACAAAAAAGAGTTGCTAATCTTCCTTTTTTATTATTTTCATTCATGGTAGAAAAATGACTTACAAGTTGTAAAATGAGTTTGGTCCTTACTGGATTTTAAAAGTTGTCCAAAAAAATTAAGCAATTATTTTATGGATTTGTAAGAGAATTTGTGATATCTTTCATGTGTAACTTAGTTTTAAAGGAATTCAATAAGAAATGTGTTGAGATTGTTTGAAAGAGTATGGATACTTTCATGTTGTTTTCATAAATATTGTATTTTATATTTAAGTGTATGAAAGTTTGGTTAGGTAGGTTTATGCATGGTTGTACCTATGAGAGTCATAAATGCTTTAGAAAAAAAATAATTCAACAAATCATGTGAAAAAAAGCCTATATTATCATGAAAACATAGTTTTCAAATATTATAATATGATTTTTTCTCTACTTTATGATAATAAGAATGAGTAAGAATGGATTTTATGATATGTTGGTTTAATAGAAAAAAATCATCTTTTATCATCTTGATTACAATAGTAAAATTAACAAAATTATATACTTGTTGCCTTATGATAATCAAATTTATTGATTCACTAGAATGGATATAATGGTTCTTGTCTTGTAGCTAAAAAAATCACCATAGCGAAAACAAAAACCCATGAAGTAGAGAATTGAGGATTCTCCAATGGGAAATGATACACTGTAGTAATAAACTTCTCATATAATTTTAAACATTTCCTTTTTGTTAACATTTGCAAAGTAAAATGTATTCATAATTTTAAAGATTTTATTAGTGCTTTGGAATGCTTGTAATGTGGGCTTATTTATAAATTAATTTAATTATTTTTTATAAGCAAGTTGTTGTCCAAGGGATGACTCCCATCTATTAAAATTTAGAACAAAAAAATATATTGGTGATAGGAGGCAAATAATCATCTAACTTGTAGCCTCCCCAATGTTTACAATGCAAAAGAAGAGAGAAACCAACAATGAGCTTGGAAGTTCTCACCCTCTAACAATAGGGGAAAAGAGGTGGATTAGCATTCACCAAGTTTGAAAATTTCTCCAAAATGATCCATAAAAGCCCCTAACGAATCAAAACAAATCCCCTATGTATGCTCTTGAAAGTGCAAAGTAGTTCTATGTTAAAAGAACCTCCAATAAGGAATCAAATATTAATTCACAGAAGTTATGGCATCTAACACATTCATCCTAAAATTGCACTGATTAAATTTGGCAATTATCCATTTGCACCATATTTTCCTAACATATTGGTCTAGATCATGTAAGACTTATTCCATGTGTTGGACTTGCCTATTTTTATCCCTTTGTAGGATTGCGATATTAGGCCATGGTTTGTCATCATTAGAAACAATAATATTCTCAACATGGTTTGCCCTGTAATTTGCCAGAAAAATTATAGCTCTATTGGCATATTGGCATTCAAGGTGAATCGACACTAAGGGAAATGATGGAGTGAAAATCCACATTCCTCATCATTAAGACATCTCTCCTAGATCAACACTCACAAGAAAACACATGAGAACAATAATCTACACATTATGGGCCTACTCACAATCTATCTTCAAGAGTTAAATCTTTCTATCATTTTTGACATATAAAAAAGCAAGAACTTGTTTATGTCAATTATTTGTAAGTGAGGATAGTATGTTAGGGTAACATGAATGTAGACTTGATCTTTTCATTTATGATATCCACTTAGACATCTCAGAGTGAACTTAAATGCACGTGCAACTATTATCTCTCTTATGCATTTGTTCAACACATTGGAAAGAATGACAACTAATGGTTCATTCGTAAATTGGTATATTCTTTATTTTTTATAGTTCATCTTATTAAATTTGTTTCATCTAATTTATTCTCAAAGGAAATGAATTGATCTAGTTATGATCTTTCCTTTATTAGCTTATTTGGGTGTGTCAGAAATCTTCATCATGTGATGTGTATCACCCTTAGTAGATTCAAGATGTCGGCTCTTTACTTGTGTGTTTTTTATGTTCCATGAAAGGAAGAAGAGGTGTAGAATTCACTTCCTACACTAACCTATGAGAGATGCGTGCAAAAATTGAACTAATCACTGAGTTACAAGGAAATAAACACAAAAGCATTATACCATAATATCGTGATTTATATGGGGAAAACATTTCGAAAGAAAAACTCCATACTCCTAAGAAACGCAATGTATAATTAGGTAATAGAAGGTTACAATAAATTTACAAAGTCTAAGCATTTGCAAGAGTATCACCAACTAGAGGTCTAGAGTAATTCCAATAACATAACATTTCCTACAAAAATCATTATCAAAACCTTGATCTCAAGCACCCAATAAATAGGAGATACAATATATGAACGAATCAAATGTTAATTAGAAAACCATGAACTAAAACTACCCATAATGTAGTGTCCAAATCCCTAGTTATAAATCCAACCTTCAATCCCAAGATGAGTCCATAGGCTTAAAATAAGATATTCCTTCTATTTACCATAAACTCGTCATAATCTACTCACCAACTTGGGTACTCCATTTTGTCTCTATTATCTCCATTCAAAGATGTCTTATGACATGATATAACACATATCATAATTTGGTTAGCAAGTGTAATTCCCTCTTACAACTCTTTTATGTGTCATAGATATTTTTAAATGTCCAATGTGGATGAAAAAAACCAACTTCTTCAAGCCATAACTTTTGATTTGTGAGGTCATTTGGGCCTTTAGAGATATACATATTGGGCATCTCTAGAAGCAATGAAGAAATATACATATTGGGCATCTCTAGAAGCAATGAAGAAATATACATATTGGGCATCTCTAGAAGCAATGTTGAATACTTGGAATCATTTTTAGGGTCGTAAACAACCTCTATAGCGTAGAAATTAAGTTATATTCTTCTATAACTTGAATGTTGCATTTTTTACACACTAAACATTAGGAGGAATGTAGAGACACATTACCTAGCATTCCAAATGTAGATGTTTGAGTTAAATGTTGTCTTATTTGTTGACAACACTAATGTATTAGACTATGTTGTTTTGTTATTATTGTTGCAATTGATCCCATGCAAAAAAATTGTTGGCCCTATTTTGTATGGTTGGTTCTGAGTAAATTTGGGCATAAAAAATTAGCTACTCATTGCATATATTTCAATGGCTTTGTAAGTTCCTATGAAGTTCTCATGTTAAGGACAAGAAGACAAGAACACAATTTCAAAGAATGGTTCATTATTTTGCTTGGACCAGATATTCTTTTATTGTTTAAAATAAAATCTACTTTTCATGCATGTGTGAAAATGATCATGTACTTTGGAATGCATGCTCATGTTAGGATTCACATATTCATCAAAGTGAAGGGAAAATGTAATGATAACATTTGCGTATCAATGTCATCTCTCATTTAGTTTTGTGCCCAGCTTCATACAATTTTTTAATATGATTCCATATCAAAAGTGTGACAATCTTGTGTCAACTTGGGCTCATTGCCCAATCCCTATCCATGCCCAATTTGACATGTTTCCTCTACTCCTCATTTAATACACTGTTTCTTTTTTTCCCATTTTCATTTTAACTCCCATCTATCTATCAACTAGACATCATTTTTTACATCTATATCCATGCTTCTCCCCATCATTCACCTTGCCTTGAGATCCACACTTTGATGCTAAAGATCATTCTTTAGCCACTCGAGATTATTCCTATGGTACTCAAGATTGACCCCAACTTTAAATTTTTAAATTCAAATTCCAAAGTTCTCACCTTTTCCTAATAGTTATTGTAGGATAAGTTAACACATTTTTGCATGACCTCTTTCTATGTGCTTATATTTAAAGACATTGAATCTACACTTAATTCATATAGAAGAAATTGATGGTGCACACTTCAATCTAAAGGGACAAAAGAGTCATGATCATTTAAGCTATTTGTACGTTTGAGAAAGGTGTCTTTATTTTTTTTCTTAAAATCATTAATTTGAAAAGAGGTTGACCTAGGTAAACATAACACTTGCAAGTTGATAACTTTCCTAAAGGTATTTTTAAATACTACCTATCCTTGCAAGTATTCAGATATGAGAGAGGGTGAAGCATTTTTTAAGAGTTTGCATTTTGTTAGGTTGATCTTGATTAATTTCATGAGGCTTGGGTTTGAATCTATGGGGATCAAGAATGATCCATAAGAAATTATGGGCTTTTTTAAGATAATTGTCTTCAACAATCAAAGAGCATTTACTTTTGGTACCCAGATGATTGGATTCCATGTAACATCGACATTGATTTATTTATAGTTGTTTCCAACACTAGATACCCTTATCCATTTGTATCTAATCTCTATTGGGATTAAGTTGTCTCAACCTTTGCAAATCCTAACATTGGTTTGGTTATATTTATTATTATTTTAATTTAATCATTGCCTACAAATGTCTAATCATCTAGTGGGACCCACAGGCTTGTTGGCATCCTACTTGGCAATGATTGTATGATACAAATGTTACACATGTAGAGGTAGGGGTCCCACTTTGAGGGTCTTGGCAAGTGTCATGTTATGATAACCTATGACAGATTCTATGACATATCGAACATGAGGTAAGAGATACCTTTTGCATGGAGAAGGTGGGTGCCCAAGTTGGGTTATAACAAGTTGTAAGAGAATCGGCTAATAATAGTCAGATATAACAAATTATCTTACAGCTATAAGTGTTGTAAGCTATGACAATTGTAAGATGCATAAGAGCATTTGTCATATCTCAAAATAGTAAATTTTGGGTGCCCAACTTAGGAGGTTTGAATGGGGAGTCATTTGGAGATGTACATGTGTCATTTGCATGTTTTTTGATGACTAAAAAATAGGGCCAAATGTTTTGCACAACACCATCTTCTTGCTTCATCTAGAAGCTTCCTTCTTTGTTGTATTTCTCTATAATAGATAGCCTTGGAGGGTATTGATTATGTTATGTTTGCAAGTGAAATGTTATGTTGTCGAAATTGATTCAAAGTGTTGTTGGATTGATTGTTGAAGACTCTTGTTGAAGAAGCAATGTATTGTTATTGTATTGTAACTGTTGTTTCCATAATACAAAAACTATGGTTTTGGAGTGTGGGTTTTTTCTCCCAAAATGGTTTTCCCCACGATATGTCTTGTGTTCATTACTGTATATCTGTATGCATGTTCATTATTTCCTTGTGAATGTGTTTCTATTTTCGTAATAGTTAAGATTTGTAAGAAAAATTGCACTATCTCACCCACTAGATTAATGTAGGAATCATTTTTCGCACCTTTGCTTCCTTCCAATCTCTGAAAATAACAATTCAATTTATCAAATCCTAACTCCTTGATTAACTTCAAATTAGCTATGTCATTATTAATTACATGTATTTAATTAGCCTATTATTTATGTAATGCAATTTATTTCTTCACAATTTTATTCAATAAACTAGAAGTATGAATATATGAAGCATGAGGAGGTGAGCCATAGTTGAAAAGGAATTGAGTTGTAATAAAATGGAGATACAAGAATGCTTAAGGTATTAAATTAGTAAAAGAAAGAAAATAGTTAATGAATGGTAGATGAGTAGACATTCTTGGTGTGTCTAGAATATTTGAAAGGCTTATAATATGTACTGGAAAGACTTGGTAGTTGTTCACCTTAACTTCACATTTCTTAAATTCTTAAACCAGTAAGTTGAGTTTTTGCAAAAGCTCCAACTTGTTTTCAAAGATGAATTAAGAATATACATTTATTGCTGGAGATCTAAGCATCAACAATGTAACTACATTAACTATGTTTTGGCTAAGTTGTCCACAAACAACCCCATTTAAAAAAAAAAAAAAAACAGAAAGAAAAGAAGTTAACATGAAACATGTGAATCAAGACATATATTATTAAATGTCTCGTGTGATCATATCATTAATTATTTCTTTAATATGACTTGTATAATGAATTCTTTTCATCCATCCTTTAGATACATGTTACAAAAAAAAATAGAAACCCTTTGCTCCACCACACCATAATGACTATTGTCGTTACAATTACTCTCTTATAAATGTCTAAAGCCAATTTGAGTTGATCTTATAATTAGTTTTAGACACTTCATAGTATTATGAGGCAAGACTAATTTTCATGAAACTTAACACAATTTAATAAGTTCTGATCTTGAAGTTTGCTTTTTCATTTTGACTACTAGGCCAGAGAAAAATTTTGCAAGTCAATATTTTTTTTCTAATGGAACAAATGTGTTTCCTTTGATCAAGAGTCAAGCCTTTATTGATACATCTTTGATTAAGAATCAAATATTTAGAGGTATCTATTCTGTTAAAATCATAGGAAGATGATCTTGGTCTCATCTCATATATGATATTTCTTGAAGTTTAAACCTTGGTGAATGGTGTAAAAAGGAACATACTATTATCCTCATCAATTGTATTCAACCAATTCAACTACAACCCCTTGATCATTGTGAAATTTTCAATGTTTGATTTTAAAAAACAAAATTACTATTAAGGTGAAAAAAAAAATATTAAATGTAATACTGCTTGTAATTTAAGAGTATTTATTGGCATCAATGGCAACTTCAATGTTGTATTGCACATTGGACACAGGTGTTGTGTTCTGTATGTGGGTGGGAATTTACTTTTCAAGTGATTGGATTCAAACATATTAGTCTTTTTTCTCTCTGTTGTTAAAACTCAAATCCACTGTATGTAAGCCACGTCTCAATAGCGTTGGACACAGGTGTTGTGTTCTGTATGTGGGTGGGAATTTACTTTTCAAGTGATTGGATTCAAACATACCAGTCTTTTTTCTCTCTGTTGTTAAAATTCGAATCCACTGTATGTAAGCCACGTCTCAATAGAGTACACAACTGATTTGTTCTGCTTTGTGCGGTTTACCATGTCTGACTAAATTATAGAGCTGGCATATCCTGCAAATGTGTTTTGAGTTGCCTAGTTCATCTTAAACTTTATTTTTCTCTTCGGCAGTTGATAATTACATCTGCTGAAGGCTACAATGAACAACTAAGGACAATTATTGGTAAATTCTGTCAATTTTTTAATTTAACTATATCCCCTGAGAGCATCCAAAACATGTTATCCTAGATTGAATTTTCAGTGAAAGGTCAGGCTAGATTTTGGACGGAGACAATAAAGGAGGAGGCCTTCTTGAAGCGTAATGAAGAACCCTTTCAAATCTGGCATTCTAATGTCAATCGATGAACTCCATTTCTTATGGCTGAGAGCTTCCTTTAATGTCTACACACAGCCAAAATAATGGAAGTTCCATGAATGTAGACACAGGTCCCTAAATTTATCAAAGATGTCATAAACAAATTCGTCAGGTTTTCAATTGCTTGCAAATCAAGTGACGTTGTCCACATCGCCACTCTTACACGCGTTATTGGCAGATTAACTGTAAAGATCTAAACATGTCAGATGATACTTATCATTGTTCCTGAGGAGACTTCTGAAATTTTCTTTTTTTTTTCTTTTTAGTAGTTTTTTTTAAGATTTTAGTTTTTATGCAATTCGTAGAAAGCATGTTAGCAAAATTTGAGCAACGTCTTAAGCGTTAGGAAATGTTTTAATGAAAGATTTGTGCATCGTAATCTAACAGAGAATTATTTTTCGTACATTCTGAACAAGTTCATTTGATTTGTAATGTCTGAGCTTTGTCTTGGGATTGAAGATGTAAAAAATGTTTTGCCTCCTGAGTCTTCAGTTATGTAGGGCATTGCGGGAAGAAGCTGCGTGAATCAGATAAAGTTTTCTTTCAAATTGTCTACACTAATTATGGTTCTGGGTTTAATTACTGGTTCTAAAATGTTACCGTTTATTTTCATGGGATTTTGACTTCAGTAGCTAGTTGACCATTAAACCACAAAACTCAGCCCTAATTTGTATGTGGAATGAGCTGGGGTTGTGATTAGGTGCCCAGTTGTTTTACAGTTGCACGAGATTGATGAGGGTAGTTGGTGGGCATTCATGCACCTTCCTAGGAAGAAATTCGTTGAATTTGGTAAAAGTCTATTCACTTAAATTTTGTACAATCAGAGTTTCTTTGAGCAAATGCTATCTTCTACTTCGGTTCTTCCATTTGACTTATCTGCATTCACTCAAGTCTACTCTAGCGGACGTTGTACTTGTCAAATTACAACCTTGATATGGCTGCACTAGACTTTGTTTAGGTTTTTGTCTGACTTTTGTTTGTTTTACAAAACTCTGAGTAAATGGGATGATCTAATTTCCTGCACAATAGTTCATGAGTGTACCAACAGTTTTATGCCCATTTCTTTAGTTTCATATAAGATTTTGACAAATCACTATGTCGTTATAATGAGTTTTTGAAGAATGCAATGTTGTCCCTGAGGAGTGTGCCTTTCAAGTCCAAGTCTAGGTAGAGCTTCCTAGTATCCCCTACCTCTCTGGCCTTTTCTTAATCGTTCTGCAACCTTGTTAGATCATGTTGTTCGTCTTGTGCAAGATAGATTTTTCTGCTCGTCCCCAAAAAAGGGTTTTGGGCATGGTTACCTGGAGACCTGTCTCCCACCCCCTGAGACGTATCTCAGGGATGGAGATGTGTCTCCAGTACCGGAGATGTCTCCTTAAACTTCCCAATGCACTGCATAGGGTTCTTTTGGCAGCCGTCTCTGAAGTCTTCTGACCAGAAATTGACGTCTCCAGCCAGACAACTTAAGGCAAAATGCAGCAAAAGGCAAATAAATAAAATTAAGCCTGCATAATGTTTCATGCTGATATTTTGGATTATACAAAAATTCATGCAAAGTTATAGTGATCAGATCTACTGACAGTGTAGACCTTTCGAGAGGGACATTAACAATTTGTATGACTGATTTCTTGTCATTGCAATGGTCTAAAAAGAAATTGCCTTTACTATTTACTGTTCCTGTATGACTGATTTACTATTCTTGTTTTGAAAGCTCTATGACATTTTCTGAAAAATATTAAATTATATTAAATAAAAATAGCATCTCCAAGTACCCCCCCCGTCTCCTATTTTTGAAAATCAACCTTACCAGTACTGGTACCAATCTCGGCATCTCCAAGTACCCCCTTCTCCTAGTGACTATGGTTTTTGGTGAGGTTAACCTGTCCAAAGACCTTAAAGACTATTGATATTCAAATTGGTGAGCAAAGTCTTGCTCAAAGAGTCATGTATCTCAACTTGCCCAACACATGCTACAAGTGTCAATCCTTTGAGCACAAAATCAGGGATTGTCTCTTTCGCAGTCAATGACCCAAACCAACTCCCAAGCCTTCTAGGGAAGCTCCTTGTCAAAAGAATGAGGATGGATGAACCACAATAGGCATTAGAAAGAATAATCGCAATAATGGAGTGAATTGTTCAATTTTTGGTGGACCTCAGAACTATGCTGCTAGTCAACAAATTTCAAAGCTTGTCGACGAGGCAAAGGAGGTTTTTGCTTCATGTCAAATTGGTAAATCCTCCAAAGAGGTGAGTGAGATTTGATATAATACAACACTTTTGACTGCTAGTGTTCTATCTTCTCAAACCGCTACTTAGGCAATGCCTCCTGTAGTTTTGCTCAAGCGACTGCTACAAGGTCTTGCAGTCCAAGTTGTGAGGCAGAGGAAGGAAAATACGTGCAAAACAAATGATAGTCCTATGACCCAATAATCCCAATCCAAATAGGAAGTTACAAGTTTTTGAAAGATTCACAATGGAAGAGTTTTTGAAGAATGGCTACAAAGCTCTTGATGAGCTTGATAGTGATCACATACTGCTTGACTTCATCTTCCATGAACTTTCTTTCATGAAATGTTTGGGGTCTAAAAAACCTCAAAAGAAAGCATATTGAGTGGGATAATTTTATTTGCAAGGGTTGAAGACTTCAGAATTTTTGCTTTCAACTGCATGTATCATATGGCCTCCTAGCTATTTTTTTCATAGTAATCATGAGTTAGGTCGTGGTGGTGTTGCTACTTTTATTTCTCCCAAGTGACTGCATAATTAGTTGATTGGAGTTGTGAGCTCACTTGTTTCGCCCTATGGCCCCTCTTTTATGTTAATAACCACTCTTTTGAGGTTATCAATATTTATGCTTCCAATAATATCATTGAAGGATCAAATATTTGGTGTTGGATCGCTAAATCTTTCCCAAATGTACCTTGGGTTATATGTGGGTACTTTAATATGGTTGAGCTAGCTTTTGATAAATGCACCTAATGAATAGGAAGCTTGGCACTACATGCCAAATAAATTGGGGATTTTTGATCCCCATGTCAGCTGCCATCATTCCAACTCTGCTCAGTTACATGGACAAATCTTCATTCATTTGTTGAAAGGGTTCTCAAGTGGCTTGACAAAGCTATGTTTTTAGCTCAACTCATCTTTTCTTGTGCTAGTTGTTCTTCATTGCCAGTTGAAGCTTTGCTAGAAATTGTCTTTTTGACCATTTACTAATCATGTTTTGCAGTGAATGACAAACTATCACACCGAAGGTGGGCAACACAATTTTTTCTCAATATGTGATTATCGAGTCATAAACCTACTCTTGTACACATGCAACATATATGAAACCTTAATCCATGTCCTCACCATGAGAGTGATTGGCTTCAATGGTGGAATGATGTCATCAAACATACTTGCTTTTTGCACATATATGGGCACCAACTAGTGCTTTTTTGGTGCCATTAATATGAGACCACCACCTTAAAGCTTTATTGTGCCTTTGGTGAGCTAGAGGAGCAACTATTTGTGGTTACTTTGTAATTAAGCAGTCAAGCTCTGACAACAGAAGCAAGTTGTTGATAATCATTGGCTTAAGTTTCAGGATAGGGTTTCCAAGAATTATTCCAATTCTGTGTAGTCCCACTCAACACTTTGTGTTTGCAGAGGTATATTACTCTCTTGGATATGGTTGCTTTGTGTGCACAATGTCAAAGGATTTTCAATGAGCAGCCTGCCGATGCCACTTGCATGTTAATGCAGTCTCTCTAAGATCTTTGTTGATAATCTGTATTGCCAAACAAATGGGTGGATTGGTGCACAGCCTTTTTGTTCATTGCGCAAGCTTTGTGTTATGTTGTCTAATTATGCACACCCTTATACTTGTTGCCACATGTTTCATTGCCAGTACCCCTTTTAATTTCAATTGTTTGATGACTTTGACATCTGTCAAATTATTTTCCTGTGAATGGTCACAGACTGATTAAAGCTTATTTGTTTCCAACCATTTCACTTCTATTATCTGAAATGGCAAGCTCTGAGTTAGCTCTAGTGACAGTTCAACTTCTTCTTGAGGTGATGGTTATTCTTAATTGTTGACGCTTGAAAAGTTCAACTCAAGTTTCAATTTGCTGATGAAGGTCAATGGTCACAGAGCAAGATTATAAACGGCCATACATCAATGCAGTAAGGGCTATAATTTATGGGAATGATCTACTACTGTTAGAGAGTGGATTCTGGCTGGTAAATGGGCTGGGGTAGATTGTAATGGTCCTCTATAGAATGATGGATCAAAATTGAATACCCAACTTTTGCAAATGATTAAGTCTTATATTTCTTTATCTTAATTGTCATCTTCCTTTTTCTTTGGTTGTTAATTTGACCCTCTTAGAGCCTGTGTTTTGAGTCCGAGGAGTGAGAATTGTGTTAGCTCCCTTACATTAGGTTCTGTGTGATTTTTGCATTGTAGATTGTCCAAAGAAAGTAACAACCCAAAGATTAGGGAGAGTACAAGTGTACACATTAGAGAACTGTGTTTGGTGGACCTTGCTGATATGATGAGAACCCTTTAGGTGAGGCTCACTGTCATGGAGACTGCATAGAGAAGAGTAATTCATATAGAAGATATCAGTGAGGATGAGAGAGAAGATGAAGTTGTATGAGGAAACATAAATGTAGACTTTGATGGGAAATTTTCTGTACAAGATCAATTTGCACGAGCTCTAGTGGGAGCACTACTTTAATTTGCTTAGCTATTTAGGAATCTTAAATCTTGAGTAATTGTTGAATTTGATCATAGATAGAAAACCCTGCAAGTACTTGCCATGTCAAGTACTTGTGGGTTTTCCAACCACATGATTAAACACAAGGTCAACTTGTGACTTTTCAATGCCGATTTTCACCCCAAACTCGTCGGTTTTTGGTTGAATACTCATAAGGTTTAGGTGAGTCTATGTAAACAAATCGCAATGTTGATAAAACACACCGATAGAATAAAAAACATGGGTTAAAAATACACCAGTAGAGGAAAAAATGCAAGTTAAACACGCCAACTAAGGATAAAACACAAGTTAAATGTGCCTCAAAGGAAATGTGGATTCGAACACACCACGCGAGTTTAGACGAGTTTTTCACACAGGTATTCATTTGATACATTTTGTAATTGAATTTTGCAAAACAAAACAAAAAAGTGTTTTTCAATAAATTTTAGTACCTTTAAAGTTGTTGAGTTTTTGCCAAGTCAAAAATTTTGGGCTTGCCAAGTACTCTCCAAGTCCAAGTCTGCAAACTATGAATTGGATCATTGATCTTAAGAAACACTTATATTATAAATAAATCCAAGACCCCAAGAAGGTCAAAGTGTGCTACCACAAAGTTGAAAGGGTGTGTTGCCTTGCGATGGGATAATGTATAGAAGAATTGTGTTCAATAAACAAGATAAATATCTTGTAGTGGTATGGCAAGGTCACCAAGCTGAAGAGGAAATTCATGCCAACCAACTACATGGATTTGTTTAAGGAACTCCAAAACTTGTACCAAATGGAGACATTTGTGAAGTACACAAAAGAGTTCTATTGACTAAGCATTTGGGCAGGTAATGTGGAAGAGGATGGAGACAGTTTCCAAATATGTTATTGGTTTGCCCATTTCCATTTAAGATGAAATTTGGTTATTGCATATATATTTTATGGAATATGGAGGATGCCTATCAACTAGAACATTAAGTAGAGGAAAATTTGTTCCAAAGAAAACATAGTGCATGAATCAAAGGTGGAAAGAGCAAACAGGGAAGTGGAAGGTAGACTTATGTGTAGAAGGATGCCATAGAGTTTAATGATACCATGCAGAGCTCCAATGGTGAGAAAAGCTCCAATATGGGTAGAGGAAAAAGGAAAATTAGTCATGGCCAAGATTTCAGCGGGACATTTTTTAGGTGGGGGACAAGTGGGTCATTTTTTTTTTGAGTGTCTAGAAGTCGTGGTGATCAGGGTCACGCAGAGAATCCTGTGCATGTAATGCAAGGAGAAGATGAAGAAAGTGAGGCAAAATTTGCCACTTCTAAAGTTGGAGGGAAGTTGATTTTGCACTTCATTCTGCTCAAACTTGTGAAAGAGGAGAATGAATCATGATTAAGGAAGAGTATCATATGAATAAAAAATTAAGCGAATTGCAAGTTAAGAGATAAATGCTCCAAATTGATTATTGATGGTGGCAGAACAAACAACTTAACGTCCACAAAAAATGTTTTAAAAATTGGGATCGAAAACTATTGTGCACCCCACTCCTTATTGAGTCTCTTTGTTACAAAAGGTACAATAGCTCACAATGATAGATCAAAGTTGATTTGCATCCTCAAGTTAATTATTGATGGTGGCAAAAAGAAACAACTATGTCCTAAAATGCTTTAGAAGTTACATTGAAATTTATCTTGCACCCTTGCCATATCGAATCTCTTTTTTTGCATTCTACATTGGTTAATACATAGATGAAAAATGGTATGATATGATTCCCATGGATGCTTAATATGTTTTATCAGGAAGACCATGGTAGTGTGATAATATTGCCATCCATAACATGAGGGAGAACACTTTCACCATTACAAAAGGTGGAAGCCCAAGAAGGCAGACAAAAGTGTAAAGGGCACGATTATGTTTTTAATAGCAAAAGAGTTCCTACAAAACTGCTATGCACTAGTAGTCAAGACCATGCAAAAGGAAGGAGAGTTTGCCAAAAAGATTGAGGCGTTGGTCAAGGAGTTCATTGATGTGATTAGTAATGGGATGCGACAAGGATTACCACCAATGAGCAACATCTTGCATTGCATGATCCTAAGATCTAGTTTCCAAATAAGGCACCACATGGAATGAGTCTGGACATGAGTCCAGAATTAAATATATAAATGGAAGAATTTCTAGAATCAGATCTAATTTGGGAAAGTTTGAGCCCTTGTGCAAAGTTTACAAAACTTTCACAAAAGAAGGGTGGAGTGTGGAGATTGTGTATTGACTCCTACATGATAAATAAGATCAATATCAAGTATCAGTTTCCACTATTCCACATGGATGATCTCATGGATTGCTTAAGTGGCATGCATTACTTTTCTAAGACTGGTTTCAAGAGTAGATATCATTATTAAAATATGGACAGAAAGAGATTAGGAGCATATTTAGCACACAATAATATTATATTTTCTTCTGCTTGTGTATCTTCGTTCAATGCATATTACAGATTTAAGTTGTTTTAAGTTTTTAACAACTCTAAATACAAACAAACTTCAACAAATAAGTATTCTCACATCCATAATAGTTATGTGAGTTGTGATAACAACTCACATTATTAATGTATGTGAACACTAACATTTAATTTCCCAACAGTCATCATATCTATATCAAGGAAGGAGGTGAGTGAAAAATTACATTCAAAACAAGAGAAGGCTTGTACAGATGGATGGTGATGTCATCAGGGTTGACAAATGCCCCATGTGTGTTCATGAGGTCGATCGACAAATTTATAAAGCAATTTTTATGCAAGTTTTTGGTCATGTGTCTGGATGACATTTTGGTTCCCAACAAGACAAGGATCAACTCATGCACCTATAGTAGGCCTTCACAAAACTAATAAAAGAGAAATTGAGCATTAAATTGAAGTGTACAATCTTGTGGAAGATATATACTTCAGATTTGTCAAATCTGAAGAGAGATTGAAGATGAATCTAGAGAAGGTCAAGGTGATTGTTAAATTGATGGAACAAAATTTCAATTGAATCCATACACCCTTTACTTACTACATGAGGAAAGGTGGACTTCAGTGAATTCTTGTTACTTCCAAGAGCTTTAAACTCCTAAAGAAGGGTGACCAAGAAGTCCATGTTGGCACTTTTGAATTTTGGAAGGTTTCTCGAAATGGAATATGGTGGCAACAGTAGCACAATAGGTGTTCTATTGAGTTAGGAGAGCAGACCAACTTATTTTAGTAAAAAATTAGATGACGCTAGCCATAAGTACTCTATCTATAACCAAGAGTTCTATGCCATAGTGCAAGATTTTTCATAAGTGGAGGCACTACTTGTTGCCTAAAGATTTTGTGTTGCACATAGACCATCAAATGCCAAAATTTATAAACAACAAATCAAATCTCAATCAAAGGAACGATATGGGTAGAATATTTGTAGGGTGACTCTTTTGTGTTAAAGCATCACACCAGTAAAACCAATAAGATTGAGATACCTTGAGCAAGAGACAAGCATTGTTGTCCATGATGATTGTTCAACTAGTGGGTATAGAATTGGTGAAGGATTCATATGCCATAAATCTAAATCTTGTACGTGCATGATACACATGCATGAAGCCATGAGCTAGAACTAGAGGCCCATTTGAAGCCTACTTCATGCAAGAGGAATTTATGTTCAAGCAAACATGGTTTGTATCTCTCAAGAGTTCAATGAGGGAGAACCTCATTTGTCAACATGTTGGAGAAGACGTACTACATCCAAGTTTGTGTAAGGATGTAAAAGGATTTGTTGAAAGGTGTAAAACATTTCAGGTAGAAAAATGATTTGTGTAGAACATTGGGTTGTACAAACCATTGTGCACACCACATAGACCTTGGGAGAGTCTATGAATTTGAACCTTGGATTGTTGACTCCATCATTCTAGTAGTTAATAAATATTCAAAAATGAAATTTCATTCTTTGTTAGAAGTCAAATGATGCATCAAGGGTTGTGATTTTTTTTATAATGAGGTATCACGGTTGCATGGGTTATTGTGGAGCATTATTTTGGATAGATATTCTAAGTTCCTTAGCCATTTTTGGCACACACTAAGGAAGAAATTAGACGCACAACTCAGTTACAATCTACTTATCATCCATAGATGGATGAACATATAGACTTTCTCAATTGAATTCTTATCACTTAATTGTTTATTGGGAGAGAACACTATGCAGTCACCTTGGTACTAATAGAGATTATGTATAACAATTCAGCAAATAGGTCTATAGGGAAGACATCACTTTAAATGCTGTATATATTGGGATATCTCCAATAGGTGCTGCATATCTATTGAGGGTGGGAGATGGTAAGCATATTAGTATAGAAGCTAAGGACTTTGTGCAACACACAAAAGTAGTTCATGCGCAAACAAGAAGCAGCTTGAGGAATGCAGCATCATGTATAAAGCACATGAATGCAAGAGAGAAAACACGCTAAGGAAGAAATTAGACGCACAACTCAGTTACAATCTACTTATCATCCATAGATGGATGGACATATAGACTTTCTCAATTGAATTCTTATCACTTAATTGTTTATTGGGAGAGAACACTATGCAGCCACCTTGTCACTAGTAGAGATTATGTATAAAAATTCAGTGAGTAGGTCTATAGGGAAGACATCGCTTTAAATGCTGTATATGTTGGGATATCTCCAATAGGTGCAGCATATCTATTGAGGATGGGAGATTGTAAGCATATTAGCATAGAAGCTAAGGACTTTGTGCAACACACAAAAGTAGTTCATGCTGCAAACAAGAAGCAGCTTGAGGAATGCAGCATCATGTATAAAGCACATGAATGCAATAGAGGAAACACGCTAAGGAAGAATTAAAGACGCACAACTCAGTTACAATCTACTTATCATCCATAGATGGATGAACATATAGACTTTCTCAATTGAATTCTTATAACTTTATTGAGAGGGAACACTATGCAGCCACCTTGTCACTAGTAGAGATTATGTATAACAATTCAGTGAATAGGTCTATTGGGAAGACATCACTTTAAATGCTGTATATATAGGGATATCTCCAATAGGTGCTGCATATCTATTGAGGGTGGGAGATGGTAAGCATATTCATAGAAGCTAAGGACTTTGTGCAACACACAAAAGTAGTTCATGTGCAAACAAGAAGCAGCTTCAGGAATGCAGCATCATGCATAAAGCACATGAATGCAAGAGAGAAAATAATTACTCAAAAGGAGAAGCGATAATAGAACATTTGAGGGAGAAGCAATTTCTCAAGGGAACATATAATAAGTCAAAACCCAAGAAAATTGCTCTACGTCAAGACTTGCGTAGATTTGGATAAAATATGTATGAAATTGAATTTCCAAAAGGTTTGGATATCTCTTTGGTATTTAATGTTATTTTTATCTGCATCCTACCTTGTGCTAGACCATATAGACAATGCACAATTATAGGTAGTACTAGATTTGAGAAAGCTAGTGCCTTCAAAGCAATGAGAAGAAATTGCAGAGAGTTTGGATTCACTCTAACAATCTTTTCACCCAAGATGTCTGGTGGGGAAGCTTCCTAGGGGTCATGCAATCTGGCATCATCCAAAAAATATTTCCTTCAACACTTGGTTTTTTGTGCACCAATTTTGTGTTTGCATGCCTTTGTTCATTTAATGTTTCCTTCTTGGTGTTACGGGAAACTTGTTTGTGAACTTGTGCAATCTTGCTAACTCTCTTGGATATGGTTTCTTTGCACACACTATGCCAAAGGTTTTTCTGCAAGCATCCTTATCACACCACCTATGCATTAATGTAGAAAATTTGGAAGACCAACATTGATCATTTGCATTGTCATGCAAGTGGGTGAATTGATGTGAAGACTCTTACATAATCTTTCTGCTTATTGTGCCACATTTTTGTTATGTTTAATGATCACACTTTTTCCATGTGTCATGTCATTGTGATGACTTTCACAGATGTCAAGTTTTTTTCCTGTAAATGATCAGTGGCTGATTGAAGCTGTTTTTTACTGATTGTTCCACTTCTATAATCTAAAACAGAAATCTTTTGAGTTAGTTATTGTGATAGTTCAACTTCTTCTTGAGGTGGCAATTTTCTATGGTCATTGACAAGGCAAGATCAATTCCACATTTCTATTCATTGATGAAGGCCAATGTTCTTGGGGCAAAAATAAAAGACCGTACTTAAATTTGAAAGGGCTAGAAATTTTGAGGCAAGGATTAGATAGTGTTTGAGAGTGTATTTTTGCTAGTAATTGGGCTGGGGTAAATTATAAGCTAGTGTCATTGCAGAGGTTGGGTATTTAGGTTGATGGGTTCCATTGTCCAATAAAGGGCCCATGTGTGTGTAATCTTACTTCAATTGAATAAAGTGGTATGCTTCTTTGTCTTCATTGCCATCTTCCTTTTGCTTTTGTTGTGACTGTGTGCACCTGTTGTTTGTTCATTCTACCCACTTTCAATGGTGCATTATACATTGATTATCTCTGAAAATTTATAAATAAATAAAAAGGATCTTTGAATCACATTTTTATAGCACTTCAATAAAAGACCACTGATACGATATGATATAAAACACTACAAAAATTACCATATTCACAGTTTAAAAATATTAAAAGATAATTGAAAATAAAAAATGTATTAAATATTTTTCAATGAACTTATAAATTCTCACCTCCATAATTATTCTTTTCTTGAGGTAACCTTCTTGTTGACATTGTAGGCTGAGAACACGTTGAGATCCTTGAAGTGTAGGTTGATGCGTAAAAGGTAAGTTGGGTGTGGGCAATGGATTTGATTTGTAACATTTGTATGTAGCACCCGCTCTCTCATAAGTAAATCCAAAAATTTTCTCCCATAAATCTTGAGTTTGTTTAAACCCCTCATCCAACCTTTGTCTCATGCTCATTCCCTCACTAGTACCATCAAGATGAAGTACTCTACCTACCACCTTAATCATGTCTTCTCTATATGCCTCTACTTTCAACTGGTGAGTGTGCCAAATCAATTCTATATCACACGTAGGTACAAGTAAAGGGCAGTGCATGTTGAGCTCTCTAGAACACTTTTCAATTAAATATAAGAAGGCTTTATACCTTTCTACCGCATGTTTCAAATATTGATCATCTATCATGTGTGGTTCACATACCTGCAAAAATAAATTAATTTAAGAGGAATTCGAAATGTATTGCCATGCTTTATAATTTCAAATATTAAATTCCTATATCTTGCAAATGGATTAATTTATTAAGAAACTATTTATTTTTTTCAATTTTTTTATGATTACTTTTTTCTTCTTAGATTATTTTGATAACTATTTACTTATGTCAATTTTTTTTATAATAAGTTTTTTCTTTTTGAGATTATTTTGATAAAAGATAATTATATTAATTTATTAAAAAATAATGCTCAATGGCAATACAATGAAGACTTACCATGAGGACCTATTAGTTGTGATTATTTAATACAACAAGATACATTACTTTTTATGTAAATGTACAAAAAAACTATAATTAATTAAAACCCCATCAAGAGAATCACTTCCAAGATTACCAACACATCATTAAGGAATCAAAATAAACGTAATGAGTTGTATGTAAGGGAATATATAATCCAACAAGAAACATTACCATATATCTAAATGTATAAAAAACTCTATAATTAATGAAAACCCCACCAAGAGCATCAATTCAAGAATTACAAATACACTATCAAGGAAATAAATGAACATGGGAACACATGTATCCATCCTAGAAGTTATCACTTGTGAAATAGCTAGAGGGAAGCATGTACAGAAACCTAATCATTCACTCCATTTCCAATATGAAAAAATGGCACAAATGTGTCCATCAACACCTAACTGAAAAATCGTACATCAATTCAATATTTTGTATCAAGGCTTTTAATAATGGAATTTTTGAAGATGAATTTTTCCTCCTGTTTTGTGAGGGTAACCCATTACTTGTTGGTACATATACATGTATATGTACAATACCTAGAAATAGATTCTATTTTTCCCAAAATGTTTTATATTTATGAAAATTAAATTTTGTATATATGGATAATTCCTTAATATTCAAATATCAAACCCTTAGCTAGGATTGAGTAGTACTTATTTATCTGTTTGCATGGAACTTATCAAAAACATTCAACTTCATTAAGATTACATTCAACAATATTTTGATTAAAATAGATGATTACATTAGTTGGAAGATATCATTAGTAGAGTAATTTCATTTGTGTCAGTTGTTTGAATATATCTTTGTTGAATTTGAGTTTGAAAGGTTTCCATGGGTAAGAGTGATCTTGGGATATTGACTAATTAGAATGCTAAGTTTCCATCTTTTATCATTTCATTGCTAATTTGAAGCTAAAATAGCAAAGAAAACCACACAATTATGTCTCTAATGTCCAATTTTGAATGTAATTGCAATTTAAGATTCACCACCATGGAATAAGATTAAAAATATAGCTACCAACAAATATATTTGGGCCATATTTGACCATGTCAATACATTTAAAAGGGTAAAAATAAACAAGATCAATTTTTTGTATTACCGCAACCAAAGCTCAAACGTGAAATCTGTCATAATCTTTATTACAAAAATCTAGTTGCACATTCGACTTCGCAATCTTGTTGTATTAGGTATTACTATTAACACATTATATACAACGTTTTGAAAAAAAACAAAGGAATCAATACCTAGTGGGACATGCGAAGCAAAGCCTTGACACACAGTTATAATCTCCATTTGCATGAGCTGCCCACCATCCATGTGGGGGTAAATCTAGGGAATCAGACTTGCAACTTGTTGTCACATGAAATTGTACCCTGGTGGAGGTGGTCCAGCATTCCAATGACACAATGGGAATGATCTCAAGGTGTGAGACCTTGCAATTGAGATTAGGCCTCCACAGAAGGTCAGCTTCCTTTCTAACATTTACAATGCAGCAAAGCACCTTGATTAGGAGCATGAAGGAGAACATTATAGGTCTACTATAACAGAAACGAGAATTGCAGGACTGTCACAGCCCCGTAGCATGACAAATCTTCTACTTAACTCCTTCAAATCATGCCCAATGTGACCATGCTTTCCACCAATTCAAGTCAAAAGTGGGGAAGTATGTCCAGCACTAACCAAACAACCTCCAATCACACCCAGCTATAGTAAATTATATTGCAAGTCACAGGAATAATGAATAGCAAGTCTGAAACAACAATGTTGACCCCTCTCACCTATGCCAACCTTGCATGAAAGT
Organism: Cryptomeria japonica; assembly: GCF_030272615.1. NCBI lineage: Eukaryota > Viridiplantae > Streptophyta > Pinopsida > Cupressales > Cupressaceae > Cryptomeria > Cryptomeria japonica. The sequence goes on from NC_081405.1 coordinate 523,767,292, forward strand.
AAATCAACTATGATAAACTATGAAATTCCTTGCAGGCGATGATGGTAATATGCTGGTAAGGGCTAGGAAGTGGTTGCTAACTCATTGTAATCAACTACTGAACGGGTCCATAGCTTATTTAGCACTGGAGAGAACACCATCTGACCTGGAAACACTCCCAAACCACTCCAAAGTGATCAAAGGTAGAAGACACACCTATGGACATCTCCTAAACACTCTCTCCAAACACATCATTCACTTTAGAATTGAGGTTGCCGGTCTGATAAAATGCTATAGCATTAGAATCCTTCATTGCAAACACCTCCAAAACCATATAAACTCCACCTAGGAGTGTCAAACTACTCCCAATACACCCAGATCCTCCAAATACCCTCTAGATAGCATAAAATTTGACAATCCAACATGATAAAAATATATTTTCAGTCATCAACCTCTGAATGAGTCACTGAAAAAATAGGGTTCTAGCTTAAAATGTCCATAACTTTTCAAATCCTCATTTGTTCAATGGACAAAGGCCTAAAAACATTACCCAATACCAAGGTGTTTCCAATATTGTAAGAAAACCCCCAAAACGATAGGCACTTCAGCCTAGAAATTCCTCACACCATGCTTCAGGCAACCTGCAATGACGTGCAGCCTCTTCTAGGGATCTGTGCCAGCAACAAACAATGTCAAATCATCTCACAATGGGGTTTCCCAGCCACAAAGAACACTTCAATATCAGATTTGATGAGTTCAGACTTCGGTCACTATTTTCCCCTACATAAACAGTGGTATGGCCAGCTAGGACAAGCCTCCAAAACCCTCAAATTGTATGGTCAGCAAGTAGATAATCTGAAAATGCATTTAACACATCAAATCTCTGAAAATAAATCACCGAATTCAAACCTCAAGTCTACAATCAAAAAACTTTGAATATCTTCATTTCTTGAAACCCTAAATCTGTAAACACTATGAACAAAATTGCAAACCCTGAGTAAAATCACTCCAAACCAGTAGGGATTGTCTTTCAAATCTGAAGCCGATGACCAAAAGAGGTTTTCCATCCTCAATTTGATCCTTCAAAGAACTCACAGATTCAATCCGAAAACATTTCATTATGGGTATTATTGTACGGCCCCGATAATAAAAATGTTTAATAATAATATATTGTACGGCCCCAGATGGTATTATTCTACATAATATATTGTAGTCAATTTAAATAATATATTGTATGGCCCCATATTTAATAATATATTTTGGGCCTTTTTATTAATTAGTTAGTTATAAACTTTTTGGTGTCGGCCCGTTTGTAACCCTTCGGGAAACTTCCTGGAGCCCATATATATGGCCGAGTTAGTCATTGTTGTAGGTATGCAAGTTTTGGTATTTTCCTTGTATGTGCAAATTCCAATTGAAATTCAGTTGTCAGCCATTTCGGAGGTGGAAGATCCTCCCTGCTTGGCATCCGCAATTTCGGTGGGAGTAACTCCTCACCCTATTCTGCTTTTGTTCGGAATCTGTGTAATCTGTTGTGCTTTCATTATCAATATAATTCCTCTTTGCATGTGTGAATCTCCATTCTGAAAATAAAGTCTCGTGTCTGGTATATTAATAATTCATCCCATTACCCTTCCTCTGTGCAATACCAAACTGCTGAAGTTGGAGGGCTCAAGGGGTGGGACTCGGCAGACAATCACTCACCGTACGGCCCAGCACCACCGTACGCCCATCCATACGTCCATCGCCAATCGTACGGTCAAAGACTGTACATACCATACGGCTTGGCACAACCTCACCGTACGGCTGGCACAAACACCACTGTATGCCTTCTCTGTGGTCTTAGCACCTTGTCGGAGGGGTTTTTGTGAGCTGATTGCCTCGGGTACATTACATGTGGGCACAAGTGTTGTTTTCCAAAGCTTGCATGAGTGAGTTTGGGTTGACAAAGATACTTTACTTGGGGCATGTGATCAATGCAGACGGAGTGATGGTCCATCAAGAGAAAATTCAAGCCATATTAGACTAGCCATTGCCAAAGACATTAACAAAGTTGAGGGGATTCTTCGGCCTAGGCAGTTATTACAGAGGGATTGTGAAAGGTTTCTCTCAACTTGGTGCACCTCTTACAAATCTCACTAAGAAGGGAGCTTTCAAATGGACTAAGAAGGCTCAGTGCACATTCGATAAACTTAAGGAGGTAATAAGCACTTATTCTATTTTGGAGTGTAATACTTCAAGTGAGGGGATTGGAGCAATATTTATGCAAAATAGGCACCCTATTGCTTATGAGAGAAAGAAACTTTGTGATGCAAAGAGATTATATTCCACTATGATAAGGAGATGCTTGTAATCATGCATGCATTGACAAAATTCAGGCAGTATTTACTAGGTGGAAAATTTGTTGTTAGAATAGACCTTAACAAGTTGACAAACTTCTTAGAGCAAAACGACTTGAATGAGTGACAACAAAAGTGGGTTGGCAAAATACAAGCATTTGACATTGACATTGAGTATGTGAAAGGGAAGAGAAATATTGTAGTAGATTCTCTTTTCAATAAGCCCACTATATGCTCCTTGATGATGATTTTAGCTGATTGAAAAGCTCACCTTTTAGTTAAGCATTTCAAAAACATTTTTTGCATACGAGTTGATGGATGGCAAGATTTAGGATGACAAGTACATGGTGGTAGATAAGGTCATTTACTACAAGGACAAAATTTACTTGGTGCTTGAATCAAAGTTGAAGGAAAAAAATTGAGGGCAATTCATGACACTGTCCTCACAAGACATCTAGGTTATTTGAAAACCTACTGTCAAATTAGAGAGATTTCGTGGAAGGGTCTCAAAGATGATGTCTTGCATCATGTTCATGAGTGTATGATTTGTCAGCAGAACAACTAAGAGAATGTTTTCCCAGCAGGTTTATTGTAGCCTTTACCCATCCCTAAACAGAACTAGGAGAGTATATCCATGCATTTTATCATAAGTTTTCCTAGAGTGCAAGGCAAAGATTGTATCTATGGGTAGTTGACAACTTGATCAAATATGTGTATTTCTTTGCATCTTCTAAATACAAGGCACCTCAGATTACAAATTTGTTCTTTAAAGAGGTGTTCAAACTCCATGGGTTACCTAAGAACATAGTCAATGATCAGGATAGCCAATTTCTCAATGTCTTTTGGTAGGAGCTATTCAGGTTGGCTAGCACAAAGTTGACCCCGAGCACCAATCACAACCCCTAAACAGATGGACAGTCCGATAATTTGAACAAATGGGTGGAAGGATACTTGTGCAACTATAATGTGGGAAAGCACAAGGCTTGGATCAAGTCATTACATTTGGGTGAGCACTGCTACAATACAGCCTGCCATATGTTGATGGGGATGACTCCTTTTTGAGCATTGTATGGATATGATGCTATGTCTTTCATAGATTTGGCATTTGGGGACAACAAAAGTCCTAAGGTGAAGGATTGGATTTAGGAGCGTTAGGCATCCTTAATTCACTCAAGGATAATCTTTAGAGTGCATAGAGTCAGCAAAAGATTTATGTAGATAGGCAGAAAATTGAGATAAGTTTTGAGGTGGGAGATTTAGTTTTCTTGCACCTATAGTCTTACAATGGTTTTCTTTGAAGAAGAAGAGTGGTGTTGAACATTTGAAGCCTCGATTCCATGGCCCTTACAAGATTGCAAGGAGATTTGATGAAGTAGCTTATGTTGGAATCAAGGAACACTGAGAGGAGGGGTGAATCAGTGTTCCACAATCTTTAACTTTATTAAATTGATCATATAACCACATAGCACATATGAAGAAAGGAAAGATGCATAAACATACAACAAATATTCACAACACCACAACGCCAAGATTTTTTACGTGGAAACCCAGTTAATGGAAAACCACGGTGGGATTGAGACCCACAATATTAATATATTGTATTAGAAGTATAAAAATATTACGATGGGGAATGCACATGCATTCAAGCACACTGCCTAGAGCTCACTACTCAAATTACAAAAAGGGCTACAACCCCAGAAGGCTCACTACCTTACAAATCTACTACAATAGATATCTGAAGTGGTTGAACAAATAAATAGCATCTACAAATGCCTGGAAATAGTTCCGGTTAAGCTCATATAAAAAACTGCACACTCTGCAACACACTCTACTCTGATATGTTGTTCTGCTACAATCTGGAGCACCAATCTTCCACCTGCGCACACTCGATTACCAACGCTCATCGCATAACTATTGAGTATTGATAGAAAAAATGACTATCAATTGCTCTTATATATCCGCAACATCAAGTTAGGTCTTTTACATGTCGGCCCAAAAACGCATAACACACAAATGAAACGTGTAATATCAAGTCGGCTCAATCCGAACTCCAATACACGTGCGGACCAAAACAATGTCTGCTAAGATGCAGTCTGGACCCAAATCACCACCGTGAACATAAAACAACTCTAAGAATTACACCTCGAACATCCACACATGCTACAATCATCATGAATGTCACATAACAGGAAGAACACTACTAGATGAAGTAAAACATCATTAACACGCACAACGATCAACGCAGACCACCAACACAAATAGAACACGATCTAGAAACATCCATAAGCATCATGATTTACCGCAACAACCACCACAACATCACCACTTACTAGAATCTTCATCATCATTATACCAAACCTCAAGAACATCAACTTAACTGACTATGGAACTAAAAGATTCACTTGCGGACTTCCAAATCACGAACCATCTAAATTGAGGACACACCTGAACGTCCCAAACACTCTACCAAACCCACAAAACAAGATATTGCAATTCCAGAGCAATGCAGAGCACAATCCAGAATACCGAATAACACAAACAACTGAAAACTAACCACAATACTGGATCTCATAACTCGATCAAATCACCATGCGAATCACTGAAACTTTTGTTGAATCAACTAGAGATAAGTATCTCAAAACCCATTAAACCACAACAACTCATCTGCAACACACTGACCAAACAAACTCATTTAATCTGACTGCAACACTGGAATACACAGAAGAATATGTTGACATCAATGACAACACACACTCCAGCAAACTTCTCAACAATATCCAACAGCTTATGAGTTGGAGTTACTTGAAAATAACAGAATTCATAACGTGTTTCATGTTTCTTGCCTCAAAAATGCACTTGGGCAGCACATTACTTCATCACAAGAGCTTCCTCCATTGAATGAGGGTAGATTGGTTTTAGATATTGTTGTTATTTTGGATGTCAGAGAGAGGAGGCTAAGAAGCTGAGTGTTTAAGGAGCATCTCCTCAAATAGAAGGGCGTGCCTTTAGAGAGTGCTATTTGGGAAGGTGGAAAAATTTTGCAGCTTTTGAATCTTTGATTGCTCGAGGACAAGCGATCTCGGGAAGGGAAGATGTCCTCTTCTGTGGAGTAGCTAGAAATGACCCATTTCACCTATTTAATTCTTGTAGGCTAATTTCGGACTATATCAAGGAATAAATTAATTAATTAATTAAATAAAGGTGTAAAGGTGTCCCATTAAGCAAATATTACTGATGACTTTAATTAATTTCATGAAGTGACTTGAGTGAATTAAAAGGGAAATATTAAACATCACTTTATAAAATTGGGATGTTAAAAGGTCCCTTTAAGAATGCTCCTTGGGAAAATATAAAAAGAGGATTTGAGAGCTCATTTGCTCATGCTTAACTATTTTCTCTATTGTGGAGTTTGAGCTTCTTGTTGGAGCAAACTCTAGGACAAAAATACTAAGGGAATCGGTTTCAGTAGTGAGATATCTACCCTAGTTGATTGAGGTGGAATCACATAGGTTTCACGCAAGAGTTTAATGATGAAGAATCAAAGAATCAATAATTAGTGAAGTCTTGGAGACAAGAAAGATTATCATATTATTTGCAAGAGTTTACAAGAAAAAACTGGGATGTCATTGTTAAAAGAGAAGTCATTGTTAATGGGCAATTTCCAAAATCATTGAGTTGGGTAAGTAGCAATCCTTGCGTTGGCTGTCACACATTCCTTCTACAAGGTGTGAGGGTTATCTACATTTCTAGGCGCCAAGGTCAACTATCGTTGGGCATTTTCGTCAAAGATTGTTAGGCATTCCTTTGTGTGAAGCTAGGCATCCAAACACATGAAGATAGGCATCACTTTTGAGGAAAGATTTGGTTGACTCCATTGTGATTTGCTGGACGCTGAGTGTGAAGAGCAAGCGCGAGGAATTACGAGGTCTTGGAAACCATTCTATGCCTTTGGCGTGGATTCTGAGCACAAACAATCCAAGCACAAACCCTTTGAAGATAGCTGATTGTCCAATGGTAAAATATTGATATTAAATTTTGTTTCTAGCCTCCCTAAGAGGAAGAACCTGGCTGGTCAATGAGGTCAGATTTTATATATGTTTATCTTTGTAATCTGTTCTTATTATAGTAGTCTATTGCATAGAATACCATTATTATTAGTTGTTTCAATTAGTGTAAATTCTCTTTTTTTTTTTCAAGAATGCTAAGTTGGTTATGAGTGTTTATGTGAGACCAATGCATAGTAAATTCATCCAAATAAGCCACATAAAAACTTGCGCATCATAAAACCACACAGGAAGATCCACACAAATTGTTTAACAAAATGCTCATGCATTAAACATTGAAAAAACGAATTTTTTTGGTATAGAAAATTGGCTCGGGTATTGGAAGTAGACTATCAAAATTTGGTTGTTTTCTAATAATGCATAGTTTTTCATCATCATTTGATTCCTTTGTTGAGTTCCTACACCTAATCATGGAGACTGAAAAGCTTGATTTTGAGAAGTTGTCAACACTATTTTTACAAAAGGAAATAAGGCAAGAATAATCAAAAACAAATTCGAACATCACAAAGAGTGTATTTAGCACACAAAGCAAGACCAGGGGCAGATAAAATAAAGAAACCAGTTAATCAGGTGAATTTTTAAAGAGTATGAATTCCATGCAAAGATCCAAGTGTAAGTGTTACTATTGTTAAAGGCTGGGACACTTCAAGAAAGATTGTCAAAAGTGACAAAAGGATCTTGCTAGCAGTCAAAAGAGATTAATATGCAAATGTTGTTGAGGAGGGTAAACAAGGAGCAATAGATGACTGTTTTTGTGGCATCACGGATGGCATCACGGAACTAATCTGTTGAGTCGACAAGCTTAAATTTTGTATTGATTAAAGGTAAATAAGACGAATTTGAAAGGACCTAATCCCTTTAATAGTCCAAAACATTAAATATGAAAGATCCCTGATGGATCTCTTTTGCTGATCTGCTGTAATTTTTATTATTTTTAAATTGATTTTTCTCGTTTATTAATATTTTCTTTCAAAAATAGACAGAAGTTGCAGAAGGGTTGGATTCTTTTTGTGTTTTGATGATTTTTCAACAAGTAATAAATGAAGTACAAGTACATGAACAAAGTACTGAAAATGAAGTTCATATACAGCCAAAACAAATTCAATTCAAGGCAGATTTCTGAATATAAAATCAAATATTTGACTAGATGTAGATTTCCAATAATTTCAAGAAGATTACAATTAGGAATGAACCCAACCTGGATGTTGAAAGAGTATTATAACCAGGAATGAAGGTGCGGCAAGATTCCAGCCCTCCAAGTGCTGCACGTGGGAAGGAAAGTGGCTGCCAAGTACAGCCGTACGGCTGCCAAGTACACCCAACTGGATAGAAACCCCTAAACCCCACGCTGAACTCAATTAGAATCACTGAAACCTCCAGAAAGTGTGTCATACAATCTCCAAGATGCTAATAACTGCAAGCAAATCCAAACCACTGTATTGGGGACTACATCCCAAATAGGCAACGCATTGAGGTTGAAGTCCCAGATGCTGAAAAGCTCTTCCAAAGCCAAAATCTCAAATCCAAGATGTAAAATGTGTAGAAGATAATCAAGAATTAGGTCTCAACTTTCTTATAACACCTTCCCACTTAGCTCAAACCCTAAAAGTGACTCAATGTGGCGTTTAGGGTTAAAATGTTATATTTCTCATTTTAAGTTGCCAAGTGCATAGAAAACGACCCTTTTTCAAATATAAAGAAATCCATTCACCGAAAGGATCTGAGTCAAGAGAGAAATATTTAGAAAAGTCCAAGACCTTTCCAACGAGCTATTACACCAAGGGATACGCATCCAGATGAGGCCAAAAACCCCTTATTACTCCAAAATGGCTATAAACATAGCCTTATTTAAATAATAAACGCTAACATAGGAAATATTAAAAATATAACCCAAATAGCTGCAAAATGCTCAAATGACACCACAAACCAGAAAGTCAACCTGCCACCTGTCTGTGACTGAAGTCGGAAATCAAGGATCCACTGGCAATCTCATCCCTAAAATCTAGGGATGCTCCTAGAAACTAGGAAACAAACCCAAATCCTTTGAAACTGAACCCAAGGAATAATCCCAAGGAGACCCAACCCTGGGTATGGTCATAACCTCCTAAATAGTAGGGATATCCTCCATAAATGTAGGAACTGCCTCCTAAAAATAAGGAACTGCTCCAAACTGATCAACTACCGCCAGAACACCAAGTCCCAAACACTGTATAACCACACTGAGTCTCTATCCATCACTGTCAGCCTACAAGACCCCATAATAAGCTGACTCACATGTCTCTGCTAGACAGAGCTAAAGAGGGGACGTGACAGTCCTCCCCTCTCGGAGATGCTTGCCCACAAGCAGCTGTAATGCTGGATGTTGTAAAATGGCCTCACCCTCCCAAGTGGCATCCTCTATGGGAAGATCTCTCCAATGTACCAAATACTCACGAATCACCCTGCTTCTCAACCACCGTTCCCTCACCTCAAGAATCTCCTCAGGAACCAAAGTCAATTTACCTTCCTCATCCATGGGAGGCAAATCGGGTGAAACTGTAATATGCTGTCCAGGGGCCTTTTTCAGGCAAGATACATGAAACACATTATGAATTTTACTGCCTGGTGGTAACTCAACCTCATAAGCAACCTCTCCAACTCGCCTGAGTACCCTGTATGGTCCATAAAAACGTGGTTTGAGCTTCTCAGCTCCCCCCCCTTTAAGGGTGCTTTGCCGGTATGGTTGTAAGCGCAAGAAAACCATGTCATCCACCTCAAATGCTCTCTCAACCCTATGCCGATCAGCATATATCTTTTGCTGATTCTGTGCATGCTATAAATTCTCCTTGAGAGATCTCATGATATCTTGGTTCTCCTGTAACCAATCCTGAGCCAAAGGAACTCTACTGTCACTTAGAGCTAAATCAATGAAGGATAATGCCTCATAGCCGTAGAGAGCTCTGAAAGGCGTCATACCAATGGACATATGGTGCGTAGTATTATAACAATACTCGCCCAAATACAACCAACGTACCCATGCCTTCTGCTGCCCTGACACATAGTTACGCAAATATCCCTCAACCCACTTATTGACTATTTCGGTCTGTCCATCTGTTTGAGGTTGGTAACTAGTACTAGGTGTCAACTCAGTGCCTGCTAGCCTGAAAAGTTCCTGCCAAAAGGAACTCATGAATCTGTTGTCACTGTCACTCACTATGGTCTTGGGAAGACCATGGAGTCTAAACACCTCTCTGAAAAATAGCTCAGCCACCTGAGATGCTGTAAAATCAACTGCAATGGGAAAGAAGTGGGCATATTTTGTTAGCCTATCCACGACCACGTAGATACAATCCTTCCCTTGCACCCGAGGAAGACCTGTAATGAAGTCCATAGAAATCCCAGTCCACTTCTGTTCCGGTATAGGCAAGGGCTGTAACAACCCAGCAGGATAAGTATGCTCTGACTTGTTCTGCTAACAAGTCATACACTCACGGACATGCCGCAAAACATCATCTTTGAGACACTTCCAAGAGAATCTCTCTCGAACCGCTCTATAAGTCTTAACATACCCTGGATGTCCTGCCATAGGAGTATCATGGAAAGCATGCAAAATTTGTTCCTTCAACTGTGAACCCAGAACAAGATAAACCCTGCCCTTGTAATAGATAATATCATCTAGCACACTATATCTGTCATCCACTATCAAACCATCCATGACCTCACAAGCATGCTGATTTTTGGAATACTCAACCAAAAGTTGAGCCTTCCAATCTGCTGAAATCTCGCTCAATGAAGTGAGGGTTTCCTAGAGAGTGCATCAGCCACAGCATTATTCTTCCCCTTTATGAATTCGATATCGAAATCATAAGCCTAAATCTTGCTCACCCATTTTTGTTGTCGATCATTGAGCTCGATCTGATCTAGGAAATATTTCAAACTGTTGTGGTCAGTTCTTACCACAAATTTGCTGTCAACAAGATACTGTCTGAATTTGGCTAAAGCATGCATAATAACCAACATTTCCTTATCATAGGTAGAGTACAACCTCTCATTATCTCGCAGCTTCTGGCTCTCATAGGCAATGGGATGTCTGTTCTGCATCAACACAGCTCCTATGCCCAGACCTGAAGCATCACACTCTAGGACAAATGGCTGCGAGAAATTAGGTAATGCCAAAACTGGACAAGTGCTCATAACCTCCTTGAGTCTATCAAAGACTCCCTGTGCCTATTCTGTCCATCTGAATGCCCCTTTCTTTGTGAGGTCTGTCAAAGTTGATGCCAACTGAGAGAAACCTCTCACAAATCTTCTGTAATAAGCACATAAACCAAGGAACCCACATAACTCAGTAATGTTCTGAGGGCGAGGCCAATCCCGAATCGCCTGAATCTTCTCCTCATGCACCTTCACCCCATCAGCACTGATCACATGGCCCAAATATAAAACCTCCCTAAGTCCAAACTCACATTTGGATAACTTAGCAAATAGAGACTGGCTCTCCATAATGCTAAGTACCTCCTCAACATGTCTGAGATGGTCCTCCCAAGTACGACTGTAAATCAATATGTCGTCAAAGAACACTAGAACCGACTTCCTCAACTGCTTGTTGAAGATATGGTTCATACAGGACTAGAAAGTGGCCGGTGCATTGGTAAGGCCAAAAGGCATTACCAAAAACTCATACTGCCCATAGTGACAACGAAAGGTAGTCTTGTGTACATTCTCTGCTCGTACACGTATCTGATGGTAACCTGAACGAAGATCAATCTTAGAGAAGTAGATAGCTCCATGAAGCTCATCCAACAACTCATCAATGCATGGAATAGGGTATCTGTTCTTGATTGTCTTCTTGTTCAAGGCTCTGTAATCTATACACATCTGTAGAGTCCCATCCTTCTTCTTAACAAGCACTACAGAAGAAGCAAAGGGGCTAGAACTAGGCCGAATGAAACCCATATCCAATAACTCATGAATAGTCTGCTCAATTTCATCCTTATAAGCTCTAGGATGACGATATGGGGTAGTAATCACTGGCTTCGCTCCATCCTCCATCTCTATACCATGCTCAAAACCTCTATCTAGAGGCACTCCAGAAGGTATGTCACCAAATACTCTCCCACGACGGTCCATCACTGACTGAATATCAACATGAAATACCCTACCATCCTGAGGTGTAGGTGTTTTGGACTTCACCAAACAATGTGTAACCCAAATCACATCATGTCTAATAATAGTCTCCATCCTACGAGAAGACACCTATTGAGGTCCACCATCTGAAGCTGCCCTCAAGATAGTCTTCTTCCCCCCAAAAAGGAACTCTAATTGCATACGATGGTGATCAATAATGTAACGCCCAATACCCTGTAACCACTGCATGCCCAAGACCACATCATAATCCTCTAATGGAAGCACATAAAAATCATCGGTTAGAGTATAATTCCCCATCTGAATACTAAGCTGTGGAATCCGTTTAGTACAGCCCAAAACTGCACCATCTGCCACCTTCACTCCAAAACCACCAAACTCCTCATACTGTAATCCATGCCTCTCCACTAACTTCTGATCAATAAAGTTATGTGTGGCACCTGTGTCTACCAAGCTCATGACCCGCTTGCCCTTTAGTGTACCTTTCAACCGAAAGGCATGAAATTTAGGATAACTGGAGAGGGTAGCCATAGTTCTGCTGCTGTGGTGGTCTATAACCATGATCTCCTCTGAACCTAGTTCTATCTCTATGCTATGCACAATACTGGGGAAGAGGGAAAACATCCCTAAACTCTGGGGGTAGGGCTCTCCACTCAACTGTGGCTGCCAAAACTGACTCCTGGAACCCAACCTCTAGTGGATCTACCTGTGCTGGCTGTTCACCTGGTACAAACTGAGGAAGCAAAGGTCTATCTGTAGTAGGTGTACGATGGTGTTCCCGCCTAGAGGAATGAAGGGAGCTCCCAACTGATGAATGGGACTGATGGCTATGCTGACTGCCTGCCACTGAAACTGATCTGCTCTGCCCATGTCTGCCCCTATGTCTATCCAACTCCATTTGTGCCAAGGTTTCCTGTAATCTGTCAAGTGTCTAGACTATCCTGGGTTGTGTAGTGATGAGAGTTCTCATCATCTCCCGTTCTTCATCCTCAATCCGGTTCTGTCTAGCACCCCCTTGTTCATCCGCCATACTTGGCACTGTTGTGACCATTTCACACATCGCCCCATTAGAACGGGGACCCCCTCTTTTGTCTTTTTGATTTGCCTTCTCTTTGCTTGTTTTTCTCTCTGCTTTTAGGGTTTTGGGTGAGTGAGTGGTCTGTCTGAGCTAGCTAGATTAGGGTTAATCCTTAGGGGTTCTTTTTGGCATCGTTCAAGCTAAGTCCAGTCAAATTTTGGAAAATTGTTTGTCTCCCTGAAGAATTGAAATTGTTAGAATGGAATATACATTTCAGGGGAATCAGATAGGTCTTCGGTTAGGTCTTGATTGAAAGAGGGTTTTTGGGGTAAAGTCCTGTTTGTTTCCAGGTTTGAGTCAGTTGAGCATGGTCATTGAAGAAAGTGAGTCTAGTGGGCTAAGTTAAATAGGGAATGAAATGGATCAAGAGCCTAAAAATGTCAAATTTGCTCCTGACCCTTGCTGAGGGTCCAGGGCGAAATTCTTTGTAGACTGGATTTCCTTCATGATTTTGACTAAGTTTTTGAGATGAATTTGTGTGTTCTCGCCTGGAGAGGTTTTTGATCGATTTATTGGAGAGCAAGATGATGCCTGAAATAGGGTATTCACTCCTGATCCTTGCTAAGGGTCCAGGGCAAACTTCATTCTAAACACAATTTCTTGTTTTGAGTGGACTTGCTAACTGGTTCCTGGCCTTGAAATTGACCTAGCTTTGCCTTGTGAAGTGGTTTGAAACTTAAAATTTGAGCAGTTTAGCCTGAAATGAAGAATTCGCTCTTGACCCTTCCTGAGGGTCCAAGGCGAAAATTTTGTTTAAGTTTATTTGTCACTAATTTTGGCTAACTTGTTTTGTGCAGGGTCTCCCGGAGAGAAGATTGGACGTCACTTGATGCAATCGAGGGTTTGAAAGCATGAAAATTGATGAATTTTGGGCAACAAAGGCAAATTCACTCCTGACCCTTGCTGAGGGCCCAGGGCGAAAGTTTGAATTTTCCTTATTTTGCAGTGAAAGAAGATCAAGTTTTGAACATGAATGGAAAATGAGCAACTCCCTTTACCCACCTGAGAAAGTTTCAACTTGAAAAGATGAAGGACGTTGTTGAAAACCTAAATTTCGCTCCTGACCCTTGCTGAAGGTCCAGGGCGAAATTCCTTCAATCACCTGTTTTCCTAGCAAAATCAAGTCAAGCTTGGGTATGGATGAGAGAGGAATAGTGTTTTCTTCCTTGGAAGGGAGAAATCAACTTGAAGTGATGATGAGACAAGCATGAATTGAGAAATTCGCTCCTGACCCTTGCTGAAGGTCCAGGGCGAAAATTTCTATTGGAGTCATCTTTGGCCTTGTTTGGTCAAATTGAGGTGTTTAAGACATGAGCAAATGGCGAAATGAGCATGATGAAGCCCCAAAACTTGTTTTAAGATGAAGGAATGAAGGAGTTTTGCCCAGGAAAGGTAAATTCGCTCCTGACCCTTGCTGAGGGTCCACAGCAAAATTCCTTTCAAGAGCATTTTTTTGAGTTGTCTTGGACATGAAATCCTATTCATAGCATAGTACAAGATGAAATCTTGCTTGGCAAAGAGGTTTCAAGGTGAAAAGTGAAACATTTCGGTCAAAATTGCAAAATTCGCTCCTGACCCTCTCAAGAGGTCCAAAGCGAAATTCTCAAAAACACCTTTTTCTTGCAAGGTCAAAATGATTTTTATGGTTGGAGTGGATGTGAAAAGGCATGTTTTACCCTTTGAAGATAATTTGGATGGCCAACAAGAAGCAACCAAGCCCAAAAGGGAAAAATCGCTCCTGACCCTTCCTGAGGGTCTAGGGCGAAAATTCTAAAACCTATTTTTCCTCCAAAGTTTGAGCAAAGCTAAGCCTAGGCATGAGTTTGAAATGATGTTTGAATTGCCTTGAAGTGAAGAAGGATTGTTGAGAATGAAAGTTTTGAAGGAAATTATCAAAATCGCTCCTAACCCTTGGAGAGGGTCCAGAGCGAATTTCCAAGGTTCTCTCCTTTTTTTGTAGAATTAAGACAAAATCTTGCCATATCTTCCTTGGATAGGAGAAGGACGCAATGTGTTATGCCTTAGAGGTGATTTGAAGTCAAAAGAATGAAGGAATATGCTTAAAATTCAAAAGTCACTCCTGACCCTTGCAGAAGGCCCAGGGCGAAAATCACAAAAACTACCTATTTCTTTGAAGATTTTGCTAAGGCAAGGAAGCACTAAGGTAAAGATGCCCTTTAAGATCATGATGAGTAGTGGTTTGCTTCAAAACTTGATGATTCTAGGCCAGGAGAAGAAAAGTCGGTCCTGACCCTTGCAGAAGGCCCAGGGCGAAAATTTGAAAAACCTCCACTTTGCCCTACAGAAACAAAACAAGCTTGAATGAGTGGATGAGGAAGGACATTACCTAGCGATGAATGAAAGATTCGAGAGAAATTGATGAAGGAGTAAGCCTAAGGAGAAAAGGTCGCTCCTAACCCTTGGAGAGGGTCCAAGGCGAAAAACACCAAAATCACACTTTTTCTCCTAAGTTGGATAGAACTAAGTCTGGAATTCAATGAGAAGACCTATTTAAGATGCCTTGAAGAGATTTTGAACTTTGAAAAATGTCAATTTTGAGCCAAATTATGAAAGTCACTCCTGACCCTTCCAGAGGGTCTAGGGCGAAATTCCTCTAAAAGCATTATTTCCTTCAAGATTTTTGATGAAGTAACTCAGTGGTGCAAGGAAATGGATCTTGGAAATTGCATTGAGAGTTCAACAATCAAGCTAAGATGGATTATAACCTAAAATGAGAAAATCGCTCCTAACCCTTCCAGAGGGTCCAGGGCGAAATCCACATTTCCACCTAAATTCCTCATGCAGAATACCAAAATTTGAAATGCAAGACCTTAACTGGATATGATTTCACCCTCCAGGAGATTTTAGAGTCAAGGTATGAATTATTTCAAGACTAAATTTGGAAAATCGCTCCTGACCCTTGGAGAGGGTCCAGGGCGAAATCATTAGCAAGCTTCATTGAGACCTTGATCAAAAAATTGATATTCTCCAGTTTGCACTAAATCACCAAAATTGCTAAATTTGAGACATTTGGAAAATTAAATTTAAATTCGCATTAATTTAAAAGCATTTTGCATTTAATAAATTAATTTTAAAGCCTTGAAATAATCAAAATTTTACCTTGGAGGATTAAAATTAACTTTTTTATGAGCGCTCAAGGGAATTGTTTTGCCTTTATAGGCAAGTCGGCCACCCTTTTTTTAGAGATTTTATTTATTTTTTTACCCCTTTTTTGCCAAGTCAGCCTTGAAGGGAGTAGGGTGAGCGCTCTATATAATGGAGGAGTGTTGCTTCACATTTCAAATCATTCATTCATTCCTTCTAAGTGCGAAATTGAAGAGCAAATTGAGGAGCGAAATCCAGCAGATTGGAGGCGAAATTTAGCTAAGTGTTGAAGGCTAAGTGGGGTGAAGCTCTTTTGGAGGCTAAGGGAGGCGTAATTCATCCAAGAGAGGGCTATGATTTAAACCTTGCCTAGCAAAATCCATTTTTCTTGCATCATTTTCAAAGGTCTTAGAGTTTAGTACTCAAAAGAAGGTATGGACTCGTTTTGATATTCCTTGTCAAGGCTTGTTTTAATAGCATTTTTTTTTTTTTTTTCAAAGGGTCTAAAACTTGAGAATTTTTTATTTATTAATTGAGAAATGAAGGATTCTAGATTTATCATGAAATTTCCTAATTAATATCTTAAATCCTCCTTTTGAGTCTTATTTTCTACACTTTAATGCTCAAGGACTAATTTTGAAATGTTGTGTAGGTGTCAAGATGGCGACTCCAAAGGCCAGAGTATCTACTAGTCGCCCGGCTCTCATCAAAGAAGATCAGAAGAATGACGAATTGGAGACCGGGATCATGTCCAAATGGAGTAATATCGGAGACACCAACTTAGGCAACTTCAACGTGAAAAAGTTTCGAGAGGTCCCCTACATTGGCAAGCCATCACCTATTGTGAGGAGAATAATTGAAAGTGGCATCATCAAGGCTGCAGGTTTCCTTCCTGCCATCAAGTGTCATGAGTTGATGATTGAATGTGCCCGCCACTATGACTCACAATCAAGAACGATCATATCCAAAGACGGGAACATCTTAGCTTACCTTTCAGAGGAGGCCATAAGTGAAGCCCTTCATCTTCCAGAACATAAAGATATGATTTACAAAAGCCTAGAAGGAGCGAGGTCGATCTATGAAGATGATCCGGAAACTTGTTTGAATATCATCAATAAGAATTGGTTGCTCAAAAGTCGGCCTCGCCTAAACAAGATTCCCAATACGCCACATAGGATCGATTTCTAGGAGTACAGAGATTTGATAACTTTGCTCAATCGAGTTAGAGGGGCCCCTCAAGCCTTTTTCTTCGAAAAGTGGATGTTTTTCTTCATTCAAGTGATAGTCCAAGGAAAAGGAATGCTTCATTGGGCCAGAATTATTAGCAATTGTTTGGACGTGCAGTTGAGAAGGCTAAGACCCACCAAATCATTCCACATGAGCTCATATGTTATATATGCCTTAATCAGGAGTTTCGAGTATGCAGAACTACCTCACCAAGGAGTGATCGGAAGAGGACCCGGAGAAATGAGAGTTTGTGATTCTTATGTTCATCTCCATCATCCACCTAGAAGTGACTACAAGTTAGTCAATGACACATTCACGATGAACATTACCAGGATATTGCAAGGTGGGATTCACAATCGTCTGTCTCTGGATGCACAAGACCTTGTGAAGAAGTATGGCGCCTAGTTCATCCAATTTCAAAAGTTCACATACATCAGAATTCAGGGGTGTCCTTCACCTTCCTACATGTTGCCAAGATATCCAACAGACAGGATAGTGCTACTTGAGGTGACTAGACAGTTGGCAGCTTATGCGAAGGCATCCAGACACAAGCATGGAAATGGAATTCCCGTGCCCATCATATTGGGGAATTCAGTTGAGGTGTGTCCTAACACTCAAGCCTTAGAGGATGCAGAGAAGGAATTATCTTTATACTCATTCTCATTCTTTGCCTCGCGGGAGAATTTTGATCCTCATGGTTATATGGAGGAGACAGTCGGCAGAAAGTACAAGCATGAGTTTCAGGTAGAAGACTTTTGGATGAATCTCCCAAGTGATTTAGAAGTTAAGAGAAAGATGCATTCCCGGCTACCGTTACATCTCATCAGGAAATGCAAAGTTTATTGAGTAGCTGATCAGGCCCAACATAATGGTAGGTACCTCCAGTCATCTTACGACAAAGAGGACAAGGAAGTGAAAATAGATTGGAATGAGCCCGAGGTTTTAGACTTGAGAGCTTTGATGCTTCTTGTTTTATCATGCACTCGCAGATGGGTGGATGTACAGCATCAGAAGTTGAAAGAGCAGAATGTATCAATGACATTCACTTTGGAGGCAAGACCAGAAGAAGGTGAAGCAAGCGTGAGTGAGAATACTTCTCATTCCAAAAGCTCGAAGAGGAAAGAAAGACCTGAGAAAAGGGAATCCACCAGGAAGAAGCAAAAGGCAAACCCCGATCACCCACCAAGCACATCTTCTCGACATGAAAAGAAGGCAGATTAGGAGAAGATGGTATATGAAATTGATGAGTCTATGGAATCCATGGTACAAAATGACAAGCAAGAAAAGGGACAGACACCTCAACATTCATCAAGTCAAACTCCCCAAGTTGATGCTAATGAGCTACATGAAGAGAAGAATGATGATGAAGTGACATCTCCTTTCCGAGAGGATGGACCACTGCTTAAAGAAATACAAGTAAGAGAAACAAGATCCGCCATCCCGGATTGGTTAAAAGAGAGACTAACAAGGGTGGTTGTGGTTGAAGAGGAAGAAGATGTATTTGATTTAGAAAGCCTTATAGGGAGTTCTCAAGAGTTGATAGAAAAGAGGAAGGCCACAAAAATGTCCAAGGTAATTCGAGATGAGACAAGATCCAGGAAATTGCAAATAGCTACGCCAGTGGTAGACAAATATGAGGGTGAGATTCTTGCAGATGAGTATGACTTAGAAACATTTGAGCTTGGTCCACTTACCACCGAACAAGCGATGGAAGAGGCAATCGATTCATTTGAAGCACTTAAAGACAAACTTAAAGAAGAAATGGAAAAGAATAAGAAACTTGAGAGAGAGGTCAGTGCTTGGAGAGGTTATTTTAGTCATCTCAATCAGCCCTTGAGACGTCAGGATCCAGTAGTATCTCCTTTTCAAGCACTCCCTCTTGAATCGGTTGGCGAGGCAGAAAGGGTCAAGAGCTTGGTTCAGCTTATGAGCTCTTGGATTGATAAATCCCACATAGTAGCCATTGAATTTGCAACCAGAATGATGAAGACAGTTCATCAAGCTATCCAGATCCTTGAGGTTATCCATAATCTAATGATAACTGTAGCCTCTTTCACTCACACTAGAGATGTTATCATTCTTGTTCTACAAGTAATAAGGCAAACACTAAGACGGATCCTGGCACAAGAAAAGATAATGGATGGAGGAACTCAGAACCTCCTATAGTGGTCAGCTCTGCTCCAGATGAAAGAGGTCCTTTTTGAGGACATCAACACCAAATGTAGTCAAGTTGAAGGTATCATCCATCCAATTCAAGATAGGGTGTTTGAAGTATTGTGTACCATTCTTGGCAGGCAGATTGAGATTGAGACAGATGTGGACATCCAAGAGTTGGAGAAGAGAATCAAGGTCATCTTTTGCAAAGAGGGGAACGTCATCACAGATGAGCAACGAAATCAGATGTTCACTACCATGTTCCTGATTGAGAAGATCAAAGAACTTGAACCTGGATGGGAGACAGCTCTTCTCACTGCTTTTGATCAAGTCCTTCACTTGGAAGAACGAATGAAGAATCTTCCTGAGATTCCCATTGCTGAGATTGAGGGAATTGTGTCCAAATTCGTTGGATATGCTAAAAAAGAGCATAGGAAAGGGAACAAAATTTTAGATGAAAAGTTGTTATAGGACGATGTGGCAGCTCAATTCCTATTGGTCTATGTTTCTTCGATATTTGTGCCAATTAAATATCTGGCTATGCATTTAATGATGTTCATCTAAATGGGGACCTTTTTTGTAAAAAACCCTAATTAGGGTTTAGGTGTCAAAATCTCAGCCATTGATCTTCTTTCGATCTGGGCCATTCATTGTATTTGAGGATGCTATATATACCCTCACTCATTTTCATTTTGATAATAGTTAGAAGTTAGAGAAGAGAGAGAGCTTAGAGAGAAGAAAGTTATTGTGTAGCAAGATTGAGTAGTGAAGAAAGAATTTTGAACAATTGTTGTCCATTTGGCTTTGAGATCAATAAAATATTGAAGTTATGGTGTTTTATTGCAATACTTGTGGCTATCCTCATGATTGTTTATTTTCCTAAATCACTCTCAGTTGAAGTAGTATTTAAGTTTAAGTTTGAAGGACTAAGTGTTGTGCTTGATCTTTGGTAAGATTCACATTCCAAACCACTAGCTTCTTACTGATTGTAAGGACGCCTTGTGTGTTCAACTAGAAATATTGAGATTGCTTAAGAATTCAATCATTTTGGGAGTATTGATATGTATCTCTATGATAGTACCTATATCCTTGATGATTTGAAAATTACTTGAATCACCTTAGAAGATCGCATCAATTCCAGTAGAGTTGTAATTTCTTGGCGATACTGAAATTGGTAGAATCTTACCAAGTCTAGCCTTCATTGAGTCATTCTTAGGATTAGATTAGCATTCATCCCTTGAAACCCTTATCTTTTGCTATTTTTTGAGAATCTGTTAGTGTTAGGAAGATCCTGTTCCTGCAGTCAAAAAGAGAGTAATACGGACAAGCTTTCTTAGAAAGTACGTAAGACCCCTTGAAGAAATAGCATATACAATGACCACTAGTGCTTATCCACACGTAGAGATCCTACAACAAAGAACCTTGAAGCCATCCTGATTGATCCTTTTCTGCAATATCTTCAACATTCAGAGGCTTTAATCAAGAGAGGATAAGGTACCATTTGGGTATTTTATTCTATGTTTGGTTGTGTACAAAATACACGTCAACAGGTACCTGTTCAATTCCACTCTCACGCTCCTGTTGAGCTACCCTGCATGTATAATACCTATGTATCTCCTCTCTACCCGGATGCATAGAATAAAATGTAACCCTAGTGAGAAAATTCCACACAAACCCTATAGGCTGGCAGGATGATAGCTCTGATACCACTGAAAGATCCCTAATGGATCTCTTTTACTGATCTGCTATAATTTTTATTATTTTTAAATTGATTTTTCCCGATTATTAATATTTTCTTTCAGAAATAGACAGAAGTTGTAGAAGGGTTGGATTCTTTTTGTGTTTTGATGATTTTTCAACAAGGAATAAATGAAGTACAAGTACATGAACAAAGTACTGAAAATGAAGTTCATATACAGCCAAAACAAATTCCATTCAAGGCAGATTTCTGAATATAAAATCAAATATTTGACCAAATGTAGATTTCCACTAATTTCAGGAAGATTACAATCAGGAATGAACCCAAACTGGATGCTGAAAGAGTATTATAACCAGGAATGAAACTGCGACAAGATTCCAGCCCTCTAAGTGCTGCACATGGGAAGGAAAGTGGCTGCCAGGTACAACCGTACGGCTGCCAAGTACACCCAACTGGATAGAAACCCCTAAACCCCACGCTAAACTCAGTCAGAATCACTGAAACCTCCAGAAAGTGTGTCGTACAATCTCCAAGATGCTAATAACTGCAAGCAAATCCAAACCACTGTATTGGGGGCTATGTCCCAAACAGGCAAGGCATTGGGGTTGGCATCCCAGATGCTGAAAAGCTCTTCCAGAGCCAAAATCTCAAATCCAAGATGTAAAATGTGTAGAAGATAATCAAGAATTAGGTCTCAACTTCCTTATAACACCTTCCCACTTAGCTCAAACCCTAAAAGTGACTCAATGTGGCGTTTAGGGTTAAAATGTTATATTTCTCATTTTAAGTTGCCAAGTGCATAGAAAACGACCCTTTTTCAAATATAAAGAAATCCGTTCACCGAAAGGATCTGAGTCAAGAGAGAAATATTTAGAAAAGTTCAAGACCTTTCCAACGAGCTATTACTCCAAAAACCCCTTATTACTCCAAAATGGCTATAAACATACCCTTATTTAAATAATAAACGCTAACTTAGGAAATATTAAAAATATAACCCAAATAGCTGCAAAATGCTCAAATGACACCACAAACCAAAAAATCAACCTACCACCTATCTGTGACTGAAGTCGGAAATCAAGGATCCACTGGCAATCTCATCCCTAAAATCTAGGGATGCTCCTAGAAACTAGGAAACAAACCCAAATCCTTTGAAACTGAACCCAAGGAATAATCCCAAGGAGACCCAACCCTGGGTATGGTCATAACCTCCTAAATAGTAGGGATATCCTCCATAAAAGTAGGGACTGCCTCCTAAAAATAAGGAACTGCTCCAAACTGATCAACTACTGCCAGAACACCAAGTCCCAAACACTGTATAACCACACTAAGTCTCTATCCATCACTGTCAGCCTACAAGACCCCATAATAAGCTGACTCACATGTCTCTGCTAGACAGAGCTAAAGAGGGGACATGACAAAATAGCAAAACAACAAACTTCCAGCAGCCAAGATGCAACCAAAATAAAACCCCAACAACGAGTAGATTAAACAAACAACCCAGAAGTAACAAACAAAAAAAAAGCCCATAAAGGAAGATCAACAACACCCAAAGCAAAGGGTCACTCCAAAGTTGATTAAAAACTGCAATAGCTTTCCATGAACTCAGCATCCTCTTGTTTGATCTCTTTAGCTTTTTTGCGTTTGCTTCTAAAGCTGGAACGAACAGTTGCTTGAGCTAAATGACGGCTGATTCTTTCTTGTAACAAATTAATACTTTTGGCATTATTTTGAATACTTGTTTTGTCAAATTCCACCACCTTTTGTAGGTTCCCATGATGTCCAAAATGTCCTCCAAAAGAGCTACCTTGTCATCTTGAATAGTAATATCAGCCTTGAGATTGTTCATGTCTTCCACTGAATGGAGATAATTTTTTTCACTTCTTTTAAAATAACCTCCTCACTATCCATTTTCTTAACATGTATGGAGATTTTGAGACTAACTTTATTGTATTTTACTCTTTAGAGTGAAACTACCTCAAGATTCTATGGTGGGAAACTAAATCTCTATGCATTTGTACTGATTTCCCTGCAATAATGGTGACCACAAAGGCCATAGCCTCAATAGAGGACAATGGATAGGATGTATCAAGGATAAATTCAGATTCCACATCTTCTAACTATGACTCATTGGGGATGTCAACACCATTACCCTTCAACACAGCTTTACCTTTCTCTTTGGGCTTAGTGCCAAGGGTGTTCTATTCCTCTTGGTAATCCAAGTCCTACCCATTTTTTTCTTCTCCTTACTCTTACAACTTCTAGATGTTTCACTACTTGTGAAAGAAGTATCATGGCCGAAAAAAAGAAGCGTAGGTCTAATAAAGGATAAGGTCACTTTGGCACAAACCTTCTTGGGAATAGAAGCTTCCAAAACTAGGTCTGATTTAAGCTTTCTAAGTAAGGTTTTGACATGAAAAAGGGGAGAGGGCGGCATTGTTGATGTGTTTTTTAGGACACTTCGAACATAGAATAAAATACCAAGGTATTTTATCCTCTCTTGAACAAAGAAACCTCAGATGCTGAATAATATGATCAAGTGAGACAACTCCAAGGTTTACAATGCGAACAATCGACTTTATGCTCGAGATAGACTCACTGTTTATGATGTGATATTGCTGGAAACACAAGGGGACTTACGTTTATGAACTCCATTGGAATGTGGAATCTATACTAACTTTGAAAAAAAGACAAAAGAGGTGAAGGGTTTAGAAATCTAGTCTAAGATCCTAAGGAATGTAGGAAATGATTTTTGAATCAATGACACCAAACCAATCTTTGCTTTGCCATGAGGAAACAACTACACAAAGATGGTGCAATCTCCTAGGGACAGGCGAATGGTTTTCATATCACTAATGCACACCAACGTTATGAACAATGAGCATAAAGCAATTGAAGTTAAGCTTTTAATCAAGTTCAATCTAACCACACACTGCAATTTGCAATCAGCAAACTCCAAGTGGTATGAATATAGGTTCACCATTCATCAACTCATCTAACACATCTAAACTATGAGAAGTAGAGACCATGCAACAGGTTGAAATATCACACCAAAATCCACCATAACTTCAGTGAAGAAAGTATGTTTATTACAACAAGCCTTGGCAACAATTTCCTTTCCTCCTACTCTACTCTAGCTATCAACTGCCACTAATTGTCTATCTATTAACTATTCACTATTAACCTTTACAAATGAGAGCATTGAGCCTTATATAGAGGGCTCATTACAATTCAAATGCTCAAATCAATTCAAGATCAACAGCTGAGATTACAAAATGAAACCCTAATTGGGGTTGGTTACAACTATATCCATTCAACCAATGAAATAATTACATTAAATTGAACAAATATCCTTTAAATTTTGACCAATGAAAGGTGAAATCAGGTATGTTGAACGAACTTCAATGCAGTGCCATGTGTCACTTGTTGCTTCCTCAAACGAGTCAAGTTCAATGAACTTAGACATGATGTCTTGTCACAACTTGATTGGTTTGAATGTGAATAGGATGCCACCTCAGCTACATCATCACAAAGTGTTTGTGATTGAGGAATATCTCTTGATACTCAACATTATCCAGTTGCTCAATGATGATGTTGATGGTGATGGGACATATTCCCAATTTGCATCATCTTTGTATGATCAAGTATCTAACTTTGCTTAGCTCTTCTAAAACTATCTGCTTCTTTGATCACATTTGCATTTCATTCACTAACTCGGGAATCTCGTCCTTGGGTCACATTTCACCCAGATGATGCCTAGTTCTAACTTCACAATGGCATGCTTGATGTAGCACCCTTTGCTTGTAGAGTATCTGGCCGAGATTACCACCTTGTATTGGACTTGATTCTAGAATTTCTAGAGGAAATTTAAGATTGTGACAACTTCTCCCATTTGCAATCTTAGTTCTTGATCTTTCATTTGCATTGTTAAAACTTGATTCCTTCACTCGTGTTTGTCCTTCTTGTTGTAATTGTAATTTCTTCTTGTAAAGTTCTTCTCCCTCCGAGGTATTGATCTTGATATTGTGATGACGAATCCTCATTCTTTATTTGCAATGTTGATGAATGTTAGAGTGCTCCTCTTCACGCCAAGCAACTTTTGACTTTGATGTCTCTGATGTAGAACCTTCTATGTTTTTATGTTGTTTTTCTATGATCTTGTTGAGATGTTTCGCTATCTTCTTCATGATTTCAACTTGAAGAAACATCTGACCTTGATACCCTTGCAAAGTTGTAGAGCCTTTCATCTCTTGCACTTTCGCCTTAAACTGGTAGATCTTCATGTTGAATGCAAACCCCTTTAGAATGTTCAAGTCCTTTTACATTGCCTTGACTTCCTTCCACGTGGTGAAATCCCTCCTCAAATTGTGATATCAGACCCTTGCACATCCCACCTGAAAAGAATACAATTTAACTTAAGCAAAATGAAATGAGACCTCGCCTACACATCTTAGTTCTTAATTACATCATCAATTAAGGGTCAAACCCTATGCTTAGGTCTGGAAATAACAAAGAAATGATGGAATTTGCCCCCAAAATTAGGTCTGACTCACAGATCTGATCCCAAGAAATCCACTTACTTCTGCTCCTTAATCAATTATTGATTGAACTGCAAATTGGTGTTTGGAATAAATGGTTTTTGATTTGCCTTTATATGCTTCCACGCCTTTAAACTCACCCCTATTCTATTCTAGCCAACTTACATTTTGATTTAAATTATTCAAATGCACATTCAAGTCGGCTTTCTTAGTAACATATGTTTTG
Organism: Cryptomeria japonica; assembly: GCF_030272615.1. Taxonomy (NCBI): domain Eukaryota; kingdom Viridiplantae; phylum Streptophyta; class Pinopsida; order Cupressales; family Cupressaceae; genus Cryptomeria; species Cryptomeria japonica. The sequence continues at coordinate 523,792,822 of NC_081405.1, forward strand.
TCTTTTAATTTTCTGAATTTACCCCTCGAAGAAGGCCGACCTAGAAACCCATTTTTGCTAAGTGGATATAAAGAGTAACAAGGGCAGGTCGGTTGGGTTTGTAAATACATCTGTGAAGGATATAAATGCTAGTCAAGTGCTTGGGATGCAAACACAATCTTCACTCAACAAATCAAACCTGCCCTGAGTTTTAGGTCTGAGTATTAGGTATGAGATTATCTTAGGTCTGATTTTTACTTATTGGCAGAGTTTAGGCAAGTTTTACAACTTTGAGCCCCCCAATGGCGGAGTTTGGAGCAAGTTTTGCATTTTTGTCAATTCGTATGGCAGACTTTGTAACATTTCAACACTTTCCACTCAAAAAGTGGCAGAGTTTTTGAAAGTTCAACATTTTTCTCCCTTCTTTGGCAGACTTTGTGGCATTTCCACACTTTCCACTCAAAAAGTGGCAGACTTAGCATGGTCATTGTATGTGGGAAAAGTGGGTGAATAAAACTTAAAATGTGAAAATTATGAGAAATACCAATCCACACACACACACAGGACTTCTTGATGCAAGCTATGGAGTAACGTAGTGTTACTCAGCTTCCCAAGGAGGGTCCCATGGTTCTTTTGTACTTGAATGGCGAACTTCCAAACCTCATCATCAATTGTTTGCACTTACATTGTGGCGGACTTAGCAAGAAGTCCTACAATTCTCAATGGCAAACTTGGATGCTCCATCAACATTCTACACTCATCATTCCATTGAATGGCGGACTTTAGATAAAATATAGCATTTATCTTACTAGTGCAAAATTTACATCAAAACCCAATGTCAGACTTGGTATAAAGTCCCGCATCATTGTCAAGGTGAATGGCGAATTTACAAGACCTCATGCATCATTTTGCCATGAAATGCAACATTTTTAGATTTCCCCTCTGCAACATTTTCAAAACTTGACAACCTTGACATTTTTGACAAAATTTTGCATTTTAACAATATTATTGTTGCACTTGACAATTTTAGTGTCCGTTTTTCAACATTGTAGAGTAAGACTCATGTAATTTTCGCAATTCTTGATAGGATCGCAAGAAAATTTTCCATTCCAAATTTGAACTTGCACTTTAACAATTTGTCTTGACAACATTTTTGCAACTTTTCTTGTATTTTTTGACAACTTTGCAATTTTGACAACATTGACAAGTTTCACAAAATCTAACAATCTTCCACCATATTGACAACTTTTGACAACTTTGCAACACTAACAAGATTTTGCAATTTCATCATCAAACAGCACTACTTGACTCAATCATATCCTAAGGATAAATTTTGCATTCTTAAGACTCATTCCACCTCGGACTGACAAAACCAAACCTTCTCACAAGTGAAGGCTAAAAGACTAGGACTATTGCCAAGCTGAACAAACTAAGCAAAACAACTACCCTAAAAAGCGAAAAGTGGGGGTCCCCATTTGCAATGGGGCGATGTGTGAAAACGTCACAACCGGCACATGAGTAGAGAAAAGAGCATGAGAGAGTTTCAACGCTAGGGCATAGTTAACCAACAACAAAATAGAGATAGAGGGGCAAACCCAATGCCAAATTTAAACTCAATGATTGAATGCTCAAGAGAGGAGGATAGAAAGAACAAGAAACTGACAAGATACAAGTGATGAAAATGGTATGCGAGTGTTAAATGAAAATAATAGACAAATTGAAATCTTCCTTTGAGAGTGGCATACCTTATGAGTTGCAAAGCAACATCAGCCCATGGAGGTGGTAGAGATGATCTAGCAAAGCCTCTAAATTCACTTCAATTGTTCTCCATCCTACAAGAAGGAAATGAAAACCTCATCTTTACTTCATCTATATAAAAAAAGAATCACACCCTCTGTAGATAGACCAATGACCTGAGCAATGAGGCCTTCTGAGACTTAAATCTCTACACCTCTCATTTTCACCAAGATTCAACTTGTTTAGAGTGTGTCTGCTCCAAGAGGACAACATAGGGATCGTCAAAAGAACAATCCAAATTGAATTTCTCTATAGTATTAGCCTCCCGTTTAGAGGAGGATAAAAGCTTCTCAATGATCCAGGACTCCTCTTCTTTAAGTTTCATAATAATCCTTACCCCAAAGTGTAAGGATAAATAGCTGATCTTTTGTCCCTCAATGCGATGCAAATATCATCAACTAAGTTTATGGCCTCCCTAAGAAGGTGATTTCCCCCCTACATGTTGAAAACCCCAATTGGTGAAATAATCTGCCACTAATTTCTTTTGTGGAACACATGCTTGATTTTATCATTGGGAAGGGAATCCAAAATATTTATAGAAATACTCAATCAATTTATTAATAGACCAACTAGAGGTGCGTTTTCAAAAGATTATGTTCAAGGAATCTTCCCCCACTTCTGTGTTGTAGATCAAACTCGTTGGCTAATGGGATACCATGAAAGGCCACACTTTCCCCAACAAATGATTGGTTTGAGTGCCAAGATTAACTAAGAAAAATCTCACTACTTTTTCCAAATGATTCATGATAACACCTCCCACTCTAGAGGGCCTTAGGTTTCCTTTAGAGGCCTCATCAAAATTCAACTAACCAAGGGGATTAGGGATAGGACCACTAGATTTGGGATCTACAAATGGCGGCTTTCTAAAGATGGGTTCCAAATCAACTCCCAAATTCCAACTTTCCAACACCCTTGGTCCGATTAAACACCAATGAAGAGAACTCTCAAAATTTTGGCTCCTATGGATCTCGCCACCATACCTGTCATAAAGACTAGTATGTAAGTCTTGTTGAGGGTTAGAGTAGTGGTAAATTTGTTTCTTTGGGTGATGATTGGACTCATTTTATAAGAGGTTGCAAGAATGTTAGTGTGGCATTGAATAATGATGTAAATTATACATTTGAGAATGTTCCATATGTCGCACTACAATTTGTGAGACCGCTGAGAATCCTAATTTGTGTGACGTTTCCAGAAAACAAAAGTGGTAGCTACTCTTCAAGATAACAAAGTGATTGTTGTTGGCATTGGAAAAAAGGGATTGCATAAATTGGTTCAACCTAGAAAAACAAAAGGCACATGCACTAATAGTGGTTGAGACTTGAGAGTACCATTAAACTTTGGAATAAAAGTTATTGTCACTTCAATGATTAGCATTTGTCTATGTTTGTTAAGACTGATATGGTGGATGGGCTTCCATCCATTTAAGAAAGTTAGAATTTACACATAGGGTGTTAGATAGGCAAACAAAGTCAACATTTGTTTGAAACTAATAAGGCATGGGGAGCCATAAGGGTTCTACATTTGGTACATATCGATTTATATGGTCCTATGTAAACACCTAAATGTCTGGTGTAAAATATTTCTTGTTACATGTTGATGAACTTTCTAGAAAAAGGTGGGCTTTTTGAGGAATAATTCTAAATTTGTGGTGTGGGAATGTTTTGTTCAAAAACAAAGTAAACAAATCAAGAAATTAAGATTAGATAATGGAGGCGAGTTTCTCTCCAGCTACAAAGACTTCAACAAGAAGGAAGGTATACATTGACAGTATACAACTTCATACACTCAATAACAAGATGAAGCCTTAGAAATGAGGAATAAAACGATTATGGAGATGGTAAGGTGCATGGTGCACAGACAAAATGTGCCATGTAGGTATTGGGTAGTGTAAGGTCCAATATGCACCTCTAGCACTATAAGATTTATTAAACAAAAGAAATTAACACCAGTGCACACAAACCATGCCCATAAAGTGGAATCAAGACACATATTCATTTGTTGTATTAACTCATAGAGGAAAGAAATGTATATATTGACAGTATACAGCTTCATACACTCAACAACAAGATGAAGCCTTAGAAATGAGGAATAAAACGGTTATGGAGATGGTAAGGTGCATGGTGCACAGGAAATATGTGCCATATAGGTATTGGGTAGTGCAAGGTCCACTATGCACCTCTAGCACTATAAGATTTATTAAGCAGAAGAAATTGACATCTGTGCACCAGTGTTCCACGGGGACGCGTCCCCCCTTTTTGGGCATGTCCCCCTGTCAGGGATGTCTCGGGGACGGGGGGACGGGAACGCGACATCCCATGCCGTCCCGCCACCGCCACCCAATCGCCGTCGGGACCTGGAGACGTCTCCACGTCTCCAAGGGAGATGTGAGGACGTCTCCTCGGAGAGTCTCTCTGGGAGACGTCTGGGCATCTCCTTGGGAGACGCCTGGGCGTCTCCCACGTTCCCACGCCTAAACAAACCAAAAAAGCCATTTTTAAAAAAACATGTGCCTTTTGGGGGGGTTAAGGGGTAACCGTAATTGGACATGGGCCCCACCCAACCCCCCAAAACAACACAAAAGCATGTTTCTTTTAGATTTAACTCTCATTTTGGAAAACTGATTTTTTTTCCAGCAAGCTGAAGAGGAGGAAAAACTTGAAGAAGACTGATTGAAGGGGTGAGAAAAGCTGTTTGCAAGCGTGATAGGAGCTAGAAGAAGCAAGAAGAAGAGGAAGAAGAAGATTCTTCTACATTTTGGAGAGATTTTTCAAGCACAAGGTAGGGTTTTTCAACTTTTTCTTGTTTTTTTTTTGTTTTATTTTCTGATTTTCATTGTTCTATGTCATTTTTGGATTTTTTTTCCCTATTCATCTCAAGACTCAAAATGAGATTTGATGTTGAATCTTGAGGGAAAAATGATTCATCATTTTGCCCTCAAGATTCAACATCAAATCTCATTTTGAGATGAATAGGAAAAAAATTTAAAAATATATTGTTAAACTAGGCTGATTTTATTTTTATTTTTATTTTGTGAAATGCAGTGTCAATTTCACAATGAGCTCCCAAGGCATGAGTGAAGATGACATGGAAATCCTTTCTCATAGTGAGAATGATTCAGAATATGAACCTGAAAATGAGGGGGGTGACCATGGGGCTGATCCTGGAGCGCAACCTAGTTCTATGGCAAGTGCACCAGCTAGTACAGGTTGCCCTTCAGAGTTGTTGGCACCATATGCTAGGGGTCATTTTGATCCTAAGTCTCCTCTAAAACAGTTTGCTTCACGAATATCAGTACAAGGCACATCACATTCAAGTGTGGGAACAAGGAAGTGGAAGTGCAATATTTGTGACACAGAATGGTTCCGTAACATTAGTAGGGTGAATGCACACTTTCTGTTTTGGAGAGGAAAAGGCGTGAAACATTGTAAGTTTTTGGAGGAAGCCAAAAATATACAGTACAGAATTGAGTTTAACAGGCTTTGGGGGGTTCTAGATGACACAAATATTTCAATGCCTACTACTTTGTCTACTAGGGCAGCACTTCAGGGCAACCAAAATGTGCCACATACTTCTCATGCTTCGCAAACGGGAGGAATGATGTTTGGATCTCCATCCACTTCCACTTCTACTGCCGTCAGGGCTGGGAAACGTAAGTTGCAGACACCACAGAGCAACCCCATTGCTAATATGTTTAATGTGCAGCTGAGAGATGAGATAGATGAATCCATTGGCAAGTTCTTTGCCAATGGCATTCCATTTCATGTTACACGGTCTCCTTATTATAGGGAGACGATGGCTATGGTGGCCAAGGGAGGACCATATTATGTGCCACCAAGGGAGACGAAAATGAGGACCTCGATCTTGGAAAAATGCTATTCCAAGATCAATATTTTGATGGAGAAGATGAAGGCATGTTGGGTGGCATCAGGGTGCAGCATAGTTATGGATGGGTGGACGGACATTAGCCATCGTCCACTCATCAACGTCATGGTCACATGTGCAGAGGGTCCATACTTCCTTAGTGCAGTTAATTGTACAGGGCATCGTAAAGATGCTAATTTCTAGTTTTAGGTCCTCAGGGAGGCTATTGAGGAGGTTGGGCCACAAAATGTGGTCCAAGTAGTGACAGATGCAGCCCATGTGTGTAGAGCAGCAGGGAGACTCATTGAGGCAGCCTATAGACACATTTGGTGGACCCCATGTTGTGTGCATGCCATGAACAATGCACTCAAGGACATCGGGAAGATAGACTGGATTAGAGGAGTGGTCACCGATGTGAGAGATGTGCAGATGTTTATCTGCAACCACCACACTTCACATGCACTCTTCAGGACCTTCACGGAGAAGGAGTTCTTGAAACCAGTTGAGACTAGATATGCATCCTATTGCATTCTCTTGGAGAGAATGATTGAGTTGCAAGAGGCATTGCAACTCATGGTTATGACTAATGAGTGGAATAGGTGGGCTGAGGCTAAGACAGAGCAGGGGAGGAGGGTAAAGGAGATAGTGAAAAGTGATGTGTTTTGGACTGATGCGAAATACATTGTCTCTATCATTTCTCCAGTATTCCAGGTGATCAAATATGGGGATGGGGATGGGGATGCACCTAACCTTGGAGAGGTGTATGAGTGCATTGACTCTATGCTTGACCAGATGAGGGCTGCTGTGCAAGTGAAGGACCCCTCTTTAGCATTCTACAATGAGCAAATCTAGCCTATCATTCAGCGTAGATGGGACAAGTTGAACACTCCTTTCTATATGGCTGCCTTTGCCTTGAATCCTAAGTGGCACAAGGCTAGATCGGGTAGACTGACACCGATTCAGGATGATGAGGTGAAGGCGGGTTTCTTTAGATGCATAAAGATGTTTGATTCCAGAGATGTCGGCACAATGCACACTGAGTGGGGAAGATTTGCCACTCTTAGAGGTTATTCAGATGCGGCAAAGATGGATATAGACAGCATGGCACAGGAGGACCCACTTTTATGGTGGAATTGTCATGGCCCGAAATCTTTGACCACCACTCTAGCCATTCGTCTGCTATCCCAAGTTTCCAGTTCTTCAGTTGCTGAGAGGAACTGGTCTACATATAGCTTCATCCACTCTCTTAAGAGGAACAGACTTACCTCTAAGAGAGCAGAGAAGCTTGTGGCTGTACACAGTGCTTGGCGTCTCATGGACCGCAAGACACTTGTGTACAAGGAGAGTCCAACGGCATGATGGGATGTAGAGCCAAAGGAGCCTTCAAAGATTGATGAGGATGATCCTACCACTTCAAATGCAAGGCTAGTTGGTGTGAGCTTGAGGGACCTTGATCCTCAGGAGTCCAGCAGTTCCAGTGAGCAGGAGTTCGCAGATGATTAGAGGCCTCCATTAGCTACATTTTGAGTTTTCAGTTTTGTCATTTTGTATTTGACTCTAGTCTCTTTTGTAATGCTATTGCTACACGTATTTGTATTTGGCTACTCATTGTAATGATGAATCATGTAATCATCTTTATTAATATAGACTTTGCAATGGCATTAGATGTTCATATTTTCGTTTTCTTTTTTCGATATTCATATGATAGAAATGAGAAATCTCCAATTTGACAATTTCATTTGTCAAATTTTATTTACTTTTAGCAATTAGTTACGTATTACTAATCTAAGTAATCTTGGTATTTCCTATAGAAATCTAATTCTTATACTATTATACTGTTATACATCTTTTCAAAACTAGTTTTTCAAGTACTAAATGTATATGTATAAGTATATGAGCACCACCACCCCGCCGCCGTCCCCCCGTCTTCCCCAAATTTAGACCCTTGGTCCCCCCGTCCCCAACGCCCGTGGAACACTGCTGTGCACACAAACCATGCCCATAAAGTGGAATCAAGACACATATTCATCTATTGTATTAACTCATAGAGGAAAGAAATGTAGATCTGAGATCTACGTAAATGCAATAAAACAACATATAAAATAACACTTTAAAAACAAGAATGAGAGGGAAAAAAAAAAGCATGGACAAAAGAGAAGAGATGCAAGGAAAATCCTTTCAAGTGAAACACCCCTCTATAAAGCATGGAACCAATGTATTATTCAGCAACACATAAGAGTTATAATACACCTCCAAGCTCTTGCCTAAAATATAAAATATCATTCTCCTCTACAGAAAATCTAATTACATAATCCAGTAACGAAAAACTCCTCAATGCGTCTATCTCAATCCCTTAATATATAGACTCAAGGAGACCCTAAAAACCACCAAAAGGCATTAACATTGGTCAAAACAAGGTCCACAAATATCATGATGAGAATTCTCATGACACATACCTCATTTTTATTCATTATTTGTCATTTACTAATTTTAGAAAGATGCTTTATGACATGTCATAAGTGGGTCAAGATTCATTAACTCTCTACAATCATGCTTTTACATGCATTAAAGAATCCATCATAAGTAAGCCCCACATCTTACAATGCCATAATTATATTAGATGCTCTTTCAATTTCTTATGCACATGTTATACAAAGGCATACACATGGCATAATTACCAAGTCATGCAAGAATACCCATTCTCCAAATAAGGACAAAACAATTTAATAAATATTTCAAAAATAGGACATACATGGTGTAAGACACACCTAATCCCAAAGTAGCCATGAATACAGTAGTCTACATCTTTAACAGAAGTCCTTGTAAAGCCTTGTAGAATTTTATTCTCAAGGAAGAATGGCTAGATAGAAAACCTTCTACAAATGATTTTTGAATTTTTGTTTGTATTGTCTTAGCACATATTCTTAAGAAAAAGATAAATAATTTAGAAGTAAAAAGTAAACCATATGTGCTTGTTGCCTATAATGAACAATCCAAAGCTTACTGATTACTAGATGTCTCTACAAAGAAAGTTGTGTTTAATAGAGATGTTCTTGTAGATGAAAAAATACCAGCCATTTCAATTAATGGTAATTCTACAAATAGTAGTTTTTGGGAAACTACTATTTCTAAAACAAGTTTAAGTGCTAGAATCAAAGAGGAAACATCAAAAGAGTCGAATTCCACAGGATACAGAATCAAAGAGGAAACATCAATAGAGTCAAATTCCAAGGGGTACTAGGAGGAGAAGAGATCAAAGTGATAATATACAATCTTGACAACAACATGAGAGACAAAATATAATTAGAACATTATCTAATTAATTATATAATTAGGTCCTTTATTACTTTATTCACTTAGGTTAAACTTAGGAGTGTTTTATATCTTTTATTAGATTGAGCTTTATTTAGCACATGGTCTCAATCATTATGATGTTGACACTTGTCAAGCTCTCTTTTAATCTTCCTCCAAGGTATAGTCTAGGGTTGCATTCATCCTTTCTATAAAGATTCATTGCATTCATTTGTATCATTACACCTTTTGTGCATCAATACAATTCTCAAGTTGTTGAGAAAATCTATCTTGCTTGATCTCTATTTGTGACAGGTGTTTTGCTTGAAGGTGATGGGCTTGTGGGGTTGAATAAATGACTCTAACATGGTATTAGAGCTCCAAATCTGCTAAGTTCCTATCCAAAATTTTAGGAAATCTAACCTTGAGAAATCTTTCAATACATTTTGGGTTCAATCTAGCCTCACCATTGTGTTCAGAAAGGCCAAAACATAAAGATTGACTATCAATTTGCCAAAATCTAAGAGGTTGAAGAAAAAGCAAAAAAATTGGTAGTGGGATCCTTGCATAGGGATCTATGCCATCTTGCTACAATTTCTCAATCTGCATGTAGGAACAATGATTTTTTTGTTACTAGGTTTTCAATTTTTTCCTCAACATCAAAAAAATATTTTGGTTTTTAGCCTCTATTTTTCCTAGAAAATTCAAAAAAATAGTCCCATTTTGGTTCAGAAAACAAAAATCAAAACAATTAAATCTCAAGTTTTTTAATTATTTATCCAAAACTGTCCTTTCCCACAATTCATATTACTTTTTGCAAAAAAAAATCATAAAAATGCAAAAAGGGAGGGCAAAAAGAAGTTTTGTTATTAAAAAATCATTAAAAAACATGCGCCCACATAGGGCTTCCTCCTCATGAACTGCATGGTATGCTACTTTCATGCAGCACTCACATGCCTAGCTCGTACACTCCTTATTCACATGCAAGTTTGACGTTTTTGGGCATGCTTCAAATGCATCAACAAAATATTCCCTGTACAAAGGATATTCCAACACATCTTTTTGGGGATAGAATATTCTAGTTCTCCAAAGCATATTCCAGCAAGGTGAAGAATATTCTAATAGCTTTTTCAGGATACCAAAATATTCTAGAAATATTCTGTGACATCACCAGTGGCCCCAGTCCCCTTCATGTTTAAAGGGGTTTTTTTTTTGTTTTGGCAATAACTTTTGCATATAGTATCAAAATTGGGCAAACAAGATATCATTGGAAAGGTAATTCCGAGCACTTTCTATAGGTGGTGGTCTCATCTTCAAATTCTACTCTAGATTTCTGTTATACTTAGTCAAAGTTAGATCATTTGTTTCTACTTCCAAGCTCATATCTTTTCATCGGTATCTCTGATTTTCATGATTCTTGAGGCATTGGAAAGGTGATTGAAAGCTCTTCAAATCTATACATGTACTTTTTATAGTTTTTCTCTCAAATACATTTTATTCATATTTTTATGTTTTCACTATTTGGTCAATTATTTGGAAGTTTTTGTTAGGATAACCGGTGGACAACTGAGAGGGGGGGTGAATCAGTTGTCAACAGATTATGTGAATTAAAGCACTCAAAACCTTTTACCGGAATATAAGAAAAAAGATACTGGAATAACTAATAAAGCATTAAAGCATAATTGAAAACCAGAGAATCAATACCATGCAACCATAACACATAACACCATGATTTGTACATAGAAAACCGGGTAAAAGGGAAAAACCACGGTGGGAAACACTACCCACAGTCAGATGATACTTCTGCAGAAAGTATATGATTACAATAGGGGCCTGCACATGCAGGAAGGCACACTGCCTAGAGCGCACTGCTCATCACAATGGAGTTTCACTGACTACAGAGAGGTTAACCACCTCAAAATATTTGGACAACAATCCAGATTGAAGAACTACCTACGATAGCATCAAAAATGTTAGATTACAGTTCCGATTAAGCTCAATACCGGAGGTCTAAAACCTCTTACATAAATCCAACTCGATCACCTATGATCGACCAAATCCTTTGCACAAATGAGTATTACATTATTCACTCCTTGCCTATGATCTACAATGAGATCTTACAAATATTTATACAAGCCCTGGACCTAAACAATTAGGTCGGCCACCCAAATGATAATTCAATAGATCCATTACATAATCTTGAAATAAAATCATAAAACATGTTGGCCTAAGGCCAAACAAACATCATCCAATCAATAAAACATCCCGAAAGCGCATAAAAAGGATCCACCAACACGTTTCATGAAACCGGTCCATAGCCTAGATAGCACCAGACCTAAATTAGATCCACACAAGCCAAAGCAATGACACCAATCAGTCGAAGCACGAACACAATCACCATCAACATCCTGAATCCCTTCTAGAAGTTGCACCAACACCATTTAGCATTACATCAAAGATCTTCAATAAAGCTCTGTTGATGAAACCCTTACCGGACCTACAAAGCAGGCTTACTAGAGATAGCATCTGATCATCAAGTCAATACCAACTGACTGAAACATACTTCAGAAGCATATAAACCATTCATACAAACTTATTCCATTATTCAGATCATACCGGTGACAATCAACTGATAATCTTCCCAATCCAATCCTTCTATCGGAAGCCGGTAAACAACCATAATAGTTATTGTTGACATCAATGACAAAACATCAATGCAACAAATAATCAATTCCTTCATATTGCCAACAATCTCCCCCTTTGGCATTGATGGCAACACTAGATGTGAAAAACATCCAGGTGCCAAGAAATGCCAAACAAGTCTCCCCCTATGGAAGACATCCAACAATCTCCCATAAAATGATATAGCAATGAAACTCTGAACCAAATCTGAATCAAAAGACGAAATATCACCAAACTCACTGCCACACTCCGCCTGAGGAGTGCAATCAATCTAAAAAATAAATAGCAATGGTTTTTCACATATATTCCTCCCCCTTTGATAGCAATGCCAAAGATATGACATAGATATCAAACAGAATATGAAAACTCTCAATCTCAAGGCCGACTACCCCCCCTGAGTAGTAGCATTAGTTCATCAATTCGGAGCAAAAGATAGCTCTGATAATGCATACCGAACTGATGCACATCTACATCATTTAAGTCTCTACCGGAGGGGTAGAAACCCCCATTCTGTCTCTCAAATGCTCAAATGATTCCCGGGACAAAGCTTTAGTGACGATGTCTGCTATCTATCTGTTAGTGTTCACATAAACCAATCTGACTTCTTTTGCTTCCACCTTTTCCTTTAAAAAATTTATACTTGATTGATATATGCTTAGTCTTGGAGTGAAATACCGGATTCTTTGATATGTCAATAGCTGCAAAGTTATCACAATGAATAACAACCGGATCATTACAACTCACTTGTATATCCTTCAACATCTGCTTCATCCATAGAACTTGAGTGCAATTAGTTGCGGCTGCAACATATTCAACTTGAGCAGTAGATAAAGAAATGCATGACTGCTTCTTGCTGATCCATGAAACCAACTTCTTCCCAAGAAAGAATGCTCCACCGGATGTGCTATTTTGGTCATCAACATCACCTGCCCAATCTACATCTGTATATGCACATAAAGTAAAGTCATCATCTTTAGGTTACCATAAACCATATTCAGTTGTTCCTTGCAAATACCAAAATATCCTTTTTATTGCACTTTCATGATTTTCTCTTGGATTACTTTGAAACCTTGATACAATACTGACTGCATTCATTATATCTAGTCTAGTTTGAGTTAAATATAGCAAACCACCAATCATGGATTTATATCTTGTAGGATTTACTGGAGGGGATACATCTTTAATTGACAATTTTTCACTCGTAACCATAGGAGTACTAACCGGTTTGGAATTTTCCATACCAAATTTCTTCAATAATTCCCTTAGATACTTAGTTTGATAGATAAAGATGCCTTTGTCAGTCTGAGTAATCTGAAAACCTAGAACAAATCTTATTTCTCTAGTCATAGACATTTCAAATTCACTCTTCCTATTATCAGATAATTTCATGCACAATTTTTCTTCACCTCCAAAAATGATATCATCAACAAATACTTCAATAATCAGAATATCATCATTAGTGATTTTATAATATAGGTTAGTGTCAGCATTACCTTTTATAAAATCAAGCTTCAAAAGATACTTAACCAACCTTACATACCAAGCTCTAGGAACCTGTTTTAATCCATATAGGGCTTTCCTTAATCTGCAAACCATATTTTTGTCATTTGTCACTAAAAATCCATCAGGTTGCTCAATAAAGACTTCCTCTTCAAGTTCTCCATTCAGAAATGCACACTTAACATCCATTTGATAGACCTTGTAGTTCTTGTAGGCTGCATAAGCAAGAAATAGTCAAACAGCTTCAATTCTAGCTACCGGTGCAAAAGTTTCACCATAATCAATTCCTTCCTTCTGAGAATACCCTTTGCAGACCAATCTAGCCTTGTTTCTTACAACTTGTCCATCCTCATTCAGTTTGTTTCTTAAAACCCATTTAGTTCCAATGACATTCTTATTTTCAGGTCGGGGAACCAAAGTCCAAGTATTGTTCTTTTCTATCTGATCTAATTCATCTTCCATAGCTTTCATCCAACATTCATCTTTACAAGCTTCAATTACTGATGCCAGTTCAATCTGAGAAATGAAACATACCTCTTGATTTGCCAATCTTCTTCTTGTCATAACTCCCTTGTTTTTGTCTCCAATGATCTGATTTTCAGAATGATTTAGCCTTACATACCTTGGTGTTTTCTGATTTTCAGGTTCTCTATGCTGCTCTTCAGTTACAAATGAGTTTTCTGATGATGTCAGGGTAACTGGTTCAGCATTTTGTTCCAGTACAAGCATTACCGGATTAGTTATGATCATTTCCACTGTCGTTTCTCTGTCATAAGATTTAGCTTGTTCATCCACTTTCACATTAGTGCTCTCCACAATTCTCTACAATCTTTTGTTATAGCATCTATATGCTTTGCTCTTAGTTGAATAACCAAGAAATATTCCTTCATCACATCTAGGGTCAAACTTTCCAATGGAATCATCTCTTTTGATATAACACTTACTTCCAAAGATTCTGAAATACTTAAGAGTAGGGGAATGACCAAACCATAATTCATAAGGTGTCTTACCGGTATCTCCTTTGATATGAACTCTGTTGAATGTATAAACCGTTGTACTTACTACTTCTCTCCAATAGATATGAGGCAAATTAGCTTCCATCATCATGGTTCTGGTTGCATCCAAAATGGTTTTGTTCTTTCTTTCCACAATGCCATTCTACTGAGGTGTCTGGGGTGCAGATAATTGTCTCCCAATGCCATTTTTCTCACAATAGCTGTTGAATTCACCAGATGTAAATTCACCACCTTGATCTGATCTCAGACACTTGATTTTCATCCCTGTCTCTGTCTCAACCATAGCTTTAAAGATCTTGAATTTCTCAAAGGCTTCAGATTTCTCCCTTAGAAAAGCAACCCACATCATTCTAGAATAGTCATCAATGATTAACATGAAATATCTATCTCCTTGAAAGCTTCTTGTATTAGCAGGACCACATAGGTCAATATGAATCAAATCAAGAATGTCATTAGATTTATCAAGTATGCTCTTAAAAGTAGTTCTAATTTTCTTACCCATTTGACATTCCTTACATACCGGATTATGAGGCTTCACAATCTTCGGTAAATCTCTAACTGCCTTAGTTGAACTAATCTTTACAATGCAATCAAAATTTACATGACACAACCTCTTATGCCATAGCCAACTTTCATCAATATGTTCAATCAAACATGTTTTTTCACTGGAGTTCAAATGAAAGATGTTACCTTTTGTCTGTGTACCGGTTGCAATCTCCAGTCCTGATTTGCTAATGATTTTGCACTTTCCATCCTTGAATTGTAATTGAAATCCTCTGTCTACCAACTGTCCTACACTCAAAAAATTATGCTTCAGACCTTCAACATAATAGACATTTTCAGTGTTATGCTTACCATCCAATGAAATGGTTCCTCTTAAATTGATCATGCATGCTTTGTTATTCCATTCATCTTTGTCTTCAACTTTTGTTGCAAGGGCCTTTTCCTCATTTTTGATAAATGGTTCTGGATCATCTTCTTTCATAGCATAAAATACCCAGTCTCTTCCATTGCCAGATCCACTAGTTGAATCTCCTGTCGGTTCTTCCTCTGAGTCATCAGTTACTCCTTCCTCATCAACAAAGTAGCATGATTTGTTTTTGTTTCTCCTATACTTATGCTTGATTTGATATTCAGGGTTAGGCTTAAAAGATCTTCTTGCCCTTTCTTCCAATTTAGAATTCCTTTCAGGACATCTAGATGCAAAATGACCTATCTTATTACATGCAAAACATTTGAAAGGAGATTTTCCTTCATACTTACATCCTGTCGGACCTTTAGGTATCCTTCTAGCAAATAGGGCTTCAAGTTGCTCAAGCTCTTCATCTTCTTTCCTAATCTCTTCCAATTCCTTTGCATACAAACTTTCCAATCTTGCTTGCCGATTGATGATGTAGATGCCTTAAATGCATTATCAATCTTTGCAACTCCTAGAGGACCAAATTCTTCAAGCTCAAAAGTAGATATCTTCCCAACATTAGTATCTCTATTGACAGAAGAATTAGGCATGGTTCTTAGCTCATTAATTGCGGTTACCTTCATCTTATATGCTGGTGGCAAAACCTTTAATACTTTTGAAACAATCTCTTCCTCGCTCAGAGATCCACCACAGCACTGAATTCCTAATACAATTTCATTTACCCTTTCCATGAATGCAGAAATTCTTTCATCTTCCTCCATCTTCAAGTTTTCATATCTTACCCGGTAACATTCAAGTTTTGCAATTTTAATGGTGGGATCACCTTCATTCAGAGTCTCCAACTTGTCCCATATAGGTTTTGCCGATGATTTATCTAATAATCCCATGATCTGTTGATCTAATAAGGCACTTAAGAGGGCTTCTCTAGCTCTGCAGTCATTTTCAATGTTCTTTTCCAAGTCTGCCGGTGTAGGATTGCCAGATGCCGGATCATGAGGAGTGTAACCTTTCTGAGTTATTTCCCAAATTTCCTTTCCAATGCATCTTAAATGAGTCTCCATCCGAATTTTCCATACTCCATAGTTTGTTCCATCAAGCCTAGGGTTGTCCATTCGGTAAACAGTAGCTAAACTATTACTTGCCATAGGATCTTCCTCAAGCAGTTAGGTTTCTACAAAAAGAGGACCAAGCTCTGATACCAATTGTTAGGATAACCGATGGACAATCGAGAGGGGGTGAATCAGTTGTCAACAGATTATGTGAATTAAAGCACTTAAAACCTTTTACCGGAATATAAGAAAAAAGATATTGGAATAACTAATAAAGTATTAAAGCATAATTGAAAACCAGAGAATCAATACCATGCAACCATAACACATAACACCATGATTTGTACGTGGAAAACCCAGTAAAGGGAAAAAACGCGGTGGGAAACCCTACCCACAGTCAGATGATACTTCTGCAGAAAGTATATGATTACAATAGGGGCCTGCACATGTAGGAAGGCACACTGCTCATCACAATGGAGTCTCACTAACTACAGAGAGGTTAACCACCTCAAAATATTTGGACAACAATCCGGAAAGAAGAACTGCCTATGATAGCATCAAACATGCCAGATTATAGTTCCGGTTAAGCTCAATACCGGAGGTCTAAAGCCTCTTACATAAACCCAACTCGATCACCTATGATCGACCAAATCCTCTACACAAATGATTATTACATTATTCGATCCTTGCCTATGATCTACAATGAGATCTTACAAATATTTATACAAGCCCTGGACCTAAACAATTAGGTCGGCCACCCAAATGATAATTCAATAGATCCATTACATAATCTTGAAATAAAATCATAAAACATGTCGGCCTAAGGCCAAACAAACATCATCCAATCAATAAAACATCCTGGAAGCGCATCAGAAGGATCCACCAACACATTTCATGAAACCGGTCCATAACCTAGATAGCACCAGACCTAAATTAGATCCACACACACCAAAGCAATGACACCAATCAGTCGAGGCACGAACACAATCACCATCAGCATCCTGAATCCCTTCTAGAAGCTGCACCAACACCACTTAGCATTACATCAAAGATCTTCAATAAAGCTTTGTCGGTGAAACCCTTACCGGACCTACAAAGTAGGCTTACTAGAACATAAGATAGCATCCAATCATCAAGTCAATACCAACTGACTGAAACAAACTTCAAAAGCATATAAACCATTCATACAAACTTATTCCATCATTCAGATCATACCGGTGACAATCAACTAATAATCTTCCCAATCCAGTCCTTCTACCAGAAGTCAGTAAACAACCATAATAACTACTGTTGACATCAATGCAACACATAATCAATTCCTTCATATTGCCAACAGTTTTGGCATCTGGAATTGATCTCTTTGTGGGAGAGGACTTTATTTAATCTAATTTACATGTACTGAGGTTTTTGGGGTCTAATTATTTCCAGTGTTACCCAAGGACATGTTTTCTAGGTAAAACCAAGCATCCCAAAAACGAAAATGTCTCGGGGATGGGGGGACGGTAGGCGACGTGTCCCCTCATCTATTAACTATTAAGTTACATGATGTATATGAATTGTTTACCTCACTGGGTAAACAGAAAGAGTACAGAAGTAACACAGGAATAAACAGTGCAACATGAATGCAAGAATAAGCTTTCCATTAATAACTCAGGGTGTATACAATGGTCATAGTATTATCTGCCGTAAAATAACACACACTTCAATACCCGCAAGTAGTACAATATATAACAGCCGAAGGGGTGCGACACAACCGTCGCAACTCCAACTACCTACCCGTCGGCTAACTAACTACTAACAAATGACATTACTACCAAAACATAAGATATACATATTTCCCAACAACATCATCCCCCCCCCAAAAAAAAAGAAGTTTCCGACGACTAACAACAAAAATGGAGATAACACCACCCATACAAAATATTCATTCAAGACAAAACTAAAGAGGGAGCTGAGGAAGCGTCCCTGAAGTAGAAGGCTAAGATGTCGGTGTCAGGGCCGCTAAGCGGGCGCGGAGCTCATAAACCTGCTGAGTACGTACAGTCACATCACGCTCCACCACCAATACTTTCTCCAAAGCCGTCTTCACCATGTGCGTGGCTTCCAACAACTCCTCTTTTGTATCCGCTGCCTCTGTCATACAGACCAATCGAGTCTGCAATAGGCTCCTCTCGGCACTAACTGCATCCAACTCCTGCTGCACGTGGCTCCTCACACTCTGCTCAGCCGCCAGGCGAGTCTCCACCTCGGCCTTCTCTGCTCGGGTCTCAGTCGTCTCTGCTCGGGCCACCTCGAGCTGTGCCAACAACTGTGCCCTCTCTGCCACCCACGAGGCCTACTGACTGGCCACATCCCTCTCCAACTTGACTCATGTAGCCTCGCGGACCGCAGACTCCTGCTATGTACGCCTCAATGTATAATAAGCATCTTGATAGACCTGCTCAATCTCTCAGACGACTTCCATCACTCAACTCTCCACAATGGGCTTTCGCACAATCCAAGCCTGTAGCATCTCCTTCGTCTTTGTAGTCGGCCATCCCTAAGACTCAAAGCATATAGCAAAGGCTATCGGGCAGCCCACCAGCATAAACTGTAGGACCCGCTCTAACTCCACCACAACCTGCTGTAATGCTTGCATCTGAGCCGTGGCCACCACTTGTCTACCTCTCGTCACCACGACAGCTAAATAGGCCTCAATGTCCTCCCCCGTCTGCTCCGAGGGTTGTGACCAAGATGGAAGTGGCCTCTATGTAAGAGCGCCAAGGGGTAACGGAGAAGTCTCTGGCGGAATGGATATTGCCGCATCCGGCTGGCATGAAGGTACCTCCACCACTAGAGGTGTAACATCCCCCTGTTCCTGTACTGCAGAGACAACCTCTCCTGCCTTGTTCCCAACTGCTAGTCCATGTGCCTCGCCTAATGAGTCATCCAAGTCTACTACCTCTATTGGAGTCTCTCGACAAGGTGAGAATACAGCAGTTCCCACAGATGGTACCACTGTCATCTGAAATCGCCAAGTTAGCCAGCTCTCCATAGACACTACCGACGGGTCTGTACTAGGATCCCCGAGACTCTCTGCATTTCTACCACCAAAGGATGTGTCGCCATAGCCATGGGCTCCTCCAACAAAGAGGGCGAAATAGTCACCACTGCCTTAGTTCCAACAACATCCAATCGCACCTGAGGCTCCTCATCGACCACTACCCGATGTGGCGACTCCTCCACACGCGACTCTCCCATGTCTTTTGTAAGTGCCGAAGGTGGTGCTGGATCCAACGGAGGTGATGCTACCTATTGCTGGATGGGGCCAAGTGCAACTGGCGTGTGGCTCTGGCCAAATGCAGGAATAAAGGTGCCTCCCACTCCGGATGACATCAGAGGTGTGCCCACCGGTAGCAAGGGCGGGGCAAAAAGAACCCTCTCCTCCGTCATCTTGCTGCTATCATCCTCCTCATCCTCTGCTTTTGAATCCTCTATACTACTGGAAGTCTCCCTCCCACTATCAGGTTCCCCTAAGGCCGTATCCACCATCCCGTTCCGCTTCGCGGAAGAGTGCCCAATGTCTAGGTGTCTCCAATACATGATAGGAGGCTCACCCATTGCCAACAGTCCCTGTGGCCGTACCTTCAGCTCTACCTCCGGCACGGCTTCCCGTGTGGCCTCCAAGAATAGCCCTATAACATAGTGGGGCATATAGAACGTGCGATGCTGCATCGTCAAAAACTCATACATGCGCTCTACTAGCAACGCGGCCCAATCGTACACAATGCCATTCATCAGCCCGTTCATTAGCATAATCTGAGGGAGGGCGATGTCCGACGCCCTACCCGATCCCGTCAACCTACTCTTAATGACATCCATAATGCACCGCCAGTGGCCCTCTGCAACAAATGTCTTCCAGATTCCTTGTCCCTTTGTGGCATTAGCCACGCTGTCCAGCTCTGCTGTCATCAAGTTCCTAGATATTAATTTAATCCAATACTCCTCCCGCTTCATCTTCTTAGCCTTCAACTCTATTTTCCTACCCTGTCTGCTTGGAATGCCGAATACTTTAGTAAAGTCCACCGCTTTGAAGGATATGGTGACATCCCTCCCGAGGCATTCAAAAGTATTGGTGCATGTGTGTCTGTCGAAGGTGTCCACCATGAACCGTAGGGCACCCTCATACTCACGGATAGGAAACAAGTGCATTCGAATAGCCCACTCCACTTGTGCCTTACGAAGATTCTGCTTCACCAAATCATCGTCGGGAGTGTCCTGCCACCATTTCCGACATTCCGACCCATTCAGGCCTTCAAAGGTGATATTCTGAGGTGTTAATGTATTTTTCCCACTTATGGCAATTTGTGGTGCTTTCTGTTTTTGCTTCTGGCTGGCGCTGGCATCCATTGTGCTCCCTGTCACACGCACGCCTGATGACAAGACCCTGGTATTTCTATCCATCTGGCTGCTACTGGAGGAAGCCTGCAACTACTTTTTCCAGCTTCGTTTCCCCGCTGACGCCATTAATTTCTGGTATAACTGATTTCTGGTTAAAAGTCGTACGGTCGTTGGACACCTTCGTAACCACCTTCTTCAGTTGTGTATGGCTGCGTTGCTGTGCGGGGTTGCTGCGTGTGCGGCTGCATTGCTGTGCGGGGCTGCTGTTGTGAGCGTCTCTCTTTTCTTTTTTGTTCTTCTTCCGTTTTTTGTTTGGCGTGGGCTACATGTCTTACTTTGTGCGTGGGCTGTGTGGTGCGGGGTTCTTATTTTATTTTATTTTTGCATTGGCGGGGTGTACACTGCACGGTGGTATCCATCGCACGGTGGGCACACCGTTGGTGTTACCACCGCATGGTGGTTCCACCGTCAGTGGTCCCACCATCGATGGTCCCACCGCCGGTGTTATCACCGCACGGTGGTTCCACCATTGGTGGTCCACACTCACCACATGGTGGCCCCCGTCGGTGTCACCACCGTACGTCCATTTTTTTTTTTAGAATACTATCAAACATCCTAATTGGAGGGTCCAGGTTCCCTCCATTCATGGTAAACTTTTAATTTCGACCCATTGACGGCATCTGGTATCTCCTTCCTGTCGAGTGTCCACAACCTAATCGCCCCGTTGGCATTGACCTCGCGTACCTTGAAGGTCCCTAGCCATCGCACTTTAAATTTTCCTGGTTTGATTTCGTTCCTCCCGTTGAATTTCAACACTAACTGCCTAGGAGTAAACTTCATTCGTCAAAGATGCTTGTCGTGCCAGACCTTCCGTCTTTGCTGGGCTGCCTCTGTGGCCCATTGTGCCATCATTCTTTTTTCGTCCAACTTGCTTAAGGCATACAATCTCTCCCTCAAACTCTCCATATCCCCGAGTCTGTTCTCTACTGTAATGTGAAGGCTTGGCACCATGAATTCCGCTAGCACCACAGCTTCCTACTCGTACATGAGTTGGAATGGAGTGTGGCCTGTGGTCACCTTGTAGGTTGTACGGTAGGCCCACAAGACCGAAGGTAACTTTTCTTCCCAGTCTTCTCCCTCGACACCGCACGACTTGTATATCACACTCACAATAATCTTGTTGGTAGCCTCGGCCTATCCGTTGGCTCGCGGGTAGTAGGGGCTAGATAGTGAATGAAAAATCTTGAATTTTGTAGTAAGGAGTTTAATCACGTGGTTCACAAAATGTCTGCCTCTGTTGCTTGTCAACTGCATAGGGATCCCATACCGTGTAATAATTTGCTCGTAGATAAATCTTGATGTACTTATGGCCGAGTTGTCTGGTAGGGCTCGTGCTTCAACCCACTTTGTTAAATATTCAGTGACTACCACAATGTAGCGACACCTCCTAGCACGGCTCACTTTGAGCAGCCCAATGAAATCCAGCCCCCAACGCTCGAATAGTTCTTGAGCATGCAACGAGTTGAGGGGCATGAAATCCCTTTTCAGTGGCCTCCCCGCTCTCTGGCAGGTATCACAACCCACTACCCATTCTCTCGCATCATTATACAATGTGGGCCACCAGAGGCCTGCTAGCAACACCTTCCTTGTTGTAGTGTCCAGTCCCATATGGCCTCCTGCGGGCCCCTCATGTGCTTCCCTGAGGATGCTTGGCACCTCTTCCTCTATCACACACCGACGTAGCACCTCGTCGGGCCCCATTTTATACAATAAACCATTAATCAGCTGGAATGTGCGGCTTCTCAACACAAGCTTTCTTCGCTCTCCCGACAGCATGCCTTGGGGGAATACAGAGGTGGAGAGATATTCCCCAATGGCAGTATACTATTAAGTTGCATTGTGTATATGAATTTATGAATTTCAACTCTCATTTGAACTCTTAATTCAACTCAATTGCTTTGTATAATGTATATGATGAATGATTTATCGATGTTATCATATGAATATTTGAAATTTCCCTATATATTATAAATTTTCCCTACTTTTTATTTAGCCATCCCCTGTCATCCCCAAAATAGCCAAAAAAAAATCTGTCTTGGAAACCCGTCCCCTCGTCCCCCAATCCCCCCATCCTAGAAACTTGGGGTAACATAGATTATTTCATTTGAGGAGGTATCATGAGTTTTTATGTTCATTCTTTTGTTATCATCCTAGCAAAAGGTAATTATGAGTCTTGGCAAGAGGGCGTCTCGACACATCTCAGGTGGCTTGTTTTTTTGCCTTATCTATATGGACTCATCTCTAAATCAGTCATAGGGAAGGGTGGGATTTCTTGGAGGATCGTTAATGGCCATGTTGTAAGAATTATTTTGTCTAGTGTTTATCTTGACACTATGTATGCTTTATTAGACATTGATTCTCTCCACACACTTTGGACTCACCTTTGGAAGATCTATAGAGACCCTCATTTCTCTCCATTCCTAAAGGATCTTGCAGAAGATTATCTTATTCCCCTTACACATGCAGATTGTATACCTTTTGATCAAGGTACTCTTGAGATGCAAGTTGATCACAAGTCTTACACGCTACGATGGATCAAAGACTTGTCTCTCAATTCTCACTTCTACATTGAGATACCACCTCAATCTTCATCATCAAAGTTGTTGCTAATGACCTTGGCATTGGTACATGCATGGCCCCCATTGATTTGTTTGCAACAAGAAATTGTTCTTCTAGACACAACTACTTAGGATTCATATCTTGCAAACATATCATCCTTGTTTGTGGAGTCTCATATTGCAGATTTGAAGGCATATCTAAAAAACATTCATCAATGTTTTCAACCCATCCTCGTCGCGCATGGAGCTTGTTCTTCATCAATTTTCACAAGGTTCTGATTTGTCACCTTCTACACTAATTGGGCATGTACCCGATTAGTTTGTGGCATCATCCTCCTTCGTGGACATAGTAACATTTCAGCAATTTCTAGAGGCATAGACTATTTGGATTTGGATTTCTATTTCTTCCAGTTTATGGAATAGCTTTTCATATCACCAATGGATTTCTTTCTTCCTAAGGGGAGAAACGTTGTTTACAGGTAGAGGATCATTTTTTGTCTTCAAGCTTTCATCACTAGCATAAGAGCAACTTCTTCATAGGGGGGATTCCTATCCTCATTTTCTCTCTCTTATAAGGGGAACATTTAATGTACTATTGTGACAGAAGCGGCCCTTGGGGGGTCACATTGAGTCCTTTCTTTCTTTCACTAGTGCATTTATTATATTTTTCTCTCTTTTGGAGAGGAATCTATCCCTTACAGTTTTCTCCTTTTCTTTGGTTGTGAGAGATTACATTGGTTTGTGCATGGGTGCATAATTATTAGGCCTTGTTGTCAAGACCCATTCCTACTTGCATTCATGCATTCATCATTTAGCTCTTTAGCCTATCCCTAAGTTAGTCTTAAGGAGGGGTGTTGGAGTAATTAAAGACATTATCTAGTTAATAATATAATTAGGTCCTTTATTACTTTATTCACTTAAGCTAAACTTAGAAGTGTTTTTTATCTTTTATTAGATTGAGTTTTATTTAACACATTCTTTCATCCTTTTCTATAAGGATTCATTGTATTCATTTGTATCATGAAATCTTTTGTGCATCAATGCAATTCTCAAGTTGTTAAACGAATTTATCTTGCTTGATCTCCATTTGTGACAAGTGTTTTCCTTGCAAGTGGTTCATGGGCTTGTAGGGTTGAAAATCCAATCTACACATTTGGGAAAACACCTTGTGCAAGGTGATGAGCAAGTAATTTTTTCTCTAACTTATATTGTTTCACAGAGATTTGAACCTAATACATCTGTGAAGGCCAAAGAAAATTCTGAATGGGATGCTATCATGAAGGTGGAGCATGATGCCTTGATGAAAAATAATATTTGGGTGTTGATGAAATTACCCCTAGGAAAGAAATCCATTGGTTGTAAATGGATTTATATAGTGTAAATCAGATGGTTATTTTGTGCAAGTTTTATATTGTGACCAAAGGATGTGCATAGGAGGAAGGGCTAATGAAGAGACCTTTGCCCCTACAATATAGATGCTAATCTTTTGGTTCGTGTAATGTCCCCACTTTGAAATATAATTTAATAATAAATAGTAATAATAAAATCAAAATACAAAAGAACAAAAATAAAAATTAAATTAAAATATAAAAGAATATAATTAAAATTTGATTAAAGTTAATGGATGGTCAAAAGGCATCAAATGATAAGTTGCAACTCCCCCAAATATGAGTTATAAAAGGGAGAAGAGAATTCATGTGAAGGGGGGATAATTTGAGAAACAGAAGTGCAGATCTGATTGTAAAATGTTGTGTCCCTTTCAAAGGGCAGAAATAATGAAGAGTTGCATTCTTTCAAAGGCTGCTAATAGTGAAAGGGTGTGTCTCTTACCAAAGGGCATACATGATGAAGAGGTCTGATCTCTCCGTCACATTGAGAGATATAAAGGAAAGGAATCAAAGCATCCAGTGACATCACCCTCAAACAGATCAGATCAGAACTGTTATTAAGTTACAGGTAGTAACATCCTTGTTCTTGGTGGTATGCATGAGGATATGCTTAATATGTATGCTTAATATATGAAGCCTGTTAATATTCTTATGCAGAATTTAGTAGTAATATTAATAATATTAATATAGACTGCAATATGTATGACAGTCATACTTAATTTCGTATATATTCATAATAATTGAAAGACAAATATATTCACAGTCTAAAATTTAAATACTTAATCAATTCTAGTTCTATTCCCCAAGGGAGACGGGTGCTGTTAGGGAGAGGCAGAGTAAATCTACTCCAAGATGAAAGAGCCCCAAGGATGAAAGGACTGATGTTCCTGACATCTAGGCTGAATTAGGGAGGTGGTGTCATAGCGCCCTAGACAAGCCAATGCCCTCTTCTGGGATTAAGAATAAGAAGGGATTAGGAATTAGGACTGGAGTAATGACAATATTAAGTTGAATTATGGACAACTTTAATTATCTATTCTGAATTAATGTAATATACTAGATAGTAATGTATGTTTCCCTTTGGTAATCGACAGCCTCCTAATAGGGGACATTACAGTTGGTTATCTCCCTTTTTTTGCTTAATTTAGATGGAAGGGCTAATGAAGAGACCTTTGCCCCTACAGTATAGATGCTAATCTTTTGGTTGGTTATCTCCCTTTCTTTGCTTAATTTAGATGGAAAGTATTTTAAATGGATGTCAAAAGTGCCTTGTTGAAAGAAACCTTTGCCCCTACAGTATAGATGCTAATCTTTTGGTTTGTTATCTCCCTTTCTCTACTTAATTTAGATGGAAAGTATTTTAAATGGATGTCAAAAGTGCCTTATCGAAAGAAGACTTGGAGGAAGAGATCTACAAAACTTAGCCACGAGGCTTCTAGGTTCAAAACAAAGAACATTTGATTTGCAAGTTGGTAAAATCCTTGTATGGACTTAAGTAGGCTTCTCCAGCCTGGTATTTAAAAATTGATCAATATTAGAGAGATTCTAATTTTTTTAAAATCTATTTTTAACCCACTCTCAATGTCAAAATTAGTTGTTTATAGTGATGGTCCTGACATCATTGGAAGTAGTGTTATTCTAATTGAATAGGTGAAACATGATATATGTTTTGTTTCTGAAATGGCAGATCTAGGCCTTCTCCTATTTTGTTTAGATGTAGAATTTTAGCAAAATGATCAAAAAAAAAATCTATCACAAAGTATGCTGAATCTCTTTTAGAAAATTTTCAAATGACTGAATGTAATGCTACATCTACTCTTATAGAAGTTGGGATCAAGCTCTAAACTAACATTATTTCATCACTAGTCAATGAAACAATCTATCAACAATTGGACAGAAGTTTGATTTATCTTAGACCAGATTGTTGTTTTGTAGTCGGTTGTCTTTCTCAATTCATGTCTAGACCTCAGAGGAACAATGGCAAGCTGCAAAATGAATTCTCTGTTATAACAAAGGGTCCCTCAACTTTAGCATCCTATACTAACAATCTGTTAACTTCATGCTACTTGGATATGCTAACTCTGATAGGGCTGGCTCAATTGACAATAGGAAGTCTACAATAAGTTATGTTTTTGCTCTCAGTTCAAGAGTAATTTCCTGATAGAGTAAGCTTCAAAAAACAATTGCTTTTCTCCATAGACACAAAACATAAGGCAATAGTCAATACATGTTGTGAGGCAATATGGTTATGAAGGCTCTTGGGAGATATTCAGTTGGATCAAACCACACCAACCTCACTTTTATGTGACAACCAAAGTGTTCTCAAAATGGTCAAGGATCCAGTCTATCATGCCTGAACTAAGTATATTAACATAATTAAATTCAACAGTTGGTTGATAAATAAGACATTTGTCCTTATTATTGTCCTCCAGAAGAGCAGATTACAGAAATAATGACTAAACACTTGGTAAAGACAAATTTGTCAAATTCAGGGATAAGCTTGAAATTGCACTTGGTTTACTATTAAGGGGGGTCGAGTGGTTGGGTGGGAGAAGAGGGTTATTAGATTAATACAAACTTTATAATAATAGTAAATGCTATCATTAGTACATTGTTATAAATTGTTTTACTTTTACATTGGTTGTCACTTGTTGAGAGTTTCTTCCTAAATCATAGGCTGATTTGTTTAAGTCCCTAGCTTATTATCATAAGCCATTCCACAATCTAATAGTCATTGACTCGAGAATATATTGTTAATGGTTTCCTAAGAGATCATTTTTCAGATTACAGTGAGCTCTGATCCAATCCATCTTGTTGGATAGCCTTATGGATTTGTTAAAAGTTATATTTAATTTTTTACTTCTCCTTTGAAAATGCTTACAAAATCAGATTTTTGTCAACTTCTTTGATGATCTTTGTTTCTACTTTTAACAGCTCACTTACATACATTTCTGGAACCAGCTTCAGGGATGGTTTCATCCCACCAAGTATCCATGAAATTGTATAGAAATTTGTGTAATTGCCACTGTAGTTTGAATGTAAACAGGAAACTATAAGGAGGCTATTCTTTCTGTGGAGGATTATCCCTTCTGAGAGAAAACATAAAATGAGCATGATCAGAACTGCAGAATATGCAGTTGTTGTTGGGGCATCTGGAGGCCAAGAATTGATCTAATATCTATCTACTTAAATAATAAGTGGCACTCCTATTAGGGACATAAACATCACCTTACATAAAGTTTATATTTTCTTTCAACCCTTGAAAACCCACAGCAATCCAACTTCGCTTAGCAGAGATAACAGTACATGATATGGATCTCAGATCCTCCTGAAAGACCATCAGTTGAAAACTTGAAACAACTACAAATACCTATTATTGAGATTATATCTGCCTATTTACATAGTATATCAAAATAGTTTTCTCTGCATGCTTGTGAGGAGGATTTAATGAACTTGAAAAAATTCACATGAAACAACGTGACCAATTTAAACATTCCTATTACAAACATAAAATATAGATAATGAAGATTGACACTCAAAACTACATAGTTGAATCTTGATATCATCAGACAATTTAATACACTAGGAAACCACCATTTAAATGAAATTTACATACCTGATGGTAGAATTTTTTCTGATTGTAGACAGCCTGCTCAAGCTCAACCTCAAATGGTGTTTTTTCACAACAGACATCAGCATCTGAAAGGCCAAGGTAGTCTTTGGGATCTAACCGATATGGATGCCCAGGATATCTTTTATCCCAAATATATGCACTTCCATCCACAGCAATTTCTTTCATCGGTGCATCTATGAATGGAGGATCCAACACCCTACCAAATAATCTTTGACAATCTTTTTCATATGCTACCTATAATCAAACAGCTATTTTATTTTCCATATTTTTGGGCTAAAAACTTAAAACTAAATAAATCTGTAATTTATGATGCTTAGTTGTTCATTACAAATGAAGAAATATGAATATGTACCGGATTTAATCTATGACAATGCCATATCCAACCGCACTCCAAGGGTGGAACAAGAGGAATCCATGAAGCACTGTACCCATCTAACTCTGCTAAAAGTGGAAGCCAGTACTTTACATACCTGTAGAATCCAACAATATGTTTATCTTGTAGTATTAATTAATTAAAAAGTTTGAAAGCCATATATGCATTAATATTTCTACCAGGAATTGAAGATAGTTCCTTTGAAGATTATGGATAGTGTAGGATCCGAGATCAAAGCCGCAGAAAATAATGGAAGTTTACATTTGCAAAATGATATAAGATAAACATTCAGACATATATCATACAGGATTTTGATATTGATGACATAGTCAATGACCTCAACAGAGGCTTTCCCTCTTAACTGTTACAACCATTTTTTCCCATAGGGACCAATTATTAATTACCCAACATAAATCATAAATTATTAAATTAACACAATATTATTAACTACAAATTAACTGTTCAATCATAAACCTAACGAACCTCCCTTGATCCAAGGGGGCCAAAAAATGATCTAGACCATCCATCAATTTGGTTCATTTGGTTACTCTATAAATTCATTCTTATGTCTCTTGATATCGACAGACCAATATTGACACCTATACACATCCCTGTGATGCCTGACCCTTTGGATCACATTCCTATGTGAGAAACACCTGTTAGTCTTGTACATCTAGTGTCTTGTGCCACTACTCCCTACAATCTGAAGATCCAATTTATCTCCCTAACACTACTTAACATGAACATGCTGAAAATCATCTATCAACATGCCTTCGATCATCTATACCACATGCAATATGAGCAATTTTCTTCATTACCAACTACAAGGACCGTGGTCCTAATGATTCCTTGTGCCAGCAACCCTTAAGTGCATCCTCAACCAACGACCAACTAGCTGACAACATATCAATTTACCCCACTTTGCCTCTACTTCTTTGACACAGGCAACCCCTATCAGAGGCATAAAACTACTCATCGACTAATCATGAAGACATGCATTCGCTACTACCAGTCAAGAGGTGGAAATAGAATAACATAAGCCCACTAGACGACTACTCCTCATCAATGCTCCTCAAAAGTAAACCAAAATTGAACACAACAAATCACACTATAACATTAATTTGGAACACCACTAAACTGAAAGCAAATCGTTTATTCCTACTAAAAATGATATTCAAATATTCTATCCATTCTCTAAGCAAATAGTTAACCCGAGAAGGGAACGGTCCTTCAACCTCGTAGTGGATACTCCAACTTCCATTTCAATCCCATTAGATTTTAGAGTGTAAATCATCTTCAACAAAATAAGATTCCTCTTCCAAAGAAGAAGCAACAAAATAAGATTTCTCTTCCAAAGAAAAAGCAACAAAATGCACTTGTGATTTTTTTCCTTTAAAGTACAATCACATGCATAATGGCCAAACTTTTTACATAAAAAACATTTCACAGATTTTAATTTTGGACTCATTGTTACTAACTTATTGGTACTGGAAGAAAAAGAATAAATAGGATCATCCTGATAATTGTGGTGAGAAAACTTCTTATGATTTGATAAAATAAAACGTTTTTTCTTCTGTTTGGAAGCAATAACATAAGCTCCTTCAAATGCAAAAAAGTTTTCTTCTTTGTAAATTGGCATTCATGTTGAGCAAGCAATTCACATATTGAATCAAATGTTGTCTTACTAAGTTTATTGCTGAGCTGTAATATTTACAGGAAGTTTGTGTAGTTGAAATAAGTCCAATCAAAATATTAAAGATCAGCATATCATCATCAATTTTACCACCTGCAGTACTATAGTCTTGGTTTACATTTTCCACACTAGAGATGTATTCTATAACATCTTCATCATCGTTGAGTTTAGTGTTTTAACAATTATATTAATAGATCAATGCAGGATGCTTGTCATATAAACCCTTAAGTGACTTCCAAGCTTCAGATTTAATAGCTATGTGAATAATAACTTGTAAAGAGCAAGAATATTTCAACAGTGCTAAAGCTTTCTTGTCTCACTTTTGAAACACAGATAATTTAGCAACATTTTAGGGGGTGTAGGTTGATTCTCAACCAAATCTCAAAGATCATTGAATATAAGTATATTTTCCGTATTCGTACTCCAAACTTTATAAGTTTTTGGTGTCAGTTTTCCTGTTTGTGAGATGAAACTAGTAATTTTAGAAATATTGATACTCTAAGAAAATAAGGCACAAGGAATGATAGAAAATTTTGTCTAAGAAAATCATTAAAATGATACCTATTACTTCAAAAATATCCTTATTACTCCATACTTATTTTCCAAAAACACATTGGCTAAAACTTACTTTATCTTCCATTATTATGAAACTCCAAATAAATCGTTAAATACCAACTACACAGTCCATAATGCTGCCCTTTTTGTATAAATCGCATGAATAAAGAAAACAACAAAACAAGATACAAACCAAACTCTACATATTTAACTAATGATGATTTGCACAGACCAAAATTGCTTTATCTCAGAAACTTTCACGAGTAAAAGGTATAACAGTCAATTTTAAGCTAGCAACTTCACTACAAAGTGTTTATAATGTGAACCTCAAATAAAAGCTTAAGGGTCACTGAAAAAATGTAATAAATGCAGGGAAAAATAAGTTAAATCTAAAATCTTGATAAATACAAAAAATATAAATACCCAAAAAATTCAAATGCCTATGAATAAAAACCAGTTCCAAGTAAGCATGTGTAAAATTTACCTTCTTACTGCTGCAAGTAGAAGAGGACCCTGGTAAAGAGAAGGGTAGCATGAATGTACAGATTGGAGAAAAAAGATTTGTTCTTTGGCAGCAGTCACCAGATCATGTGCTGTGAAACTTACATTTTGTGCTCTGCTTCTGTGAAACTTACATTTTGTGCTCTGCACCATTCATTTTCCTGTCGAGCATCCATAGCTTACTGTAAGTTCCAGTCAACTTGTGAATTAACCCATGAGGAGGTATTTCTAACAATAAAGCTTCAGTAGAAATCATCGTTCTTGGAAATTGTTTGGAAACTTCCGGTCTTGGAGTTCAGGCTAGGGATGGCCGGCCTCACTTCTTTATTATTGTATGATAGTGAAGGTATATTATCGCAATATCCTTGCAAGAAAGACGTTTTTATATGTCGTACAATATTCACAGACAATTTTGTACTTACTATGTGGTTTCTTCAGAAATACTGGGTCATTTCCCTTATATCTATTTATATTGATGAAAGTATAATAATTATTAAAAATTATGGTTTTTTCTTCCAAAATTCTTAATCAAGTTTAGTTTGCTTGTTTCAAGTTTCAAATTAATAAAATTTGTAGCTCATACAAAAATAAAGCGAAATAATTTAATAAGATTAATATAGAAATTAAATAAATATATGAATGATATTGATGCTTAATGTATTTGAAATAACAAGTATAGATGTAAATGTAATAAAATAAATATAGAGTTTGTGATTGAAGAATGAATAATATTGATTTCGTCATAAATTGATGTCTTAATAAAGATAGAAGATCAAAAGTTATATTTTATCTCAGAATCAAAAAATGTTTACATTATGGAGGGTTGAGTCTATAGATCAAGATCATATGTATGCTTGTGAAATTGTCTTGCACCTATGAAAATGATTTGACAATTTGTATATTCTTGTAACTTGTTTTGCCAATTTGTCATTGTCTAACACTGTCATTTTTACTATTTGAAAATAAGTAGTATTTAAAACTATATTGGAAGAGTTCCTATTATGTTTCTAGGGGAAATGCTCTTCTATGTCAATCCTTAGAAATGTGTGTAAACAATTGAAAACGACAAATATTGATTGTGCAAATGCTTCTAGAATGAATGTGCATATTTAAATTCATTTTAGTGCACTAAATCCAAATATTCAACTCCTTAAGATGAAATGATACTCAAAGACGTGAACTAAATGCCTTTAAATGATACTCAAAAGCATATGTAAATATAAAGAACCCTTTGTTTTTATTACTATAGTACACTTACATATTTACTTAGAATTTACTTACATAGAACTAAATTCTAGTAAAATTCTTTTACTTTTTTTTTTAAATTGGAATAAGCAATCAAAGATTACAAAGAGAATAGAGAAACAGCAACCTGCTGAAAACAACCAGCTGCTACAAAATTACAAACAGCAGCACAGTTCCACTGGAAAATGCACAGCAGCAACAAGAAAATGCTACCAGAACAGCAGAAATACCAGTTACATGATACCATAAACAAAAATAAAGTCTCATGAGTACAAACACATGCTATTATCAGCAGAAATAAGAGCCATGGTTGTTGTCATCTTTAATAAATAAAATGTCTGCAATAAAGGTTCCAGCATTGTGTTCAATCGGCTCCAACGCACTATCCATCAGAAGAAACTTCATCCAGATCATGGGATATCACCAACATTGTCTTTTGGATCAGAAACCTGCAAAGTGAATTCAAATGTTCGGATTTGAGCTTGCAAATTGGCCAAAATATTTTGGAGATCAGAGCTGGCTGTGAGATTGTTCTTGAGGAAAGTGACCTGGAGTGAAAAAATTTCAATAAGCATCAAGACCTCAACTTGTAAGGGGAAGAAGGTGTGAGAGAAAGAAGCTAAGCAGCGGACTCTCCAAATGAACTTGAGGATAGTTTGTCTGAGAGTCTGAGAAATGATGTTATGGTGTTGGGAAAGACCAAGAAGTGCTGATCGCCAAGTCCATTTTTTAGGAAAAATTGCAGGGAAAATGGAGGATAGATGGAACCAAAGGGTATGAGCATGAGGGCAGAGCCAAAAAGCGTGCTTAATAGTCTCTTTTTTATTACAGTAGGGGCACAAAGGAGGGGGAGTGATGAAAGAAAGACGATCCCCTATAGGCAGTTTAATGTGAAGGACTTTCCATGCAATTAATTGGGATTGAGCATCAGCTTTGGACTTCCAAATCAAAGAGCTTAGCTTATTCCATCTATTTTGGGTAAAATTGCATCTCCATTTACGGTTGAGGCGTGGAGCAAAGGAGAAGGAAGGAAGGAGCTGCTGATAAACTATCTTAAGGGGAAAGTAGCGGAAGCTACGATTATTGGGCCATTTCCAGTCTTTGAGAAAGTTATCATGGCAAGGGGACGATAGCAAACATAACAATTCAGGGTTAATAAGTTGCTGGATTTTCAAAACAACATCCTTATTAGCTGGAGAGAATTTGAACTGTGCTTTAAGATGGTGCCAAGACTTCCAGCCAAAAGTATTGGGATCCCACAAATCTCGAAAAATCTGAATACCTCTTTTGAAAAGATGTCTTCCTTTAAGGCAATTAATCTTGGCAAGGGGAATGTTGTCTTGTTGAACTAGCTGATTCCACCAAATGGAAGATGTGGCAAAGCTTAAGCCATAACTTAGGGATTGATCATACCAATGTAGTTTTTTTTAATTGATTTGCCATGCAGTCCAAATTGAGTTAAATGGAGCAGAACCATGTGTCTTGAAAAAGGGTGCTAGAAGAAGCTTATCCTTCCAATTGACCAAGTTCCAAGATCGACCAGCTGTAGTAGTTTGTATGCAATGGCGAACTAGATGCTTCCAAGGATCATCCCTGTCTAAGGCCCTTATAATCCATTTAGTTGTAAGACAAATACCTTGAGTAAATGGGTCATTGATTCCCAGACCTCCTCTATCTTTTGGTTGTATGCAATGCAGCCATGAAGAAGTAGGTAGCCCTTTCTTATTACCCCAATTAGCCCAAAGAAACCTCCTAATCAGCTGAGTAAGTTGATTATAACACTTTTTAGAAGGAAGACAGCAAGAGGAAATATACACGTGGCTAGCCAAGAGGATTTTGTTGGCAACTTGAATACATCCAGCCAAGGACAAGAATCGATTGGTCCAGCATAATAGTTTGCTTTTGATTTTTGTAAAGAACCAATTCCACATATCTTTCAGAGAGACCCCTATACCAAAGGGAATACCAAGGTATCTAGTTATCACACCATGTTTAACTTCAGTCCATTCACCAGGAATCCAAGGTGGTTTAGTGTTAGGACGAGTCATAAAAAACTCAGTTTTATTCATGGCTAGCTTAGACCCAGAAATAGAACAAAAAAGATCTAATATGTCAAGAGTATGGGTAACTTCTTCAACAGTATTGCGAATGAAAAACATGTTGTCATCAACAAAATGAGAGTTTAGAGCTTTAGCATTGCCACAAAGAGAGATGCCTTGGATAAGTTTAGTGGAAAGAGCATGCTGGAAAAGATAACCAAGCGCATCAGCAACAAGCACATATAGGAATGGTGCAAGAGGGCAACCTTGGCGAATTGATTTCTACAAGGGAAACTGAGATGAAAGATTACCATTAACAACAACTTTGGCATTAGCGTCCATAAATAGCATTTGGATTTGAGCACAAATTTTAGGACCAAATCCAAGCCACTTTAACATGTTAAGAATAAAGGGCCAGCGAATACGATCATAAGCCTTATCAAAATCAAGTTTTATAATTAAAGCATCTTGTGCAGAGTGTTGGGCCCATTCAGTTGTTTCCCAAGCAAGCACCAAGTTATCTAATATGAATCTTCCTTCCAAGAATCCGGTCTGCTTTGGGCGAACGATCTCTTGTGTGATGGCTTTGATTCTTCTTGCTAGAGCTTTAACAATGATTTTATAAGAAGTATTGAGAAGAGTAATAGATCTCCAACCATTAACTGTATCTTCATTTTTACCTTTAGGGATAAGCTTAATCAACCCTGATTAATGACTGAACCTTCATTTTTACCTTTAGTATAAATTCTTTTACTTTTATGTATTGAAGTAGTGTATTTGACCAAGATTGTCATATTAGGTTCTTATGAATTTCAAATTAAAATAAAGATATGATTTGGAATATAGTGGCATTTAATCTATTAAGAAAATGACTTATTTAGTGGATGAGATGGAATCCTCAGCATATTCCATTCCACTCTTTCAAAATGCACTGTAATTTCTTGGAGCATTACATATTTGAGTTTTGATTTTGTCCTTAGTCTGTAACGTATCTGGCACTCATATAATTTAACAATTTCATTTTATCCTTTGTATTTTCCATTCCTGTATATTCTGATTACCCATTTCTTTGAGAGCTCATGATAAAATTAATATTTTATGGAATTTTTAATCTTTATCCAAAGTTTCTAATGAGTTGTCATTTCCTATGGCAGTATTTGAAATTCTAAGCATAATTAATATGCCTATTATGTCTTTCTCAAATCTTTCAGGCGGATATACTGCCTGCCATTTTCTGCATGGTTTTTGAAATACCTACTTGTTATGCTGATAATTGTTTTTTTAAGGAAGAATATTAAATGAAATGTATATAAGGAAGGTATCATTAAATAAATCTCAATCTAAAAATTTGTTATATAATTGTGATATGGAATCTTGTCATTTTGTAATAGATTCATATTTATGATATATGAAAAAAATCGATCTTACATTTATTTCATTTTTTAACATAATTTTATATAAATAGTTATAAATGATGGTGGATCAAGAAAGGTATTGAGTTTATATATATTTCTCTGGTTAGTTTAAATTTCCTTAGATGCACATAAAAGTTCTTTTTAATCTTTAAAAAACAAACTATTTCATTTAGTTAATTTGTTATTGTTATCATTGAGCAAATATGTGAATTAAGTGTAATTATACTTTTGAGTTAGTAGATGATGTTGGAAACATATTAGTGGTCGTAGTCTATGAATGATATGATAATTCTAAACTCATTCATGATTAGCAAATTTAGAAGAAATGCATGCTAAATGACATAAAATTATTTGAATGAATATGTTTTTTTACATAGTTTTTATAATTCTTGCATTTAAAATGTATTTTAACTTTTTAAATTAATAAATGAAAGTCTCGATATCTCTCGGCTTCCTATATATATATATATATATATATATATATATATATATATATATATATATATATATATATATATATATATATATATATATATATATATATATATATATATATATATATATTGCTAGTAGCATTTGTAGGGACAATTAGAAATAAATTAAATTATAAAATATTTATTAATTTATAAGTACAAGATTTTACGTTATATTAATTATTTAATTTTTTAATAACTTATAAATCAAATAATTTATATTAAATGAATTATTGAAATAATTTAAAATTAGTAAGAATTGTTATATGTTATTTAGTTTTATGATTATGCTTTCATTTTGTTGAGGTTTATCATTTCAATTTATGTTTATCATTTCAATTTATGTGGTGAATATGGCTCAACTTGGTTAAGTATTAGGATAAAGAGTAATTTTGGTTCAAGGGCTAGGTATAAGGTTCAATTTGGTTTAGGGTTAGAACTTGGTTTAGAGTTTAGTTAGTTTTAACTTTTTTGAATTTTCTTTCTAGTAGCAGGGTTAGGATTCAATAATGTAAAGTATGTAGGTTTTCATTTATTTTTAATTTAGGTTAGGGTTCTATTTGGTATAGTGTTCAATTACATTTAGAGGTACTTACTATAATGATTTGATTTGATTTAGGGTTTGTGTTCAATTTGGTTTGGTCCTATTCGGTCATGTTAGGGTTAAGAACATGTGTTTTGGTTTATGATTATGGTTAATAATAAATTTAGTTTAATATTGAATTAGGCTTGGGTTATTACATTTTTGGTTAAGGGTAATAGTTTAATTTGTTGTAGTGTGAGGGTTCAACTTGTTTAGGATTTAGGTTCAATTTGATCTATGGTTAGATCATTCAATTTTATCTAGTGTTCAATAAGGAAAGCGACTATTATTTGTGTGAATAATTAAAATTATGTGTAAAGATGTGTAATGGACAATTTATATTATTTATATATCATTTATAATCAAGTAGAAACTTTGTGTTGTAATTAAATTAATAACAATATAGTATTGCATGGTAGTTATTGCATAAACAAATAGAATGATACAAAAGGAATCCAAATTACTACTTAATCCAATACAGTATGCAAATTTAATGTTGATCATGTGAAACAGTGAATGTTTATGAAAAAGTATTACATGAATTTATTTCTAAATCTTTCAATCTACTTTCTTCCTCTTTTCTCTTTGCAAGTTGTTTTCCCTTTTTCATTTTTTCATAGTGCTCATATGTGAACGATGGCATTATTCTCAATCCCTACAAAGACTTTACACGAGATACAGCTACAAATGTCATTCTTGTTCTTTCAATTGGTCCTAATCAATTGTCGCTTTTGCAAGTGTCAAACCTTGTGACTTGTGTATTGTTAATGCCCAAGCCAGTCTCAAAGGTATTTGAACTGTAGAACCTCTTTGTCTTATATTGATGGGAACTGTTTGTGGATTGTGATCATCAAACGAAATCCAAAGTAGTTATCAAACTTAACCATTACATATGTTGGTGGTTCTGGTGGCATACTTCCAAGTTTGTATACAATATTTTGAATATAACCTAATGCTCTGCTTACAAGACCTGCTTCTATCCATAGATTAGAAGTTAGCATAACTCTTGCATTTTTGCTAATCAATAACTCCATATCGAGCTCGTCATGAGAACTTCCTTCAGTTGCATTAACAGGTCCAAGTTTTATTGCAATGCTAGGGGCAATAGGTTGTTTGAAAGAATATAATTTTTTCCTGTTATGATTCTGAACATTATCATTTGTGGAGAAAAATGAACATCATTGTCAAAGGCTTCATTGATTGTTGTATTCATATTACTATTTGTTCTTGACATGGGCAACTTCCAGTCATGAATTGTAGGTTGTGCTTCTCTCAAGTTTGTCAACAGTTGACGAAATTGAATATGTTCAACATCTTCTCCATCTTGTCTAAAAGCTTTGCTTGTCTATTGCTCTCATATGTCGGTTTGTCTTTTACAGGAGGCTGCTGACCCAGGTCTCCAACTAAAATGACTGAAACACCTGAAAATAAAATACAAACATAATTGTAAATGTTATATAATGAAAATATAGAAATTTAATACGTGGATATTAAGTTTTTTACTTTCTGAAATGCTTTTTATAATCCATCGCAATTACGAACATACATGCAAATGTTAGATCAAAATTTTGTAGGGATGCTTGACGAAGATGGGAATTGATTTTCTCAAGTAACTTCTCTCCAATGAAGCTCATTTCATCAATCAATATATACTTCACATGTGATAGTTCTTCTTAGAAAGTTGTTAGCCTTGTTCCTTCTAATTTTGAAAAATCTGTTATTGGAATTCTCAACTTGGAATGAATAATCGATGCTCCTATGTTGAATGTTGCTACTCCAGTTGGTGCAAGCAATAGAAGGGGAGATTGATTAGGCATTGTTGCACTTTTAAGACTTTCACTAATCGCACCAATCAGGTAAGACTTTGCTATTCCTGTTGTCCCTTGAATTATCATATACAACAACATCCTATTTTTATTCATATGGTAATGTGACATAATTATGTTCAGTGCTTTCTCTTGTTTCTCACTCAAGCTTGCATAATTGATATATTGTGGTATATCATCATATATAATGCATCTATTCTCTCTCATTGTTCCTATGAAATTGATTGCTTGAGTTGTGTATTCATCACTTTGATATTCGTTAGACCAATTTGTTTGTTTGTCAATATCCCTTCTTCCTAACATATCTATTTTTGAGAGTTGCATTACATCACAATGATGTAGCCTAGATATGATTTCCCATTCATGCTCTGTCGTGTTTTCTTGAATGATGTCATCATCTTTAATTTCTTAATCATGAATATTCTCATTGTTTTATGTATTTATTGTTCGCTCCAAATGCCAAGAGGTATAATTTAGAGATTCCCAGTTTGATATTATGGTGTGATTGGTGTCACCTATATTTCTTTCGATGTCATAAAATGGCTTGTATAGTAACAATTCTGATAAATAGAAATCAACAATTTTTTTGATCCACGTGAAGGAATGGATAGAAACCTTGGAAACACTATGGATAAACAGATATCTCTCAGCTTTCTTTATATATATTTCTCTCTCTCTATATATATATATATGCTTCCTACAGTCACATTATGGATGTCAGCCATCCGTGTACACAAAATCATCTCCTCGAATTTTGGTGACATCTTTGAATCTTGGCCTTTAAAATTCAATTCCCTAAAAATTAAAACCTCCATACCCAATGGAAAACAAATGAATAAAATTAAATGCATTAAACATTAGAATGCTTAAAAAACGGTGAACGTGAATGCAAAATCAAATCAAATGCATTTTAACATTATAAATGTTGAAAACTCGGAGAACGTGACTCAGCCATTTCTATAAAAATCTTTCACTTGTAATACGCAGAGGACGATGATTAAACATGGCAATAGAAGTATTCGATGTAGTTCTACAATTCTAGAAACCATTTATTGAATATAAATATAAAGAGGATGTGTTCGACTTCAATTGTCAAAATTTATTCGAACATAGATTGCATCTAGCTAAAAGTTTTAATCACCACCGTTGGATGGGAATATTACCCTATCACATTGTCACTACTAATGTCATTCCTATACAACTCTATATGTGTTCCTTTGCAAGAGGAAAAGATAGCACGACAGACGGTTTTCATAACGGTTCTTGGTTCAAAATTGCATGCATTATATTGTTTACAAATCTTTCTGCAGTTTGTATTCAGAAACATACTACTGTGCTATTGTCGTGCTTAAACAAGGTGTGAAAAAATGCAATTTAATACAACATAGATATAACTCTATCATTTATCATTTGTGCTTCATTGTTGCTTCATCTTTTGTGCTTAATTCACCGTTTACATATTGCAGACACTTTTCAGTTTCAACTTCGTCTCCTCCTTAAAGTTTCCACAGTAACAAGCGTTCCACTAAATAGGTATGCAATTTCTCATAGGGATAATAATTTATTGTGCTATGTTTATGATTCTGCATCTCACGCATGTCTAACATAGTATTTTAAACTATAATGTCTGATGAAAAT
Organism: Cryptomeria japonica; assembly: GCF_030272615.1. Classification (NCBI taxonomy): domain Eukaryota; kingdom Viridiplantae; phylum Streptophyta; class Pinopsida; order Cupressales; family Cupressaceae; genus Cryptomeria; species Cryptomeria japonica. The sequence goes on from NC_081405.1 coordinate 523,833,277, forward strand.
CTCCATGCAATTATGTTTTGCTGCATCTCCATGCCCTTTTTGAAAATCTTCCATTTTCAATCATTATTTTGTTCTTCTATGTCAGTTTAGGTTTTCTTTAGTTTACATTTTCTATATTATGAACTTTTTTATTTGATTGAATTTGTTCTTCATTTTCCAGGATATTTGGCAGCTTCAATTTTAATCAATTTGCAATTTGTTGTTACGTTTACTTCAGATTCTACTTTTTAAGGTGTTTTTTTTACAATGGTACCTTTATTACTATTAAATGATAGCTACCACAATTTTGTAAATAATAGATTGTTCTTTCAAAACAATGAATCATGAAATACATCTTTTGGAGAGAAATTTTAATTATACTGTACATGTTGTCAATGAGATGAAAAAACATTTACTTTGTTTGGTGACAATTTGTTTTTGAGTAAATTTGATAACTTCATTTACCTTTGTTTTAATACATTATATTTCTCTTTTAGCTTCTCTGACCTGCGAGTAGTTGGATTCATTATAGTGAAATTTGGTTTCTACCTTGCATGCTTAGGATAAGAAACAAATAAGTCATCTTAGTTGGATTCATTATAATAAAATTTGGTTTGTACCTTGCATGCTTAGGATAAGAAACAAATAAGTCATCTTTAAGCATTACAACTACTTGACCAAGGAGGATGAAGTAACAGTAATAGTACCATGTAAAAGTAGAAAGCATAAACAAAACCCAGTCCCAAGTCCTTCCCATGTAACTTAACAGCATTCTCCATGATCTGAAAGGACACACAGAAAAAGAGCTAGAAGATTCAATTTTGCCTTTTAGAATGTCCCACCAAACAAATTAAAAATCTAAACAGTAATTGTTGAATATTGATATATCGAGGGAGTAATTGTATTGCCAATTCACAAAGCTGTAATTGGTATTGAATTTATTTATTGGTATTGAATGTATCAAATGTTCTTATCTATAATTTCTCCTAACAAATTATGTTTACTTTATCTTTTATTTAATATACATATAACTTTTTTATAGACTATGGATGTGAATTCTTATGAAGAAGTGTTTGTCAATGAAAATACGAATGTCGAAAGCAACAACATAAATCATTCCCAACCTTCCGTTCAAGTATAAAGCAACAAATCTATTCACGCCCCCACCCCTGTAGATTCGAGTGGCTCCAACAATTACATTGAATCTCTGATGGACAAAGCAATTGGGTCCATTGACCAACACATTCGTGGTATCTTAAATGACCTTGAAGATATTGTGATGGGAGTCTACGACATACAACAACGTGACGTCGACCAAATCTGCGAAATCCAAGAAATGATCGATTATTTGCATTTCAAAACAGGAGCTCTCGATCAATTCTTTCGAGAACAAGTTGAAGATGAATTGCATTTCAAAGGAGAGCATGTCCCTCAGGTCAAGGAAGGATTCTTCTTTTTCCTTAACGAATAGAATATTTCTGAAAAGTTTGATAAACTTCCAAGTAAATATGTATATATATTTTTTAATATAGTTACTATAACTATAGTCTCTCTGAACATGGTCAGTATATGTAAAGGTGGTGGCAGTTTGTAAATTTTTATGTAAAATAATATTAAAGTTTGACTTTTTGTTTTTGTAAATTTTTTAGAATGTTTTTCCAATTTGTTTATTCCTTTTTCAAATAATTTTTTCCATACTTTATTGTTATTATCAATTAAGATTTTCCCTTCTCAATTATATATTATATTTCAAAAGAATATTAATAAATTTGGCAATATGCAATTTATTTAAATATAAAAAATTACATTGTTGAACATATCGATGTAATACAAATTAATCAAGTAAAAAAATTAATTTAGTACTATAATCCATTGAAACATATATAATTAATTTAGAAAATTTAATTCATTGATCACTTTCATCACAACAATATAAACATTACTATATCGACATTACTGAAAATTTAAAGTGAAAAATGTTAAACTATTATTGATCACATAATATTAATCAAGATATTATGAATAAAATATAAATAAGTCCAAGGGGTTGAGCTTAGTTGGTTAAAGCATTGAGTTCTCAATGTGGAGACCCAAGTTCAACTCCCATGAGGGACACCTTTGTGTAGAATTCTAAGTTGTGACTCTTGGTCTTCCATTGGTTGTTTAAGGTGGATTTCTAAGTTGTGACCCTTGGTGTTCCAATTGTTGTTTCTAGTTTGGTGCTCGAAAGGAGCTAGTATGTAATAAGTTTGTAATGTGGATGCTCCAATGAGCAAAAATGTATGATAATTAGTTTAATAAAATACTGAAATTTTTTAATCATATAAAATGAATAATTAAATATATGTTACAGAATATATTAATAACTCCATATTAATCAAACTAATATTCATAACATTATAAGTTTTACTATTAACAAATTTCTAAAAAATTCTAAAATTAATTTTATTTCTTAACTGTACTCCCAATTAAACCCTTTGCCCTTAAGCAACCCTACCCCAAAAACTAATTGATCAACAAATAATTTAATACATCTTTACTTATAATTAACACGAATAATTGTATTCAAATGTTTATATATAAAATGTTAATTGAATATTGAATTAATAAACAAAATTGTTTAGTTTACTTATAATTTAATAATTAACACAAATAATAGTATTCAAATGTCTATAAATGAAATGTTAATTGAATATTGAATTAATAAACAAAATTGTTTAGTTTAATAAACTACTGAAATTTGTTAATAATATAAAATGACTAATTAAATAAATGTTAAAACAAATATTAATAACTCCATACTAATCAAATTAATATTCATAACATTATAAGTTTTACTATTAATAAATTTCTGAAAAATTCTGAAATTAATTTTAATTCTTAACTGTACTCCCAATAAAACCCTTTGCCCTTAAGCAACCCTACCCCAAAAACTAATTGATCAAGAAACCAAATTAAACTGTATCCATTTACAACATTGTATATATATATATAAAAAGTGGTTAGTGTTGACAACTTTTCTTTCCACTTTTCAGTGTATTAAGATTCAATCTACAATATTAGTATTTTTTCAAATAAAATGCATATATTAAGTGTGTTGAAATCTAAAATTTCTTGTAGTGATGCCATGACAAAGAATGAATTTTGAATCAGAGGAACAACGAAGGCAATATTGGAGGGATTATCAAAGAGAATATCGTAGAAGACAACATGAACACATGACAGATGTTGACAGGGAGGAACAAAGACAAAGATGCAATGCGACTGAAAGGCACGAATATTGTACACGTAGAGCAAAAGTAGTAGTACAAGAATTGGAAGCTCGGAATAGAGAAGGCTTTAATATAATTGGAAGTGGTTATCAAAAAACTTGTGAATAACAATCTCATTATCAAAGAGAGGATACACAACAAGTCCCTCAACAATCAAATGAAATACAATGATTTCAATCACATACAGACAATCAAATGAATTATCATAATGAATAATTTGCATTTGTTGACTATATACCTCAAAATACTCAACATATTCCTCTACCTAAAAGAAATGTAGGAATAGTAAATAATGTCCAAAATACAGGGAATCCTAATGGAATTCTTCAAAACAATTTGAAAGATATTCAACTTGCATTTCGACACCAAATAAACAACTTTGTTTCTCCAACAATGTGTTATATATGTCAAGAATGTTACCTTGGCATAAAAGTGTATCGCACTTCGCAAGGCCCTGTATGTTGTAGGTGTCGTCAAGAACGAGGGAATAATAGTTTCTTTTTGTCGAACAATATGGATCCAAGACCACAGCCACACGAACTTGCTAACCTTACACAAGTAGAAGAAATATTGATTGCATGTGTAAGTCCAATTCTACAAGTCACACATGCAACAGATGGACAATATAGGTATAAATGACACACAATAAGTTTTCCACAAAATATTGAACGAATTTCCAATATTCTCCCACATCCAATCAAAGACTTGCCAATAATCATTGTTCAAAGAAAAGATCAATGTGGCACAAATTACAACTTTACAGTAAATAGAGAATGTGTCTACAAAGCATTAAAATACAAAATTGAGCATCACAAGTTCTATTCAAGTGTTACAATTGATCATAATGTTCTACATGATTTGGACAAAGATTGTAATCCAAATATCTTTGACAAAATAAGGACTGTGCATATGGAATTTGATTCTGACTCAAACCAAATTGTATTTGTGGGTCCAATTGTAGAAACAGATGATTGTAATATCGTAGATCACACAATATCAATGGCCTCAAAACCACCTAACATGAACAAAGAAATAGAACTAATCCAGGCATGGGTGAATAATCCAAATGCAGATCCTCCCACGTTGATTGATTGGCCTGCAATTGGTGTATCTCCAATCAATGAATACACGACAACAGGTTTACTTGACATTGCATTTCCAACTCTATTTGTTGATGGTAGGTGTGATTGGTTGGAACCAAGAATAAGATGAGTACAACTACATGAGTATGTGAAGCATTTGCTTTGCTATAGGGACCACTGCTTTGGCAAACACCCAAGGTTTTGATATTACATGATGAAGATGATAATGAGGCACAGAGCACAAAAATCAACTATTGTATTTGTAAAAAGGAACCTTCGAGAATTGCCTATCACAATAAACAAATTACGTGAACATATGCAAAACTTGCCAAACTCACGTCTAGTTGATAAATTGATGGGATTTGGAACAACATTGCGAGGAACCAGATCATATTGGATAAAATGCAGAGCAGAACTATCTGACATGCTATATCAAATCGAAACACCAACAATATTCATTACACTTAGTGCAGCAGACTTGTACTGGCCAGATTTACATGCACTGATGTCAGGAATAGCTCCAACAACTCCACACGAAGCTCAAATCTGGAGGAAACAAAATGTGATCGACTACCCTCACATAGTTGCCCACTATATGCACTTAAGACATTCTATATTTAGAAAAGAAATACTAGAACAAAGATTTAATGTTAAAGAGTTGTAGTACCCTTACTCGTTTGAACTGATACTTTGTTCTTATTATTCTCAGTGGATACATTATCATTGGTTATTTAGAATTGTATAACATTGTTTCATGTTTTATCTGATTATGAGACATATGATTTATTTGCAGTATTTATGTATTTATGTTTTATGGCATTATATGGTTCATTGCTATGTACTGACGTTTTACTTCATCTATGCACTGTGTGTTGTGTATCTGCGAGTGTATGGGATGCATGGGGACGATTTTCCTTCACTCATCTCGGTGAGATAGGGAACGTCGCAAATCTCCTTCATCGGTGTGTATGTTGAAATTTCTATATATGTATATATGCATGTGTGGTCGGTGATGCAGGATGTTGCAGGTACAAGTACCGGGTAGGTACGGGGTATCGTCTCCACCTGGCTACACAAGTCTGAGCGTGCCTTATATTTTCCGATGGAAGTGAAGGAGATAGTAGTTGACCCTATTTTTAGTCAGTTACACTCGGGTGAGTGCCTTCAGTAAGTCATTCTGTCAATTGGTTTGGTCTTCATATTTTATTGTTTGATCTTTATAAAAGTCGCTTGATGCTTGCTCAGTTTGCGTGTCCAATGTTCCAATTTTTGTATGTCATTAGTAAATGTTACGTTTATTACGTCCATAAGAGTAGTTTTGGTAATTGGAGGAAAAAGAATCAAGTGATCTAGTGACTTAATATTGTTTATAAAGGATGAGTTAATATCTTGGTATGAGTTGATATGAATTTTATCAACTTGTTAGCTCGATGGTTGCAATTCGATCATTTGAATAAATGTAAGGACATAATATACTCGGAAGGCAATAGTCACTGATAAGTAGTTATTTGAGTTGAGATAAGGTGATTGTATTATCAGTAGTTTATAACGCCCATCGGGTTACTGTGATTTTGGATTATGCGTGTATATAATTAGAATTATAAATATATCATATTTTATAAACTTTTCGAGCATGTAATATATATATAATTCAATTATTCGAATATATATATATATATGAAACGCCACTTGTTATAAACATTGGAAAACCAAAATACACATTTACAAATATAATTTGCTAAGAAGGATTAATATTTAAATAATTATATTAATTAAAGTTATTAATTAATTATTAAAATATAACAAAGAAATGATATTAAAACATAATAACAAAAATTATATTAAAAAAAAAAAAACAAATAATATAGTTCGACCTCATAAAAGGTGGAGGGGGGGTTACGTTTAGAATAAGGTAAATGGTGGTCGATGGTAATATCGACCACCCCCCCTTAATATAGGGAGGGGTCGGTATTACCACCGACTACCCTCCTCCTTCGCATACCACGTCTCCCTCTTCTGCCATAAACTCAGCAGCCAGCAAGCGAGGTGAGGGTTCCTGTGTGTATACTTCAGTCAGTGAATAATGGAAGACACCTCTCACAGTCCAATGCGATAAACTATCACCTCTCCACGTCTAGTTTCGCCACGAGTTCCAGTTCGTTGGCATCTAACAGCAGATTGACTAGTTTGAGAGGAGAATGGACTAGCATGCAAGGTGGAGACTAAATCATAATCCTTAATGGACTCTAGACCTGGCAGATTGGACGCACAAGTCGATGTTTGCAAATGCATCAGTGAATGAAGTAATGAATCGACCTCTCCACCCAGCCGATAGTTGTCATAATCGTTATCAAGGAGTGCTAAAGACTGTAGCTAACTAGAGATGGACTCCCTGTGTGGAGGAAGTAGAAGAGTTAGTAGTAAAAGAGTTTTAGTTGATAGCTATCACTAAGCCCAGATTTAGGGGAGCGATGGATGTTTTTTTTTGTATAAAAAGGGGTGTGGGTAGAGAGGAAAAGAGGAAGGCTTTTGTGACATCCAAGGAAGGACGAAGGATCGTAGAGAGGAGAGTAGAGTTAGAGAGGATAGTGGTTGTTTTTATAGTATCAAGTGAGAGATGTTTAGAAAGGATAGTGGTTGATAGAATCAAGAGAGAGTTGTTTGCCTATTTCTTTGATAGAGCTGGAAGCATTGGTGAAAAGGATCGCAAGCAAGGTATATTTATCAGCGAGCGAGCGTCAAGTTCTTGCATATTGATCAACACTTCAAATAGGTCAGGAATTTCTTAGTTTATAATCGTTATTATTTACAATCTCAGTTATATATCATGCTTATGAAATAGTTATGGTTATGTTTTAGTTATTCATTAGGGTTTGTTAAATAAAATCATATAGTAGAAGTTGTGATTACATTAGGACTAAAGAAGTGGAATAGTGTTTAAGTTCAAATTTCATACTTATTATTATATGGAAGAAAGGTATGATTACGTTCAATGCCTAGATATTAAGATTTATTTGACATAGCTCTAGGAGAGTCTAGGAAGTAATAGTTTACTATTGATACATTACAGAGATGGTACGAGCCAAACAGACAGCTCGCAAATCAGTAGCGGGTTATGCTCACTACCTGAAAGTCAAGAAAGATTCTTTGACTCCTGTCAAGCCCGATGTGGATGACAACCCTGCTGAAGAGAACCCAGCTCCAGAAGGGAGCAAAGAAATAGAAAAAGGTCCTATTCAGAGTCCAACCAAAGAAGCTACCACTAAAAAAGGAAAAGAACCCAAGTCAGAGTGCTCGCCTGAAAAGCCAATAGTTATAAGTTCTGACTCGTCGGAGGGGTATACCCCCTTGAGTGATAATGAGTCTGTGGGGTACTTTCCCTGAAGTGAAAGCAAATCTGAAGGATATACTCCTTTAGATCATGAAGAGTCTAACGAGTGTACTTCTCCGTATTTTCCGGAAGAATGATATAACACTCTTGTGTTAAAAAGATAAATAAATAAAAATAAAGGCATTTTTCTATGAAGAAATGTATTACGTTATATTGTAAGATTTCCTTGATGAAATGAATATATCTATTTTAATCTTCGTTTATTTGTATAAATGGAAATTATTAAGGTAGCATACCTATAGTTGTTAACAAGAGTAATAGAACTCTTAAACTTGTCATTAAGTGTAAAATTCTGTGTTTTACCGACCATATTGTTCTCTGTGTCTTGACAACAAGTTTTCATTTTGCAAGATAATTTTGTGATAGGTGTTGGTACGTAAGATTTCCTTGTTTTATATGGCGGTCGCAACTAAGTGCATTAAGTCATATTGTCAGTAGGTCTGGCATGTTGTGTCTTGGCCAGTTATTTAGAGGTTTAACCTTAAGGAAATGAGCCACTGTGAGTTGCTCGTAATGGTCAACCTTAGGTTAGTAATTTTGTATCTTTCATTTGAGGTAGGTCAAGATTGGGAATGGCTATCTGTGTCGCCATAGAGTTCTGTAGATAGAACTAACCTGTAGTGTCCTAAGAGAGAGAGAGTGGCTTTCGAGCGGGGGCTGTGCCCGAAGTGGTGACAGGATAACCCGTTGGAAGTTGGTTAAGAAAGTGAAAACCTAATAAATGACTAGGGAAGGGTAGAATAAAAGTTAAATAAAATAATGTGCCTCGCACATAGGTGAGTGCTAGTATAGGGCTCATAATGTAGCGAGAAGGCCTGGAATGGCAAACTTACCACCTTGTCTTCATGAGAGGATTGGTAAGGTCCGCATGAGTCTTAGTTGGAATCGGAGGTTCGGGAGAGGTTACTAGGATAACCCAGGATGGGGGCCGGGACCTATGGAGGCTGTACCATGGTATCCACCGTAAGACATGCGATGACACTTTCTCCTTAGAGTCACTAGTGTTTTGTGAGTTGGGTCACATGAATGTAAGTGGAGTCTTGTAGTCCTTTCATTCTTGTTTCATTTTGCTTGCTTGAGGGTTATCTACTATCTCCAGCATGGTGGGGTGGTTCCTTTTCGGAATCACATGGTCGGGTGGTAGTGTCACTTCCCATCGGATGTTCTGGTATGTATCTTCGAGCGAGGAAGGACTTCGCTGATGATCTTGGATCGTGATTCATGTACCAACTCTTCTTCCTATCCATCATTCAGTTAAATACTAGAGGTTTTGAAAAGAAACTATATGTAACTTTCATTTTGTATCATTTTAGCTCATGATGTAATTTCTTTTTGAAAACATGTATTTTTGAATATTGAAAGCAAAGAAATATTGTAAGATATGCTACTTCAATTACTGATTTCTGATGTATATAATATATGATTGCTTGAAGAAATTTAGATTCTTTCATTGCGGAAATTTTATCTTAAATATTTAATTTACGAAGTAATATTTGTTGGTAACCCTTAGGAAATTCAGGTGTTAAACTTCCGCTATGTTATTAGATGTACTAAGGTTTAATTCATGCATTTAAAAAAAAAAAAAAATTATTTCACCCTTAGTTGCATAGATTATGATGTTTTCCTTTAGGGTTCCTGACGGGGCATTACAAGAGTATTGGTGCAGATATGAATGGCAACATAGAGGATCACCACATGTGCATGGTTTTCTATGGATACATGGAGCACCAAATATGGATAGTATAGATTGGTCTAATGAACAAGAAATAAAGATTGTTGAAAGATATTTCCATGGCATTATTCATGCATGGATTCCAAGAGTAGATGTTCATCAACGAAACGTACAGGTATCATTACAATGAGTTTCAATCATAACTTATGTAATCAAATGTAAATGTTTTTTTTTTACATAGCAAATTAATGCATTCATATTTACTATTGCAGGCATTCCAAAACTTTGCACAATGCCCATGTCTAAAAAAACACAAGACAACTTACCGAGACAAATATTGATAAAGATTATGAAGAAATTCTAAACATAGTACAAAGACATACAATGTGTAGAGAGGGAGCATGTTTAAGAAAGAAACAAGGAAGAATGGTCTGTAGGTAATTACTATATACTAAATATTGTTCTATATACATGTAATGTAAACGTTTGAAAAAAAATGCTAAAAAATATTTACAAATAAAATTGTAGATACAATGCACCCTAGGCCTTAAATATACATGGATCAAAATTATATCAAGACATACAAAGTAGTGAAAAGAAATTTGAGCTAGCAAGAAATGATGATAGAGTTAATTCATACAACCGCTACATACTACAACTGTGGAGAGCTAATATAGATTGGTAACTTGTTCTCTCAAAACATGCAGTGATAAAGTACATTGCAAAGTATGCAGCGAAAGTAGAGAAGAGCACAGAAACCTACCATCAAATGTTGTTGCGTCTTTCAAATATAGAAAACCCGGATGACCTAGCATCAAAGGCATATAGGAAGCTCTTGACTGAAACTATTATAAAAAGAGATGTTGGAGCTCAAGAAACATGCCACATGCTCTTAGAACTTCCCTTGGTTGAAAGTAGTAAAAGATTTGTTAATCTAAATGTTTCACGTGAAGTATTCAAACCCGTTGTTGTATGTGATGAAGATAACACTGAAGCAAACGAAATCATTTATTGATGGATATAGGAAATGACCATACTCAATGCAAGCTATCACACTTATTGATGCAACAAGATCATGGATGTATAATCCTCGACGAAGAAGAGATAACAAATGGGAGCCTAGGGAAAAAGCAACTATTGTCAGAGTGTTTCCAAGGTTTCTATCCATTCCTTCACGTGGATCAGAAAAATTTATTAATTTCTTTTTATCAGAATTGTTACTATACAAGCCATTTCATGACATCGAAAGAGATATAGGTGACAACAATGACACCATAATATCAAATTGGGAGTCTCTCAATTATACTCCTTGGCATTTGGAGCGAACAATAAATACAAAAAACAATGAGAATATTAGTGATTCAGAAATTGAAGATGATGGCATCATTCAAGAAAACATGACAAAGTATGAATGGTAAATCATATCTAGGCTATATCATTGTGATCTAATGCAACTCTCGGAAATAGATATGTTAGGAAGAAGGGATATTGACAGATAAACAAATTGGTCTAACAAATATCAGAGCGATGACTACACAACTCAGGCAATCAATTTCATAGAAACAATGAGAGAGAATAGATGCATTATATATGATGATATACCACAATATATCAATTATGCAAGCTTGAGTGAGAAACAAGAGAAAGTATTGAACATAATTATGTCACATTACCATATGAATGAAAATAAGATGACGTATCATAATTCAAGGAATAGCGGGAACATGAAAGTCTTACCTAATTGGTGCGATTAATGAAAGTCTGAAAAGTGCAACAATGCCTAATCAATCTCCCCTTCTATTGCTTGCACCAACTGGAGTAGCAACATTCAACATAGGAGCATCGACTATTCATTCCAAGTTGAGAATTCCAATAAAAGATTTTGATCAATTAGAAGGAACAAGGGTAACAACTTTCCAAGAAGAACTATCACATGTGAAGTATATATTGATTGATGAAATGAGCTTCATTGGATAGAAGTTACTTAAGAACATCGATTCCCGTCTTTGTCAAGCATTCCCACAAAATTTTGATCTAACATTTGCAAGCATGTTCGTAATTGCGATGGATTATAAAAAGCATTTCAGAAAGTAAAAAATGTATATCCACGTATTAAATTTCCATATTTTCATTATATAACATTTACAATTATGTTTGTATTTTATTTTCAGGTGTTTCAATTATTTCAGTTGGAGCCCTGGGTCAGCTACCTCCCATAAAACACAAACCGGCATATGAGAGCAGCAAATGAGCAAAGATTCTATGGCAAGACTTAAAAATTGTGGTTACCTTAGACAAAGTTTTTAGACAAGATGGAGAAGACGTTGAACAGATTCAATTTCGTCAACTGTTGACAAACTTGAGAGAAGCACAACCTACAATTCATGACTGGAAGTTGCTCATGTCAAGAACAAATATTAATATGAGTACAAAAATCAATGAAGCCTTTGACAATGATGTTCATTTGTTTTCCACAAATGATAATGTTCATAATCATAACAGGAAAAATTTATATTCTCTCAAACAACCTATTGCACGTAGCATTGCAACAAAACTTGGATTTGTTAATGCAACTAAAGGAAGTTCTCATGACGAGCTCGATATGGAGTTATTGATTAGCAAAAATGCAAGAGTTATGCTAACTTCTAATCTATGGATAGAAGCATGTCTTGTAAATGGAGCATTAGGTTATATTCAAAATATTGTATACAAACCTAAAGTATGCCACCAGAACCAACAACATATGTATTGGTTAAGTTTGATAACTACTCTGGATTTCTGTTTGATGATCACAATCCACAAACAGTTCCCATCAGTATAAGACAAAGAGGTTCTACAGTTCAAATACCTTTGAGACTGGCTTGGGCATTAACAATACACAAGTTGCAAGGTTTGACACTTGCAAAAGCGATAGTTGATATAGGACCAACTGAAAGAACGGGAATGATATTTGTAGTTGTATCTTGTGTAAAGTCTTTGCAAGGATTGAGAACAATGCCACTATTCACATATGAGCACTATGAAAAAATGAAAAAGGGAAAACAACTTGCAAAGAGAAAAGAAGAAGAAAGTAGATTGAAAGATTTAGAAATAAATTCATGTAATACTTTTTCATAAACATTCATTGTTTGATGTGATCAACATTAAATTTGCATACTGTATTGGATTAAGTAGTAATTTGGATTCCTTTTGTATCATTCTATTTGTTTATGCAATAACTACCATGCAATACTATATTGTTATTAATTTAATTACAACACAAAGTTTCTACTTGATTATAAATGATATATAAATAATATAAATTGTCCATTACACATCTTTACACATAATTTTAATTATTCACACAAATAATAGTCACTTTCCTTATTGAACACTAGATAAAATTGAATGATCTAACCATAGATCAAATTGAACCTAAATCCTAAACAAGTTGAACCCTCACACTACAACAAATTAAACTATTACCCTTAACCAAAAATGTAATAACCCAAGCCTAATTCAATATTAAACTAAATTTATTATTAACCATAATCGTAAACCAAAACACACGTTCTTAACCCTAACACGAACGAATAGAACCAAACCAAATTGAACACAAACCCTAAATCAAATCAAATCATTATAGTAAGTACCTCTAAACGTAATGGAACACTATACCAAATAGAACCCTAACCTAAATTAAAAATAAATGAAAACCTACAAACTATAAATTACTGAATCCTAACCCTGCTACTAGAAAGAAAATTCAAAAAAGTTAAAACTAACTAAACTCTAAACCAAGTTCTAACCCTAAACCAAATTGAACCTTGTACCTAGCCCTTGAACCAAAATTACTCTTAATCATAATACTTAACCAAGTTGATCCATATTCACCACATAAATTGAAATGACAAACATAATTTGAAATGATAAACCTCAACGAAATGAAAGCATAATCATAAAACTAAATAACATATAACAACTCTTACTAATTTTAAAATTATTTCAATAATTTATTTAATATAAATTATTTGATTTATAATTTATTAAAAAATTAAATAATTAATATAACGTAAAATCTTGTACTTATAATTTAATAAATATTTTATAATTTAATTTATTTCGAATTACCCCTACTGATGCTACTAGCATATATATATATATAAAGAAAGCCATGAGATATCGAGGCTTTCATTTATTAATTTAAAAAGTTAAATTTTAAGTTAAAATTTGAAATGAAAGCCTCGATATCTATCGGCTTTCTTTATACATATGCTAGTTATATAATTGTAATATGGAATCTTGTCATATTGTAATAGATTCATATTTATGATATATGAAAAAAAAATGGATCTTACATTTATTCTTTTTTTTAACATAATTTTATATAAATAGTTATAAATGATGGAGGATCAAGAAAGGTATTGAGTTTATATTTATTTCTCTCGTCAGTTTAATTTTCTTCCTTAGATGCACAAGAAAAGTTCTTTTTAATCTTTAAAAAATAAACAAATTTCATTTAGCTAATTTGTTATTGTTATCATTGAGCAAATATATGAATTAAGTGTAATTATACTTTTGAGTTAGTAGATGATGTTGGAAACATATTAGTGGTTGTATTCTATGAATGATATAATAACTATAAACTCATTCATGATTAACAAATTTAGAAGAAATGCATGCTAAATGAAATAAAATTATTCGAATGAATATGTTTTTTTACATAGTTTTTATAATTCTTCTATTTAAAATGTATTTCATAAATATGTTCTTGGGTGACTTCCTGATCGTTTGATCCTATTTAAATTGCTTAAATATGTTTGGATCAAAAGATATTAAATAAACAATATTTTAGGTCTATATTGCTTTGAAAAGTGAGTCATTTAGTTATAAACATGTAATAAATATGTCATATTTTACTTTTGAATTAGTAGATGATTTTGAAACATATTAGTGGTTTTACTTTATGTATGGTATGATAATTTCAAAACTTATTCATGATTATCAAATTTAGAAGAAATGCTTACTAAATGAGATAAATTTATTTGAACGAATATGAGTTTTTTAGATAGTTTTTTTATAATTATTGTATCTAACATATATTCCATAAATATTTTTTTGGGTGATTTTGTGATCATTTGATCCTATGTAAATGTCTTAAACCTGTTTGGATCAAAAGATATTAAATAAACAAAAAATTAGGCCTATATTTGTCACAACCCTCCTTTACCACCTTTGGATTTAAAATACAAACTCTATTATATTTTTTTGATAAACTATTTAAATGATTGAATGAATATTATAAAAGGATAAAATAATAAAACACACACACACACACATGGAAAATATACATTTTTCTTAATTATTTATTTAGTTTTCCTCATCCAATTATGGCACATGTTGTAGGAAGAATAAGAAGCTTCTACAGGATTCCCCACCACCTTGCATGTAACTCCTCCCACTAAGTCTAATCAATTTGCATGAAGTCCAAAATTGGGAAAGAATCTCTTTTTTTTAATTAAAATTATAGATAATGGAATGGAGGGATTTTTCTTATAAATGATATGCAAGTTTCAAAGAAGGGAGTTGATTTTGTTTTGAAGGAAATTTTCCCAAGTTCTTTGGTAGTCTCATTTTGTTGCAGGAATTTTTAAGTTATTGTTGGAAGATCTCTCTCTAGTTGCAAGGAAGGATCAAGGATAGCTAGAAGATTCAACATCAAGCTTCAGCAAACCAGGTTCTCTCCTTTTGTCATATGAGAAATTTATATTATCAAAAAAAAATAGCTTCTAGATCTTCTTTCAAAAGTTTTATTAGAGTGTAAGTCTTTTTTTTTCTATTTAGAAGCAATTATTGATAAGTTTCTTCCACATAATGCAAGTAAAAGATAGTTCTATTAATTTTATTTTCCTTAAAAAATATGCTCATAATCTTGCCCTTTTGTTTTTTTTCCAAAGATTTTAGATCTATGCATTTGAATCTTAATCTTTACTTCTTCCCTCTAATCCATTTCTCTAGAAATCTAAATCTCATTCTTAAAATGAATCTCTGTAGTTATTTTAAAACTCTGTAGTTATTTTAAATCTCTGGGATTATTTTAAATCGTTGTAGTTATTTTAAATCTCTCGGATTATTTTGAATCTTTGTAGTTATTTTAAATCTCTATAGTTATTTTAAATCTCTGGGATTATTTTGAATCGCTGTAGTTATTTTAAAGCTCTGGGATTATTTTGAATCTCTCTAGTTATTTTAAATCTATGTAGTTAATTTAAATCTCTGGGATTATTTTAAATCGTTGTAGTTATTTTAAATCTCTGGGATTATTTTGAATCTCTGTAGTTGTTTTAAACCTCTGTAGTTATTTTAAATCTCTGGGATTATTTTAAATCGCTGTAGTTATTTTTAAATCTCTGGGATTATTTTGAATCTCTGTAGTTATTTTAAATGTCTGGGATTATTTTAAATCGCTATAGTTATTTTAAATCTCTGGGATTATTTTGAATCTCTGTAGTTATTTTAAATCTTTGTAGTTATTTTAAATCTCTGGGATAATTTTGAATCTCTGTAGTTATTTGAAATCTCTGTAGTTATTTTAAATCTCTGTGATTATTTTGAATCTCCCTGTGAGTTGGTCAAAGACCTCTCTGTGAATATCAGTTGAATAAATCCTCCTGTGAATACTGGAAACGAATCCTGGAAATAAACAATTTTCCCTATGAAGTCTGGAAATAAACTCCCTCCCTGTGAATGCTGGATAAAGCTCTCTCTCCCTCTTTGTAAATGTTAAATTCTTGTTTACTGTGAAAATTAATCTAAAAACAATTATTTGTTCATCTATTTTATCCATATTCTTACTTACTAAATAAATTCTTATATATATATATAAAGTTTATTGCAAATGTTAATATATATATATATATATATATATATATATATATATATATATATATATTAATGTCACTTTATAATTATATTTAACTACGTTCAAATGTTAATTGTATTAATGGTGGCGTGGTCTTCGAAAAGTATTGAAGGCATGACAGCATGCAAGGGCGGCGGGTTTTGTAACCGCTGGGGGTAGCGGTACCCCCCACTACCCTATGGTCACTGTCAATGATCCGCAAGGGAGTGGAGGGGACCACGTTGTCCCCTCAACCCTGCAGAACCGCAAGGGGTGATGGGACCCCTGGTCCCCACTTCCCCCCCCCCGATTTGCTAAATAAAACAATAAATGAAATTCACTTTTTTTGTAGATAGTTTTTTTAAATATATATATATATATATATACATATTCTTTTTATTGCAATTTAGAATTTTTCTTTTAGTAATTGCCTTGGGATTAAAATTCAATTGCTTAAATCTTATTTTTTTTTTAATTGTAATTTAGGAAATATTAAATTCCTTCCTTAGTATAAATTTTAGGTTGCTAGATTTAACTTAGAAAGGTTTATTGTGTAGTGGATTCACGATTAAAGTATCCTTGATAAATTTTACATCTGCAAATTATATTGGATCAAATTTTTTTTAATTAAAGTCATTCATTTCATGTAAGATCCATTGGGTGCTTGGTTGGCTTTTAGCAACTAATTCACATTAATATGATTTGAATTGAATGCCTAAATTAATCACTATTTTTGGATTGTTTGATTATGCACGCAAGTTACACTATTCTTATATCATACAAATTACTTATAGATTAACTATATTTATTTGACGTTATCATCTCCATGCAAGTACACTTGCAATTATTAATATGCAAGTTTTCGTATGCAAGTTATACTTCAAGTTATGGTTTTATTCCACGTAATTCATCAAGTAGTTATTTCAATCAATTAAAATTATGCACGTTCAATTAGTAATTGTGTTCAAGCATGATGTTTTCATAGCTTCTTAGTTAGAGAACTAAATAAAGGAAGATGGAAACCTAAACCTAGTAGCGTTCGGTATATATGGTGCCTCTGGGTCACGCTTACAGGTAAAGTTGTCATGTTGAACTACTGCACTTAACACCTAATAAAGCTACATCAATGACGTATGTGGCATCGTCCCTATAAATCATCGGGGAGTAATAAGGGACACTTGAAAGTTAAAATCCAAGGGGCGGGTAATCCCTCTTGGATCGATAATCTAATAAAATAATTTTTAAATGATTTTTCATCCGTTGAGAGAAACCATAGTAAACCCCCTTTAGGGTTGGTTAAGTAAAACGCTTTTATGAAATTGTTTCTTTATCTTGAAGAGATATTGGTGATTGACAATTTGGCCAAGGGTGACGCTCATGATAGGTGTTAGGATGTAGTTGTTAGGCCACAAATAATAGGTCATCTTGAGCCTTTGTTTAAGTGCTACCATCGTGGGTAGCAACCACAGAGAAACTGTCTGGGACATTGACCCTAGAAAGGGTTGTGTACCCACAAATCAGTTTACATCAAACCATAGAGTAGAAAATAGAACTACATCCTTTACGCCTTGATCCCGTGCCGAAGCGAGTATGTAGGCAGTCTTGGGACAGAGAACTGTCCCTTGTACTTAGGCATTCATGGGTGGGGTCAAGGCTTGGTAAAAGAAAGAATGAGTAAGAGTCCTATTTTGAAAGATAAGATAATTAAATTGGAAAAAGTAATTCAATGCATACTCGGAAGGAATCCCGTATTGATTCGCTTGACTTCTCGAGGCTTTAAGCCAAATTTCGAGGCGGAATTCAAGCTTGTATTATGTTATTTAATTACTCCTAAGGACGGCGACCTCGGTGCACTTCTGTTAGAAGAGTGTAGTACTTAGTGAGTGGCTCAGGACCCGAATGGTCCCGATGAGTCTAAGTCTCTGGCTAGAGCACCTCCTATCCTGATTGGATAGATGCCTACCTATATGGGTAGATGCCTATGCCATATTGGATAGATGAAATCTTATGTCCCGTATGGACCGATGCCTACCCCGTATGGGTAGATGCCTATCCCGTATTGGATAGATGAAATCTTATGTCCCATATGGTTAGATGCTCATCCCGGATGGATGAATGCCTAATCCTAATGGATGGATGCCCAGAGTATGCAATTGAATCAAACATAATGATTAAACTAAACAACAAAAAAAAAACAAAGGAAAGGTCAATTTTGTTGAGTTAATTATGGTGGGTTATTACAATATTGCTTTGAAAAGTCAGATATAATTATTAACATGTAATGCATATGTCCCATTTTATCATGTTAGGCATGTCTAGGAGTATATTTAGAAGCACCATACAATTAGCATTTCATTATAACTAGAAGAGAGCGTGATTAAATATTTTTAACCATATAACCTATTCATTCTATCGTTACACAATGAGAAAAATGCAAGTAGATATATTTCTACGCAAAGTGTTCCATCTCTTTACTCTATACTTAAACATCACGCTTTTCAAAAATTTAATAATCACCATCACTAGAGAAATTATGCATATTAAAGAGTTTCTTTGAGGATAACTAATGGTACAATTTTTGATACATTGGGTTGTATTATTTAATGACCATAAGTGGATTTAATGGAGGTGAATGTTTCATGTCATCTTAATCCTACATTAGATACATTTGGTGTTTCACTTGGTAGCCCTTAGCTTGAATAATTAAGAAAATTTCCTTTGACAATGCAAAACAGGTTCATGAAGGTAGAGTGATCAAAGTTGAAAGAGGTCCATATGAGCATGTCTCAAAATTTAGTAATTTTAGTATTTTAACCACCTTATAGTCAAAGATCTATCCCTATGTTTGTAAGGACCTGCTAGTCCTAACCATAATTAAATCATATCAATTTCTAACATACATTTATACAAATGAACATAAATTATCATTAATATAAATACAAGATTTAACATAAGATATCTATCGCACATACTTAAGAAAGATAAAGATGAAGTAATGATATGCATGTAAGAACATGAAATAACGTGAAGATTGATAAGTATGTAGACCCATAATTAATGTGCTTATGATTAAGTTAACTAATCAAACTTAATTTATTCTCATCAACCATGATGCATTCATGAATGAAAGATAGCAAACAAGGAAAGCACATAAGCAAAGCACATGATGGATACATGTTAGTAGGTTAGTGTGTTAGTGGTTTTTCCTTACTTTCATGTTAATTACATTTTTACAAGGTGACTTCTAGACCGCATAGGTCATTTACATAACTTATTTCATGAGACCACATAGGTCATTTCACAATTACATCAAAAGTGAAATCATACATTGATACAATGATATGATAGTCCATAGGACTTTACAAGCAATAGAAATGAATCTTTGACTTCAAATATAGCATCTCCATTGTCATCGGACTCACCTCCATCTACAAACTGGAAGATGGAAATATGACCCAGGCTTTTTATCCACCCAACCAAATGAAGTTTTTGCTTCCCGGTGCTCATGATGAGCTTCCATCCCTCATGACGGAGTTCCCTAGCAAATCGGAACCAACTGTCATGAATGGAACATGTGCATGCATGTAGTATCTAACAACCAAACTATTGAATTTAGCTACACATGTTATGGTGGGGAGTGAATTAAGTTATTTGGACAATTTAACCCTTTTGGGGTAGGTGAAACACCCTTCCCTGGTCTAACCCATAACAAGCACCTCTTTCCTAATACATCCATCATAGACAATAAGATAAATTTACCCTCCCTGATTAGTTTTATTTATAGTAAGATATTAATTCACATTCAATATTTCTTTCTTACTCATTCTCATTTAAGGAATTCAATATCATAATACTCCAAAGATCGGAGTTAAATGGATAGATTAAATGCTAATTGAAAACAAGTTTCGGTGTAACATTACATAATTACTGTAGATCAAGAGAAGACACTATCTCTGATTAATTGATCAATATCAGTGATTTAAAAAAAAACATAATAATAAAGATCAAATCAAACCATAATAACAACTAAATAAAACCAAGGCACGGAAATGAAATATATGTTAATTGAGAAAAATCGACCTATTATGTCAAAAAAAATGATCTGAGAACAGACCTTTGTCAGCGACCTGTATGAATTTGTTAGTTGGTGATTCAAGTCCAGAATACTCTCAACAAACATGTAAGGAAAGATAGAAAATATGCAGAGGAGAAAGGCTAAATCGATCCAAAGGAAAATCATTGGGCTGCTTCAGTTGTTAGAAAAGGCAGTCAAAGAAATGAAGAAAAAAATCTGCAGGCATGATAACACTTAGAGTTGACTGTGCCACATAGGAGTCGACTGGGTTAGATCTGTCCAAAAACAAATTGATTACCAGCCACATCGATTTGAAGAGGGAGTCGAGGTCAATGCTTGTTAAATGAAATGAAAATATGAAAGGTCAGCAGGTGCAATATGACCACATAGAGTTGACTAGTTCCATTTGGAGGAAGAGAAAACAATAAAACTTCAGCGAATAAAGTAATTAAAAAAAATGCTTAATGTATATGCCAAAATTTCAAGATCTAATCTACAGAGATAAGGAGTGTGATATGGGCAGTCACAGACAATGAAAATTACCTTCCAATCTATTTGATGCCCAGTCCAAGCTATACAAGCAATCAAATTTAAATCCAATATATATACATGTAAAGCAGATCGACCTATTATAAAACACAGAGAAAAAAAAGAAGAGTGTGGGGGGAGTGCAATAAGAAGCAACAAAGAAAAGTTACCCTGTAGAATCGTGAGAAGGAGAGGAGAATAATGGCGTGCTCTCCCTGCAGGCATTCCGATCTCCCCAAGTGACCTTTGTAGGCCGATAAAATCGCATGGAGAGGGGGTGCGATAATGAAGAGAGCCCCAAAATATCGATTTCAACCCTATAAAAAAAATTACGTTGCCACCTCTCCAAATTCGTGGTGAAGGTAACTCCTTAGAAAAGAAATTTCCGATTTCCAATCTCTTGTCCGCACACACAGATTGGTATCTCATCTTGATTTAAACTTTTTTGGCTGAGAAAATCGATCCATAATGCATGAATCAAAAATTGATGAAAACATGAGTGATTGGTGAGTTGAAGTGAAGAAAATTGAATTGGAATAGCCAGTTATGGAAGAAGATGAATGCAAAATTTATGCATTCTTGGTGAAGACTAAGTTAACCCCCCTTAATTATGCTATTGGAGAGTTTAGAGTCTTAGCTACATGAGGCTTATCTCTTGTTTAAAATTTTCAAATTATATTTTAATGTTTTAATATTCAAGGATCATATGCTCTAATTATATTTATTTAATATTACGATTTATTGATTATAACTTTTTAAATTGATTTTAATATTCAATGTACTTAATCTATTTAATTATTATTATTATTTGTGTGTGTATGCATAGGTTTACATTCTTTGTGTTGTTGTCAACGAGCTAGGAGAACCCTCCTCAGTCATATGTCTGCCTTCGACGATCGACCCTGCATCTACCTCACACTCAACAAAGTCATCAGATAATCATTATACCATATTAATTCATCACATTAATAACATCACATTTAATAATGTCGTCAATCACGTTAATTAGCATCATAATATCAAATGTCATTTATAATATTAGTGTCTAACAAAATAAATTAATCTAAAACTTATTAGCCTAAAGCTGGTTTGTGGCATCCTTCCCCACTAGGAAGAGACATCGTCCCAATGTCCTATTACATAAACATGCATGAATATTTAATAACTAAGTCCATCAAAGTAAATGCGGGAAAGAACGCTCAATATCCTCAGAATTTTCCCATGTAGCTTTGTCCTCTAAATATTGGTCCCACTCGACAAAATACTACAAGATCTCTCTCTTGCGCAACTGAATAGTGCATCTATCAATAATCCGAGTGGGCTCCGCTAGCACCACCCCGAGATCATGTACCCGTAGTGCATGCCAATCAAGAATATGAAAAACATTTGGATGATAGGGCTTAAGCAATGAAACATGAAAAACATTGTGAATCCGGGCAAGAGCGGGTGGTAGGGCAAGTCGGTAGGCAATTAGATTAACCACTTCTAGGACGTCAAAAGGTCCACAATATCTAGGTGCCAATTTTGAGGACTTCCTGAAGGAAATGGAGCTCTTCTAAGATCTCACCCTCAAAAAGACCTTGTCCCCTTCTGAAAACTATCAGAATATCATGTTCTTATCTGCATAACTCTTATGTCTAGCAGCTGCTTTCTTAAGTCTAGCCTTTATTGACACCATTTGTTATTCCATTTCCTTAAGTAGATTAGGACCAACTAAAACTTTGTCTTCTACTCTATCCCAACTGATAGGTATTCTACACTTACGCCCATAAAGAGCCTCAAATGGTGTCATGCCTATAGATGAGTGATAGGAGTTGTTGTATGCAAACTCAACTAAGGCAAGAAAACCCTCCCACTTGTATTGTTGATCCATGTAGTACATCCTTCGTAAGTCTTCTACTACCTGATTTACCCTTTCAGTCTGTCCATCTATTTGTGGATGGTAGGTTGTGCTAAATTTCAACCTTGTTCCTAAAGCTCCATTCAAAGTGGTCCAAAATCGATGTCATTCTCACATCCCTGTTTGAAATTATTGTCTTAGGTACCCTCATGTAACCGAAAGACTTCTTTAATAAATTTCTATGCCAGAACCATTGATTCATCCTTGAGATTATCAGGTATAAAATGATCTACCTTGGTCAATTTGTCTATTACAACCAATATCATGTCATGCTTGTGCTTGGACATAGGTAATCCCTGAATAAAATCCATATTGATCACTTGTCATTTACAATTTGTCATATGGTGCGAAAATAATAACTCTGTCGGATACATATGCTCAGCCTTGATTCGTTGGCATTAAAAACATTGCCTCACATAGACTATCACATCTCTCTTAAGTCTTAGCCAGAAATATAAGGGTCTCATATGGGCAAGTGCAAGGTAATGAGTCACAAATTCACGGAAGTCTGTGCATTGGAAAATGTGCTCCTAAAAACGGGGGCCCGTTTATGCTTCGGGCTCCTGAGCCGAAAGGTGATGGGGGCTCGAAGCTAAAATAAACGAGCCCCCCGCTTTTAAACAAAACGAGGCCCCATTTTCAAAAAACGGGCCCCTATTTGTAAATTGTATTTTTACCCTTTTTTTTGGGTGAATTTTTTCATTTTCACCCTGACAATGAAGTGAGACAGGAGATCAAAAACGGGCCCCCGTGCTATGGATTCCATTTCAAGCCTCCACCACTATCCTAGGTACACATTCAATCATCTATTTTCACATTTCATAATTTTCTTGTATATTTCTCCTGTTTTTTGTGTATTATTTAGATTTTTTTGGTATTATTTTAGTTTTTTTTTAAAGTAGCCTATAAATAAATTTGTTTTTACATTTGTAAATTGTTGATTTTGATCTAAAATATTCTTCAACAGTTAACCTTAAACCCTAATCAACAAATTTACAAATCAAAACCAAACCTAGATAGTTAACAAAACAAAATATCAAATTAGATATCTCAAAAACATCAAAACTAAAACGAAATCAAAACAAAATAAAAAACGAAAAATGAAATCGAAACAAAAATAAAAATGAAAACGAAATCGAAACAAAACCGAACATATGTACCAAAATTGTTCTTAATCCTCATTAGGCAATACAAAAGTTACCACTATTAGTATAACCTTAAAAGTAATTAACATTACTCTTCAAATTTTAGATATCAAAGTTTAGGCTTAGGTTTATGCCATGTCATGGCATAAAGGTCCTATTATGGTCCTATTACGTCATGTGATGGTATAAAAGGACCAATTATGGACACATTATGCCATGATGGCATAATATGTCCTATTATGCCATGACATTGCATAATGGGTCCATAGTTGGTCCTATTATATCATGTCATGGCATAATAGGACCTATTATGCCATCATGGAATAATAGGTCCTATTATGCCATGACATTGCATAATAGTCCACCTATTATGCCATGACATTGCATAATAGTCCACCTATTATGCCATCATGGCATAATAGTCCACCTATTATGCCATCATGGCATAATAGGTCCATAATAGGGCCTATTAAGCCACAACATGACATGATTTTCTCAAATTACCAACTTCATCATCTAATTCATCTCCAACATTGAAACTATGTTAATTTAACATGTTTACTTAGTATGATAGGACCAATTATGGACCTATTATGCCATGATGGCATAATATGTCCTATTATGCCATGACATTGCATAATAGGTCCTTAGTTGGTCCTATTATATCATGTCATGGCATAATAGGACCTATTATGCCATCATGGCATAATAGGTCCTATTACGCCATGACATTGCATATTAGTCCACCTATTATGCCATCATGGCATAACAGATCCATAATAGAAACTATTAAGCCACAACATGACATGATTTTCTCGAATTTCCAACTTCATCATCTAATTCATCTCCAACACTGAAACTATGCTAATTCGACATGTTTACTTAGTATGATAGAACCAATTATGGACCTATTATGCCATGGTGGCATGACATTGCATAATAGGTCCATAGTTGGTCCTATTATATCATGTCATGGCATAATAGAACCTATTATGCCATCATGGCATAATAGAACCTATTATGCCATCATGGCATAATAGAACCTATTATGCCATCATGGCATAATAGGTCCTAAATTATGCCATGGCATTGCATAATAGTCCACCTATTATATCATGTCATTGCATAATATGACCTATTATGCCATGACGACATAATAAGTCCTATTATGCCATCACATTGCATAATAGGTCCATAGTTCCAGTGTCCTCTATTTTTTGGCTGGGATTTGTAAAAACTTATAAATATCTTGTGTATCATTTAACATATCCACACCTAAAGGATTTGGTCTTGCATAAAAAATAAAAAAGAGAGAAAAGTAAACATAATTTTTTTATTCATGGGTGAAAACCATTCTTATAACACCTTGGACAAGTACCATGATGAAGAACAAATTCTTGCATCATGTATAATCTATTTTTTAAAAGTACCCTACACTTAGGAGTATACCATAATCCATTCAAATTCTCTTTATTCTCAACCATCCTTGTCATCATCCATATCATGTATCTCACATTCCTAGTTTTTGACCTTAATTCAAGTGTTTTAATCATTTTGAGACATGTTTTAGGAAAATTCTAATATATAAAGTCCTATTTACAGAGAACTCTTACAAAAAAATTTAGAAGATGAGTAACATATATCCACATCTCTACCAAAGTAGGGAGTATGAGTTGAACATGTGATGCCTGCCCAAGTAATCTTATCCTATCCTAGGTGCAAATATGCAATACAATAGTTATCTAAATGCAATAAAATAATGATGCACCAACAAAGTGAATGTACACATTGAGGTGACACATAACATAAAAGAGAAACCACTAGATATCACATAATTTAATCTTTTATGTTTACTTCATATTCTATTAACCCACTTGTAGGGCATGTTTAATATTTTCTCACTTGATTTCCTTTTTTAATCCTACTTTTACTTCATATGTTTTATCTCCTATTTTTACATTATCTAATTTTTATTAATAACTACTAATTTCCCATAATGATTTATGTCTTATACTTTAATCTTTGTTCTATCTTATGATCTTCAAGACTATTTGCTTCACATTTTTTTTTATCTTATTAAAGCATTATCTTATGTTTGTATATTGGTTAATCTATCTTCTTAAAGTATTATCTTATGTTCATACATTGGGCAATTTATCACTTTAGATCATTTTTGTATATCCTTCCATTTATATATGATTATATCTAGGTACACTGATAATTAGGTCTATATGATCTCTTACTCTTATGTCTAGTTACTAAAAACTTGTATTTATTATTTTTCATCAATGACTTATCATCATTATTTTATGTTTTTTTCAACAAGAGCATGCTATTTACAATCATTTATTGTCATGCCTATTATTTTAGAGAATATAATAGATTATCACTATTTGATCACACATTTTTGCATCTTAGTATCATATGATTGTGCCTCACATGATGATCTTGTATTGCTATTAGATCTTGCATGATCTTGTGATCATATCTTGGTTTATAGAGCGTAATGATCTTACATTTCAATATCTTATTTTAAGCACTTATCAGATCAATCCTTATATATTCTTACACTAAGGAGGATCATCTTATTTCCCACTTCTTTATTGATCTTATGTATGAAATATTTTATATTGATTTTAATAGTTGATGCATTTTACAAGAAATGAATGCATTAAATTGAATATATAATAGATTTATGAAGTTTCATTGAAAGTTTTTATTAAGTTTTGTGCACAAATTTTATATTTAAAGATTCAATAGTATGTACATGTATATTTTTTTAAGTTCAATATTACATTATATTTCATGTGTATCTCATTTAATAACATAAAAATGTTACTATTTATAAATATTTTAAAAAAAACTAAAATAGATTCTTCTTTGACATAGAGTTGTATATAATTCATGTATATCTTTATATATGCAGGAGCTCTTTGTTATCATGGATGTCTTTGACATAGATGAAATATTAGGTGAAAATCCCCCACCGCAACCCCCTCCTCCTCCTCCTCCACCTCCACCTCCACCTCCACCTCCACCACCACCACCTCCACCTCCACCCCCTAGATTGGATGAAATTTGTTTAAGAGAACGAATTAATGTAAACCTACAAGTGATTGAACAAAATATTACTGCTATCCAAAATGAGCCAATCACGCCACCCCATCTTCTAGAGTTTGCAAAATCAATGCAAACTATTGTCAAGTCAATTAGATCCATTGATTCTCAATTAGATCAATTTCATAGACAACGACAAGAGTTGCGTGATTTTTATGCCGATCATTTAACTTCATTTAAATCAGCAATTTGATTGGCATCATAGTCATGGGGATTTAAAAACATACCAGGATTCGCATCCGCATGAACATTTGCATCAACAATCATACCCGTGTTTGGTTCTACTTTTCTTGCATCCATCATGATGTCTTCAATGGTTTCATCTACAACGGGCACTGAACTAGATGCTTCAGAAGTGTTATTCAATTGTCATTGTTGTGATCTTCAATCTCTTTGGCGTTTTGCCTCCTTCTCTCTTTGTGCTTGAATTTCGTCTGCTATCATTGTCCTCCTTTTTTTCTTTTGACGTTGCTTAGAACCCATCTTTACAAACTCCTCTTCAAAAAATAATACCTTTTTACTGAGTTCTTCAAAAATTTGTATAAAAAATATTAAAAAGTACTGCCAAATGATGTAAAAAATGTTTGTCAGTACAGATTTCAATGATAGTGTGGTAAATTGATGCAATCTATCTTTTTTTTTTTACAGTAATGGTTATTTAGGAACGGGGGCTCATTAGTAAATCCAACGGGCAAAAAAATGGAACGGGCCCCCATTTATAAAACGGGGCATCGTTCTGTAGAATTTGAATCCACGTACACGTCAAATTTTTAAAAAGATAATTACGACCATTAAAAAATTACTTAAAAAAAATATTAGAAAAAAAAATACAGAAAAATATGCTCATCAATATTCAGTGTGTTATAAACCATTTCCCAAAATGGTTTGAGAAAATAATTTTAATTGTCAAAAATTGTGGGTCGTACACATTTATGGTATGGTCCTAAAACAGACATTTTTAAATCAATTTTAAGAACTCCATTCAAAAAGTTATTTTTTATTATGTGGGTATTAAAATAAATTACATTTTTGGAAAGTACACTCAAAGGGCTATCTTTTATATTACTGACATTTTCCAAAATTCAATCTCTAAGTGTTTCAAAATTTAAGCTCAAATGAGACAAAATAAAAAAATCAGGGAAAACACTTCCACTTTTTGGCCAAAAAGTGGACTCATCTTCTTGAACTGACCCATATACACAACCATCTTATTCACACTAGGGTGCCCAGAGTAAGGAACATTATGCATTTCCTCCATGATTAAATCCCTTAACCATCCTTTGTTAGGAACATACATCCTCCCCATATATCTAAGAAGTTCATCTGGCTCTAAAGTGTATCCATAAAAACGACGGTCGGAAAGATTAGTCTCTAAGGCGCTCTTCACTAAGTCATAATGTTTGTCCCCTTGGAGATTATCCAACACCTATTGTCTCAAGGTAGTTCTCGTGGTTGCTATCACTACTAGGTGCCTTCTTCTAATTAAAGCATCGACCACTATGTTTTCCTTGCCCTTGATATAGTCTATCCCAAAATCATACTCACTTAATATTTCTAACCATCTTCTCTGCCTCACATTAAAATTAGGTTGGGCAAACATGTACCTTAACCCACGATGATCAATTTTTAGCTCAAATGGCTTACCCAAGATAGTGTCTCCACATTTGGAGAGCATGGACAATACCAACTAATTCTAAGTCATGTGGTGCATAGTTGACTTCATGTTGCTTTAATTTATTGGATTCATAGGCTACCACCTATCCATTCTACATTAACACTCCTATTCCTTCTCCTAACACATTAGTGATAACTATGAATGGTCCATTTGGGTCAAGTATGGTAAGTATAGGTGTTGAGGTCAACTTTTCTTTTAGTAAGTTGAAATTTTGCTCACATTTCTCTGTCCAATCAAATTTCCTTACCTTTCTTTGGAGTGCAGTTATACGAGTTGCAATCTTAGAGAACCCTTCTACAAATTTCTTGTAATATCCCACTAACCCCATAAAGCTACGGACCTCAGAAACATTTCGTGGGGCTAGCCATTCTGTGATTGCTTTGATATATTCAGGATCAATGAAGACTCCATCTTTAGAAATGATATTGCATAGGTAATGGATTTTTCTTTGGAAAAAGGTACATTTGGACAATTTACCAAAGAGCTTATGTTCCCTAACCGCTGCAAGACTATCCTTAAGTGCTTCTCATGCTCCTCTATGGATTTTGAGTAGACAAGGATATCATCTATGAAAATTGGGATGAAATCAACTAGACAATATTGGAAGACATTGTTTATAAGGTTCATAAAAGATGGAAGAGCATTAGTCAATCCAAAAGGTAACACTATGAACTCATAATGTCCATAGCGAGTTCGAAAGGTTGTTTTGTGTATATCTTCATCCTTTATTTGTAGTTTGTGGTATCCTCACCTGAGATCAATCTTTGAGAACACTATTGCACCTTTCATCTGGTCAAACAACTCATCTATTCTAGAGAGTGGGTACTTGTTCTTGATGGTTACATTACTCAACATCTTGTAATCAATGCACAAACAAAGTGTGTCATCCTTCTTCTTGACGAAGATCATTGGTGCTTCCCATGGTGATACACTTGGTCTGATTAGGCCCTTATCCAATAACTCTAGCAATTGTACCTTTATCTCATATAATTTTGTGGTTGTCATTCTATAGGGAGCCTTAGATTGAGGTTTAGTTCCTGGATGTAGATCAATAGTAAAGTCAAATTCCCTCTTGGGACACAATCTTGGCAATTACTTAGGAAAGACATCTTGGTACTCTCGAAGGATAGGGTGTGCATCAAGTCCAGTTTTATCATCCTCTAAGTCCTTAATGTGGACTGCATAGATTTCACAACCCTCCCTTTGGGCCCTCTTTAGTTGCATTGTTGAAATTTGTCTAAGTTGTAAAGGCTTCTTAACTCCTTGTATCCCCACTTGATTTCCAAAATCATCAAGGCATGGTACAAGTTTGTCTTGACAATTCACTATGGCCTTATACTCAATTAACAAATTGATTCCTAGAATGACATCATAACTTCCCAATGAAACCACATAAAGGTTCACTTTAGTTAGGAAGTTGGGAAGCTGTAATTTTCTACATGCCAAACATCTGTCTAGCCTATGCTCTACCCGGTTTCCATATTGAACATTCCAAGGTTTAGACATATAACCAGGCTTAATATTCAATCTAGATACAATTCTAGGATCCACAAAACATTTAGTAGCACGTGTGTCTATAAGAATGGAGACTACGTGACCAAAAAATCACCATTAAGTTGAATTGGTGAAGCTTGGAAGACTGCTTGTCGATTGTCAACTGCGACATGAATGTGGTGTTGAGTCTGTATCTTCCCTCCTGTTTCAGTTGTGCATTGATTGCACTGGTTAGCATAGTGGTTTCCTCCACATATAAAACATCTATCTCTAGGTCCCTTCTTATACTTTAGCTTATCC
Source organism: Cryptomeria japonica (assembly GCF_030272615.1). NCBI lineage: Eukaryota > Viridiplantae > Streptophyta > Pinopsida > Cupressales > Cupressaceae > Cryptomeria > Cryptomeria japonica. The sequence goes on from NC_081405.1 coordinate 523,863,787, forward strand.
TTCCCATTATTGTTCTTGTTGTTGTACCTGTTATTGCCATAGTTATTGTGTCCTCTGCTATCATTCCTATTGAAATTATGTCCTTTGTTGTCCCCAATGTTGTTCTTCTTCATGTTTCTAATATGCTAAGTTCAACCTTTCTGATTAGTGTTTTGAAATTTCCTCTTCCTAAATTCTGAGTTTTTATTCCTAGCTTCACATATCATGTTTCAATTTCTATTCCTGCTTAGTGGCCTTCTCAAATGTTGATGCCATAGTTTCAGGACTATGCATGTCAACTTCTACCCCAATCTATGGTTTTAGTCATAATATGAACTTACAAACCCTGAAGTTCTCATTCATTTGATACTGTGGTACATACTTCAACGGGTGAGAAAACTTTTCCCAATATTGTGTTACTATCATGTCTTCTTGAGTCAAATTCTTAAATGCAGTTATCTTATTGTCAAAGAAGTGTTGTGGAAGCCACCTCTTTCAGAAAACTTGGAGAAAATTATCCCAAGTGAGTTCCCAAGGTTGAAATTTGTTTTGTGCTTTTTCATTGTCCCACCATGTAGTTGCTTATCCTAAAGTTGATAGGCAGCCCAAACCACTCTAGTCTCATTAGATAGGTTCCTAAGCTCAAAGTATTTTTCCATCTTAATGATCCATGCTTCTACTCCATCACCTATGGTCTTTCTGTCAAATTTTGGTGGAGTAACTTTCTTGAAATCCTTTCCTAATTCTTCTTAAATCTTCTCTTTGTTGGATTCCTCTTCCACCCTAGGTTGTTCTTCTTGCCTTACTTCTTTTGTCCTAGGTCCTTCATTAGCAAGTTGTTCATTCCTAGGATTTCCACTAAGAACCTTTTGCATTTCCTACTCCATACTGTTCATTCGAGTCTCTTGATGGTTGAGGAGCTCAAATATTTGATCCAATCTCTCACTAGGGTTATTTCTAGGTCCACTGCTAGGTCCAGCCTTGTTCCTTGATTGCACCATGTTGTCCTATTAAGTACTTTGGAAGTTAAGAAACTAAGTCTTAACGTAGAAGACACAAGGCCCTAGAGTTCAAACCTATGGCTTTGGTACCAAAATGTAAGGACCCGCTAGTCCTAACAATAAATAAACTATCACAATTATATCCTATCAATGTCTAACATACATTTATACAAATGAATATAAATTATCATTAATATAAATGCAAGATTTAACATAAGATATCCTTCATGCATACTTAATAAAGTTAAAGGTGAAGTAATGATATGCATGTAAGAACATGAAATAATGTGAAGACTGATAAGTATGTAAACCCATAATTAATGTGCTTATGATTAAGTTAACTAGTCAAACTTAAGTTATTATCATCAACCATGCATTCATGAATGGAAGATAGCAAACAAGGAAAACATATAAGCAAAGCACATGATGAACACATGTTAGTAGGTTAGTGGGTTAGTGGTTTTTCCTTACTTTTCTGTTAGTTACATTTTTACATGGTGACTTCTTGTCGCATTTATGATAGTATACCTCATACGTCCTTTAGATAACTTATTTCATGAGACCACATAGGTTGTTTCACAATTACATCATAAGTACAATCATACATTGATACAATGATATGGTAGTCCATAGGACTTTACAAGCAATAAAAATGAATCTTTGTCTTCGGATGTGGTGTCTCCATTGCCATTGGACTCACCTCCATCTGCAAACTAGAAGATGGACATATGACCCAGGCATTTTATCTACCCAACTAAATGAAGCTTTCACTTCCTGGTGCTCATAATGAGCTCCCATCCCTCACAACAAAGTTCCCTAACAAATCAAAACCAACTGTCAGGAATGGAACCTATGCATGCATGTAGTATCTAACAACCAAACTGTTGAACTTACCTACACGTGTTATGGCATGTAGTGAATTAAGTTATCTGGCCAATTTGACTCTTTTGGGGTAGGTGAAAACACCCATCCCTAGTCTAACCCATAAGAAGCACCTCTTTCCTAATACATCCATCATAGACAATAAGATAAATTTACCCTCACCAAATAGTTTTATTTATAATAATATATTATTTCACATTCGATATTTCGTTCTTACTCATTCTCAGTTATGGAATTCAATTTTGTAATACTCCAAAGATCAAAGTTAAATGGTGTAATATGGTGAAAAGTGATGAGGGGAGATCAAGTGGAAAGATTTACTCCCCTCAAAAGAGGGATGAAAGTTTCACAAAGGATTCCCTTCAATTTTTCACACACATTACTGTAGACACTTAAAAATAATTATGTTAATTCAAATTCCTCTCAATATTAATTAAATATAATTAATATTGTCACTATAGCATATGATTGATTTATTTAATAAATCAATCCCTTTCTTTATTCTTCTAAAAAATCAAATCGTCACAAATCTTCCTCTTAGCTAATTAATTTCAAATCATCTTCTTCATTCATTCTTCTAGAAACTCCCTAAACTCATTTAACATTATTCTTCTAATTTTTTATTCCCTCCACTCATTCTCTCTCCTAGTCAAATTCTCCTACAAATATTAATCCCACCTAACATTTCCTCTAATCCCCCTCCTAATGAGTCGTTAATGGTTAATCATCATGATTAGCCACAAAGTCAACTCTTTGTCATTTTCATCCAACCACTAGCTTTAAATGCTCTTTTCCTAGGTGAATGTAAGATTTTCGAAATCACACATTCCTCTAGGCATCCCCTCTCCCAAGGAATTTTTAATTCCTTTTTATTCCTCCAATCCCCATGATATCCTTTTTTCGAGAATTTTTAATTCTTCCAATGCATCTTGTGGAGTGTGGAGATACGAAATGCCTTTAAGGCATATTTCTTGGTCTCCACACCCTCTCTTGGACCTTGTGTGAGCTCACAAGTAAATCTTAGCCCTTCATCTCAAATTCATCCTAGCCATTCGTTTTCCTCTCCTCTTTCTATAAAATAGGGCTCCATCCCTTCATTCAAAACATCTTGAAATCCAGTAAGTTTATGCTGCCCTTTTGAGCCCAGGAAATCATCTTGGCAACTTTATCATCTCATCCTTATCATTTTTCAAATCCATTCCATTTGTGCACAACATTGGAGAGCCATCCATATCCAACAATCAAAGGAGCACATCAAGTGGAGCATTATCAAGGGGCGCCTTCACTTCATCAAGCTCAATCCGAAGGAGAAGGTAAAATAGCAAGGTGAAATGGTCTTTTCATGCTATTTTAGCATTTTGCATGTTTATTTCGTTATGTTTTGATCATTTGACCTTCAAATCTGTTTTCCCCTCTTCAATTACATTTAAAATAGGGGTTGAATTCACTAGATCCAATCCCAATGGAAATAGATTGAATACTAAGTGAACTGTAGGAAATTTGGAATGTATTAGGAAAGTAAATTAACCCTCTTTTATAATAGACTAGTTGAATTAAGCAAATTGAGACTAAGTGTAGAAATGACAAAGAAGCAATTATATCTTGAGATAGAGATGCGGGATGAAGTTGTGCACTTGGAATTAGCAGTAGAATGTCGAGACGAAGCTTCCCTGGAAATCTGAGCAAACGTTGCAGGGACCATGTTAAAGTTGCACATGGTCCTTCGAAAAATCCTCGCACTGAAAAGGGTTTTTCCGTCTCTAGAAATGAAATCTAAACCTACAATTACAACTGCGCACCTGCAACCTACACATAGAAAAGAGAGGAAAATGTTGTTGGGATTGGGAGTTTTCCTTTAGGTCAAACCCCATTTTGGAATTAACCAAGTGGTTGAAAAATGTTGCAACTAATGAAAGGAAATGTCTGAAGTGAATCCACCTCAAGAAGGGGATGTAATTGAAATGTTGATGAATTTGCTTGAAAGAATATGTGAAATAGGATGTCTTGAGTGTTGATAGAAATCTCCTCTTCAATGGTTGAATCCTTGAACTAAATGCAACAACTAGCCTTGAAAGGAGACTTGAAATGTTCAATGTTTGAATGAATGCTTGAATCCTTGAATGCTTATGATGGACTTCGCTTATCAACTTATGATCCACCTATCAAACTTCTACAAATAGGAGAGGAAATTCTCCTTATATACTTGCCAATTAGGGGTGTTTAGATAATTTCCCACCTTAGGCCGACATAGGGAAACTTTTCCCGCTCAACAATTGACAGGCCCAATGAAAGATAGGGCCAAAGGGTCCCAAAATAGGGCTAGGAAAAGGGTGCCACGCCCATGTCCTAGGGGGGACAGGGGTACCACGCCCCTGTCTTGCCCTAATTTAGGATAGGCAGTAGCTAAGAGACAATGCAGAATGATGGAAAATGCAAGTTGTTGGTGGCATGAGCATGTTTCAGGTCTCTGATCGGGCTTAGGGATTCATCCACCAATGCAAAGACCCAAATGTGGTTGAAAATTGCAAGGGTCACAATTTTATGATGCTACATTTAGCCCCCACTTTAGCGGGAGTATAAGCGTAGGACAATACTACTGGTAAAGTACAAGGAGACAAGATTGAAATACTTTCACTACGTCAAGGAGGCAAGATACACCAAGCCCCTAGTGGATTAAGGATATTACAACTTCGATTGACGAAGTAAAAGGGAAGATCAAGAGGGAGAACCATGATTGTAAGTAGTAAAGTTTACCTCACTATGAGTCATGACAAGAAAGGATACCAAAAATTACAAAGCAAAGCCAAGTTCACTAAGTAAATCCAAGTATCAAGAAGGAAAATAGGAGTAGAGTGTATGCCCCCATGTTAAAGAAATCGTGCACGCCTTATTGGGAGAGATTGCTTTAAGGTAGGATACACCTACGAGAGATAAAGAGAGGGAACATGTTATCACAAGGATTTAGCCCCCAATCGAGGAATAAACCCAAGGATAATGAACACAAAACACAAAGCACGAGGTGGCTTCTCTTTCCTCGGGGTCAATATGTTGTATGATAACTCATGTATATCACATATATATATGCATAGAATAGTCCTCATTCCCCAAAGAAAGGAAACCAGCTTGGAAGAAAGGGAACACATGTGTCTTTTGAGTGAACATGAAAGAGACCAAAAGAGTTCTTAATGTTTTGCATCGTCCTTAAGTAGACATCACTAGGGACAACAAATAGAAGAATAGGGATACACATAGAAGAATGGTCACCAAAAGAGAAAGAAAGGAGAGAGGTAGAGGATCTACTGTACTGATGAAACTAGTCAAGCATGACATCCACCTCTCAATCTTGTTGATCACTATTTCGGGAAGGTGGGAAACACGCCAAAGGAGTGACATCGAGCACAACAGATGGAGCTATCACAAGATCCAAACAAGGATGATGCTCATGTGCTAAGTCACTTTGTTCATTTCTAGGAGCTAGGATTAAGGCTTTGGAAAATTCTACAGATAAATGTTTGTTAACATCAACATATTCATATTCACTATCAGAAGCATTAAAAGATGTATTGCCATCATAAATAACATTTTCACCCATTTCTTCATCAAGATTTATAAAAAGAGGAGCTCTAACATGAATAGAAGTAAAACCATCACATGCATTTTGCAATTCATAATTTGGAGATTTAGGTTCAACATCTTACTAAGGATAAAATGGAATTATGTCAACTATTGGTGTTTTGGGAGATTGAATAGTTTGGGAAACAACTTCACAAGCTCTAACACGACATTTTCGTTGGCGTTCTCTCGCACAACGATTTCGTCGAGTCTTAGCGAAAGGCTGGGAAGAAAGAAGAATATTTGTTGAAGGAGGAATGTACTCATCCTTGGTAGTTGGATGGTTAGGTTGAACAAGAGGAGAGGCAGGTCTCTTCTCTCTATAAGAGGAAGGAGGTGGAACTGCACCATATAAAGGAGGAATGTTTGATGTAGGAAGTAGACCTGGTCCATCATGAGGAGGAAGTATAGGTCTTACCTTGGGAGGAATATTATTGTTGTTCTTAGGAAAAGGCATAGTTTCATCCATAGGAATAGGTTGGGAATCTTCCTTAGGCGGAAAATTAGTTCTATCTGTTAGGGGAAGAACTTCATCTTCAAGAATGATGGGAATATCAAGTGTTGGAGTCCTAGGTTGTCTTAAGGATAAGATCATATCTTTCTTCCATTTTTGATAAGATTGAAAGAGATCATCACTTCTTGGTGGAAGAGATCCAAATTGTTGAGGCTAAAAGTAATCAAAAGGAACACCTGGGCTTCTTTCGATTGGTTGAAATAAGCTATGATTAACAGTTATGATTTCTCCATTGTGGGGAAATTTTAAACACTTATGGATTGGAGAAGCAATAGCCTTTATGGAAGATAGCCAAGGGTAGCCTAACTTTACACGGAATTGTTTAGATGAAGGAATGCTAACAAAATTGACATCTATAGATTTAGTATGAACCTTAATAGGAAGTGTAATAGAACCAATAGTAGGACAAGAAAATCCATCAAATAACTTAACGACCACATTAGTATCATCATAGATTGGTTGATGCAAATGTAAAGTATAAAGATATTCTTCAGTGATGACATTAACCATGCAAGACGGATCAATAAGCACACCATGACAAGGTTTGCCTTAGATCTTCACAACTATGTATAAAGGGTCATCAGGTGCCTTAATGGTCTCACTAGGATCAAATGTGATACATGGATCCTTAGGTGTTTCTTGTTTCTCTACCATATTAACCACATTTGGATTTGTGCAAATGACATCAAAGGGAGAGAAAAAAGTATGTTTGGTTTCAATCACATTATAGGTATGAGAGGGTAAAGGATCAGTGAAAATCTTAAGATTTTGATTAGGAGGAGCTACTGATTTGTTTCCCTTATCATTCACACTTGCTACAAATACAATATTATTATCAATCAAGTATTGAATCTTACATTTTAATGCAAAACATTTTTCAGTATCGTGACTAGGTTGATGATGAAATTGACAAAAAAAAATATTATCAAAGTGAGGTGAAGTTGCCTTGGAGGGGTCAACAGGCTTTATTGGAGGAAGTTTAATAATATTTCTTTGCAACAACTGAGACATGATGCTATACAAAGATTCATTCAAAGGAGTAAATTCTCTTTCTCTTTTGAAAATTTTAGAAATAGGAGGCACACCCATTGTAGCACTCACATTGTTGCTATTGATGGTGTCATTGAATTTGATGAAGCCTTTGTTTGGTTTGAACTTTGCAAATGGTTGTTGATCACTCTCACCCTTATCACTCTGAGCCATAGGAGTAGATTTCTCCATTTGATTCACAGTCAATTGATAATTGTGAAGTATTGCGCATAACTATGGAAAGGAAGTAAACTCAGAAAGAGAAGTTTTTCCGTAATGTATTTTTGCAAATTAGAAATGAAAATTCTTTGACTATCATTATCAGGCACTGGAAAAGAAATTTGAGAACACAAATGCTTGTATCTACCAATGAAATCAGTCACTTTTTTTTAACATCTTGTTTACAATGCATTAAATCACTCAAAGTGATTTTAGGACCTATGTTGTTTTGAAATTGTTGGATAAAAGAACTTGCTAATTGTTGAAGAGAAGACAAAGAGCAATACCATTGTTAAGCCTTATCTCTTAATGTTCTAGTAAACAATTTGGCAAGCAATCATTGACAATAAGCAAAGTCAATACACAAAGTTTGGAATGTTTTGACATGTGTTAAAGGATCACCTTTTTCATTATAGAGTTCCAATTGAGGAACTTCAACGTGTTTAGGAGGGACAACTCTAACAATATCAAGATAAAGTGGGCTCACAATGTCAAATATGGGCACACTAAACTTGGATTGACTCATAGAAGCAATTTGTTGTTGCAATGAAGACACAATTTTAGCAAGGTTATTAATGGTTGCTTCGGTTGAAGAATTTATGTTAGACATTTTTTATTGAGAAGGTGGTGTGATGTTATTGAAAGAATGCATTGATTGAGAATAAGGTGGTGGGACACTATGGTAATTAGGCATAGGTGATGATCGAGTAGGGAATGGGACACTAACAGGTGGAGTAAAATTATTGAAAGAATTGCCCCCTTGTGTCATATTGATTGGTTTAGAGACAATAGGAATATTCATTGAAGGCATAGATAAAGATGGAGGATTGAATGAAGCAAAGGGATTTCCCCCATGACTAATGGTTGTAGGTATGATATTTTAAGTTGAAGTAGCCATGATGTTTGAAGTGAAAGTAGGAATACTAGCCATAGAAGTGTTCAAAGGATTAAAATGATTGATTTGTGTAGAAGGTTGTGAATAACCTAAGTTCTCAGCACAACTTGTCATAGGCATAACATTAGAATCAACAATGTGAACAATACCACACAATATATCAATTGCATTCTTATCACTTTGAATCATGTGTTTTAGACCTTCAATTAATGGAAGAGTTTTACTATTAGGATGTTCTTGGGACATCCATTGTTGGAAGTTGTCAAAGTGATTGTCCAATTTTGAGAGTTGATCTATGGAAACTCTAGTCAAAGCTTCTTCTTCATCATGGGAATCATCAATTGGGTAAGTAGAGATGTTATTAGTATGGGAAGAATTAGCAATATCCTCATTGTAGAAATCACCCAAATTAGGCTCCATCTCTTTGGGAATTAAACCTTGGAAGCCTTAATTATAATGCTTCATTTAATGGGGATAGTATAGGTAGGACTAATAGTTGTAGAACTCGTGCACTAGAGGGAAAATTGAAAATTTGAATTTGAATTTTGAATTTTGGGAACAAAGTTTGCAAAATTGAATAATGCAAAATTCAAGAAAATGATGATTATACAATTTGAACTTTGTGGAAAGAAGAAATGACACAATCTCCAAGAAAGATTTATAATTAATAAAAAGAGATTGAAATTTAAAATTAGGGCCAATGGAATAGCACTTAATTTCAAATGTAAAATTGGCACAATTAAGATCTTAAAATTAGGGCAAATTATAATTAACCACTTAATTTTAAATGTTTCCTTGGAAGTTGTAATGTTGAAATTGGGAAGTGTTTTTTAATTTTAAAGGGATCAAAATTTGACAAAATCAACCAATTTTATGGATTTAAGAAATTAAATATAGGCATAACAGCCTCCCAAAATTTCAGGAAAAAAGCTAGGAACCGTGTTGAAGTTGCACATGGTCCTCCCAATTTTTTTAAAAAAATTTCAAGAATGAAAGCTACGATGATTTGAAAGCTAACCCCAAAAAATTGATTTATTTTATGATCTTTAGATAGGGTAAATTAAGATTTGAATGTCGAAAATAAGACCCTATTAAGCTTTTGAAAAAGATAAGAAATTGAATTGCAATTTTAAAAAAGGTCAAACCTAATGGATAGGGCCACCTTAAATAATATTTAGAAAACTAAAATTGGTTGAAATTTAAACAAAATCCAGTTAAATTTGCAAATTAGGATTTTAGGACCTAACTACTGAATTTTGAAATTTTGAATTTTGGGAAAAGGAGGGAAATTGAAAATTTGAATTTTAGGCAAGAAGACAAGTCTGAAAACAGTCATAATTTTAAAAATTAAATGTAAATCCAATTTTTGCACAAGTTCAAGTTGATGTTTGAAAATTAGGGTTTTGACAATTAACCACTTAATTTTATAATTTTGATTGGCAAATTGAACAAGACAATGAAAGAATTGAATTTGACAAGCAATACAATTTGCAGATCTAAGACAATAGATTGCATTTTTTGCAAAATACAAGTTCAATTTCAATTTTAATAACTAGGGTTTTGACTGAGTTAATCACTAAGTTTTTATAAATTGCAAGAAAATTAAACCTGTAATTGAAAAATATGCAATAATTTTCAATCTAAGGCATGTAAGATGTCGGGTTCACCAAAATATAATATCATGGTGAAAAGTGATGAGGGGAGATCAAGAGGTAAGCTTTACTCCCCTCATCAGAGGGATGAAAGTTTCACAAAGGATTCCCTTCAATTTTTCACACACATTACATTTAAAATAGGGGTTGAATTCACTAGATCCAATCCCAATGGAAATAGATTGAATACTAAGTGAATTGTAGGAAATTTGGAATGTATTAGGAAAGTAAATTAACCCTCTTTTATAATAGACTAGTTGAATTAAGCAAATTGAGACTAAGTGTAGAAATGACAAAGAAGCAATTATATCTTGAGATAGAGATGCGGGATGAAGTTGTGGCGCACCTGGAATTAACAGTAGAATGTCGAGACGAAGCTTCCTTGCAAATCTAAGCAAAAGTTGCAGGGACCGTGTTGAAATTGCACACGGTCCTCCAAATAATCTACGTGTCGAAAAGGGTTTTTTCGTCTCTGGAAATGAAGCCTAAACCTGCAATTACAGCTACACACCTGCACCCTACACACAAAAAAGAGAGAAAAATGTTGTTGGGATTAGGGATTTCCCTTTAGGTCAAACCCCATTTTGGAATTAACCAAGTGGTTGAAAAATGTTGCAAGTAAATGAAAGGAAATGTCTAAAGTGAATCCACCTCAAGAAGAGGATGTATTTGAAATGTTGATGAATTTGCTTGAAAGGATATGTGAAATAGGATGTCTTGAGTGTTGGTAGAAATCTCCTCTTCAATGGTTGAATCCTTGACTTGAATGCAACACCTAGCCTTGAAAGGAGATTTGAAATGCTCAATGTTTGAATGAATGCGTGTGATCAACTTCGCTTATCAACTTATGATCCACCTGTCGAACTTCTGCAAATAGGAGAGGAAGTGCTCCTTATATACTTTCCAATTAGGGGTGTTTAGATAATTTCCCACCTTAGGCCGACATAGGGAAACTTTTCCTGCTCAACAATTGACAAGCCCAATGCAAGATAGGACCAAAGGGGGCCCAAAATAGGGCTGGTACAAGGGCGCCACGCGCCTGTCCTTCCCTAATTTAGGATAAGTAACAACTAAGAGACAATGCAGAATGATGGAAAATGCAAGTTGTTGGTGGCATGAGCATGTTTCGGGTCTTCGATCAGGCTTAGGGATTTGTCCGCCAATGCAAAGATCCAAATGTGATCGAAAATTGCAAGGGTCACAATTTTATAATGCTACAAATCGATATATTCAATACTGATTGAAAACAAGTTTTAGTGTAACATTACATAATTACTATAGATCAAGAGAATAACATTAGATCTGATTAATTGGTCAATGTCAGTGATTTTTTTTTTTAAATCATAATAATAAAGATCAAATCAAACCATAATAATTAACTAAATCAAACCAAGGCACAAAAATGAAATACATGTTAACTAAGAAAAATCGACCTATTCTGTCAAAAAAAATGATCTGAGAACAGACTTTTGTCAGCAACTTTTGTTAGAAAAAGCAGTCAAATAAATGAAGAAGAAAATATGCAGGCACGATAACGCATAGAGTCGACTATTCCACATAGGAGTCGACTGAGTTAGATATGTCCAAAAACAAATCAATTACCAGCCACATCGATTTGAAGAGTGAATCAAGGTCAATGCAGGTTAAGTGAAATGAAAATGTGGAAGGTCTGTAGGTGCGATATGACCACATAGAGTTTGAATGGATCCATTTGGAGGAAGAGAAAACAATAAAACTCCAACATATAAAGTAATAAAAAAAATGCTTAATATATACATGCCAAAATTTCAAGATCAAATCCGCAGAGATAAGGAGTACGATATGGGCAGTCACAGACAATGATAATTACCTTGTAATCTATTTGATGCCCAGTCTGAACTATGCAAGCAATCAAATTTAAATCCAATATATATACATGTAAAGCAAATCGACCTATTATAAAACACAGAGGAAAAAAAAAAGTGTGATAAGTAGCAACAAAGATAAGTTCCCTTGCAGAATCGTGAGAAGGAGAGGAGAATAGTGGTGTGCTCTCCTTGCAGGCAATCCGATCTCCCCAAGTCACATTTGCAGGCCGATAAAATCGCATGGAGAGGGGGTGCGATAATGAAGAGAGCCCCAAAATATCGATTTCAACCCTGTATGGAAAGTTACGTTGCCACCTCCCCAAATTCGTGGTGAAGGTGACTCCTCATAAAATAAATTTTTGATTTCCAATCTCTTGTCCGCACACACAGATTGGTATCTCAGCTTGATTTAAACTTTTTTGGCTGAGAAAATCGATCCATAATGCATGGATCAAAAATTGATGAAAACATGAGTGATTGGTGAGTTGAAGTGAAGAAAATTGAATTGGAATAGCCAATTATGAAAGAAGATGAATGCAAAATTTATGCATTCTTGGTGAAGACTAAGTTAACCTCCCCTTAATTATGCAATTCGAGACTTTAGAGTCTCAGTTACAGGAGGCTTATCTCTTGTTTTAAATTTTCAAATTATATTTTAATTTTTTAATTTCAAATTTAATATTTTAATATTATAGGATCATATGCTCCAATTATATTTATTTATTATAACTTTCTAAATTTATTTTAATATTTAATGTAATTAATATATTTAATTATTATTGGTGTGTGTATGCACAGGTTTACATTCTTTGGGTTGTTGCCGACGAGTTAGGAGAACCCTCCTCGATCATATGTCCGCTTTCGACGGTCGACCCTGCATCTACCTCACACTCAACAAAATCGTTAGATAATCATTATACATTAATAACATCACATTTAATAATGTCATTAATCACATTAATTAGCATCATAATATCAAATGTCATCAATAATATCAGTATCTAACAAAAAAATTAATCTAAAACTTATTAGCCTAAAGTTGGTTCATGACAATGTTCCATATGTTCTAATAGAGGAAAATAAACAAAGAATTATAATCAATGGCATATTTACTTTATCTTCTAAGAATTCTTCTACTATATGGGTACTGTGGCAAGATTAAAATGTTAAGAAAGAAGTGACTTCACATATGGATCCAACTCAAAAATAAGAGAAATGGTTCAACAAGGATAGATTAATAGCAATGGCACTTATTTCAAGTAATATTTCATATGACAATGAGACATTTGCTTTAGGATATAGAGATGCAACATGAATGGGATTCAAGGATGATTTATTGAAGAAATATTATCTCACATTATTGGCTAAGACTATGGGCATCTATGACTCATTATATATTCATTTATCTATTTTGTATGTTCCTTCTATGTTGCTTTATTTTTATGTTCTTATTTAGTGCATAGATAGTGCAAGGATGCCTTTATTAGTGCATGTTGGAACAAGTTCCTTTAAACAAGTGTTGTGTGATATAAGCATAGCCTCGCATGCTAGTTTCATCTACATGATCAACTTATACAAGATGGATAGTAAAGTGTTTGTGCAATGGCATTCACATAACTCTAAACATAGTAATCACACATAACCACATAAAACTACTTGTTGGTTCAATCTTTGGCCTTGGTCCAGATCAATGAATCATGCATGAACATCAACACTTATAAAGACTAGCCTAGTGTGGGACATAACAAGAAATTCAATCTCTAGGATTCCTTGTTTATTCTAAGCTAAGCCCAAAGTAAATGCAAGGTATAATATCATAAATTGAATAATCTTGCATTTTTTATAATATATTTGGGGGTTGCTTTAGTGTTCACAATCCCTGGTATGTTATTAAGCTCATTTAGTATTTCCTTGTCCTTTTTCTACTCTTGCTACCAACTTGTGTTATGTGTTTTCATGTATTTTCCATTTTTTTGTGTTAATCAATTTTATTTTTTTATTTATCCCACATTGTGCTAATGTGTAAAGTGTTTAGATGATCTATTGTACTTGTGTGTTAGCGTGATGTTGGATGTTTGTGTGACATGCTATCTTCCAATGATACTTTAGTCATAAACCAATTGTTTTCTTTAAATATTGCCACTTTTTTCTCTTGACCATACATTAACCACCTTGGGATGAATACCAATAACTTATTTGAGTTTCATGCCTCATCATCTTCCATTTTAATATCTACTTAATATTTTAATATATCAAGATCTACATTTTATAATCATTCTCTTTGTAAAAGTTATTGATGTGATTGGTACAAGAACTCTAAAAAGTAGAGCAATTTCACAAAATGACACCTTGTTTTCAATTCATATGCAAAAGTTGGGGCTTCTTAAAGAACTATCTCAAAATAGCCAATAAATTAGTCAATTTGCATTTATGCCAATGAGTATGTGATTAGTAAAGGGGTTAACTCTTCATTTAGGAAAAAAATTACAACTAACAAAGTTGACAAAGCTTATGAGCAAGCAATGAGTTGCAAACTAAAACACCAAACGTTTTTTCTTCCATTTCGGATTTCAATCTTGTACTTTTTATCTTTGGGAAGTAAGAGTGTGTTATGAATCTTTTCCATGTTTTAAAGACGGTTAGAAAAAAAATTATGGTTGTCTTAGAGCTATTTTTGTAAGACATGGCTTGGTATCGAAGTTTGTGTGAGTAGGAACGTGCTTATGGAGGTAGTTTTAAGATATTTTTATGCATTGTCATAACTTGTTGAGATTTGATGGTCATGATAAGCTATGCAATTCTTATTTTCATAATGAGATGAGAAGTATTTGCTTCCTATACTAGATTTTTTTCACACATAGTGGGTTCTTTCTAATTATATTTGTTGTTATAAATTTGTACTTATTTGATATGTTATTTTATGTGTCTTGGATAATTTAGATCTTCATTTATGATTTTTTCTTCTTAGGCTAAAGGTTTTTTTAACCTAGAGTGGGGTTTCTCTAGATTATGTGTAGTTCTATATTTGTACTTATTTAGTGTGTTAATTATGTATTTTCTTGGTATTTATATGTTTGTTATGATGTTATATATGGGCCTCTTAAATGTGTATGTCAATTGCATATGGTATTTTATGACACTAAAGGGGTGCGATGAGGTATATAATAAAATATATTGTTGACAAACCTACATGAGGAATATACTTCCAGTTTATGAATCAACCATGTTTTATGTGTCCTCTCCCTACAAACTTACTTGTGGTTTGGATGGTACTCAACTTATTCGATGGTTGATACCATCACATGATATCTTTTATGGAGTGGAAGAATATGGTGGGAGTAATTACTCAATTTGTAAGACCTTGGTAGTACTTGAAGAGACAATTCACGTGATCTACCATTTTATGGTCTTCATCATGGCACTAACAACATAACATGTGTTATTTTTGCATCGCTTCAAGCACATTGTGGCATTAGGGGAAGTTTTAGTTTTGAGATTTTTCCTTTTTTATTTACTCACCCAAGGAATAGTTAATACTTTATCATCATATCATACTTGATGATTTAGTCTTATACTAGATTACCATACTTGTGTCTTAAGTTGTACATCTAATATGAAATACTTTATTTGGGTAAGGGAATTGATTTTTTGTTTGAGTAGTTTTGTAATTAATATCTTTAATAAAATTGAAACATAATTTTCAATAAAATAATAATTCATTGGATATCATTAAATGATGAAATCATACATACTTGATAAACTTTATCATAATAGAATATTTGAGATTCAATTAAATCTACAAATATCTCTAAATCATGAAAGTATAAATATATCATCATACAAATCAATCCAAACAAAAAAACATAAATAATAGTAGAAATATAAAGATAAAATGACAATAGTTCAATATAAAGGTATACTAGGTGCATCTACAATATGATTGTAATGTCATCTAATACTACACATAGTAGAATACTTTCAACTTTAGATTCAAAATTAGAATTTTTTGATATAGATAATACATTTTTCAAATAAACCAAGCAAGATTATATTAACTAAACTTAATCAAATATAGTACATTAAGTTTTAAAGAAACATATGACATGACATTTTATAATATTTGTAATCATAAAAACTATCCAGTAAATATATTTAATAAAAACTATTTTGATAACAAGAGACACAAAGCATCATGTTCCTGCCATTAGTTTAGAGAAAACTTGAGATGAAGATAGCTCCTAGGAGAGAGAGAGAGAGAGAGAGAGAGAGAGAGAGAGAGAGAGAGAGAGAGAGAGAGAGAGAGAGAGAGATAAGAAGATTGATAGATAAAAAGAAAGAGGCTGAGGAAGAGAGAGAGAGAGAGAGAGAGAGAGAGAGAGAGAGAGAGAGAGAGAGAGAGAGAGATAAGTATATATGTTATTTATTTTTATTTTAACAATAGTTTAGAGTGGATAAAAATAGAGAGAGAGAGAGGGGGAGAGAGAGAGAGAGAGAGAGAGAGAGAGAGAGAGAGAGAGAGAGAGAGAGAGAGAGAGAGAGAGAGAGAGAGAGAGAGAGAGAGAGAGAGATTTAAAATAGAGAGTTACAGATAGACAGATAGAGAGGAAGAGGGAGAGGGAGAGGGAGAGGGAGAGGGAGAGGGAGAGATATAGAGGAAGAAATGTGGAGTGAGAGAGGTAGGTAGAGAGAGAGAAGAGGGGAAGATGAGAGAAATATGTAAAGAGAGAGAACAAATAGTCATAAATTCAATTAATTTGAATTACTTTTAATTGTTATTTATAATTTCATAAAAAGACATAAATAATAAAAGCAAATTTCATACTTAAATTTAAATTAAAATGAAAACTACTAGAAAGAAGAAAAATCAATTCTAATTTTATGATTTATTTAATTCAACTTATATACAACTAATAAAAATGATTAATACTATTCAAATTTATATATAATATTTTTATTTATTTTAAGTACTTTTAATTATTATTTATAACATATAAATAATTATAATAAATTTCAATATTAATAAGATTAAAAAAATTAATTCTTAATTTGACAATTTATATAATTCAATTTATACATGATAATAAGTATTAATATTATTAAAATTTTCATATAATGTATATTACCATTAATTAATTAATTATGTATTCTATATTAAAATATCAAAAAATAAATCTTTTCAAACTTGATTTTTTTGACAATATACATTATAGTATTGGTAAGAGAAATCTAAATTCTCATTATACTTTATCAAATAAATTTGCAATGCTCTACATTAAGTTATAAATTTATATTTATTAAAAATGTTACATTTTAAAATAACCATGCAAATGTAAGTATAGTAATATAAAATTAGAGAATGGTTGATTGAAATACATAAAATTAAATAAAAATACTATTTTTAATGAATGAATGCATATTATGTTACTATAATCTCCTTTCAAAAATATCCATTGCATATCCTAAAAACTTATTTTATCAAGCTTGAATTATTTAATATAATATCTAAGAAGTAGATTTTGTCAAGCTTGAATTTTTGACATTATATATCCAAAATCCCATTATAGTTTGTCAATTAAATTTAGACTATATTACCCTATAATTATATGAATGAACGCATATTATATTAATTTATAAAATATATATTACATTAGTTTAATACAATAAATTTATCTAATTCAAACTTTCTAAAAGCTGATCAATTACTCTTAGGAGGAGGTGAATGGTCAATTAGGAATTTCTTAGACACTTGGAGAGAAAGCATGGTAAAAAGTGGAAAGGAAAAAATTGTTCGTCCATTAAAAAAATGGTGTCAATTTTATTTATTAATTAAGAATTAAAGATAATAATAATATATGAAAGTTATAATAAAAACTTAAGACAATAATAATATATTAATGGAAATAATTTCTTAAAGCTAAATCATTTGTATAGCCCACCACAAACATCAATTTGTAAATTTAAATTTTAAAAAAAAGGAAAAATAAATTCTAGATGTGACATAATGTCACTCAAAAATTTAATAATGCTTATTTATGTATAAAAATATATTTTTTTATAAAAATCTATTGGTAATGTGACATGATGTCATTAGTAATAATAATAAATGATGTACTCTATGTTCTATATATAATAGTAAAATAATTTGAAGTTAAAGATTTGACATTTGCTATATAATTAATTTTGTATTTTTTGTTGACAAAAATTGAATTTTATGCCTATTGAAAATAATATAGACCAATCATATGACAAGTAAATCAATTTTTAAATAACTTTGCTAAAAAATTTACATGTTACCTTTTGAAAAGATAAAAAAATATTTTAGTTTGAATTTTTTTATAATTGATTGGTTGAGAAGGACAATGATTAATAACTAGTTAAGCCATTTAAAAACATAATGATTGCTATAGTATCTTGCCATGACAGGAACTAAAACTTGAGAGAAATGATACTATAATGATTCCCACTACCATTATCATGATTGTAAAAAGAATATTATTTGAAACCTTTTTGAAATAGACATTCTTTTAAGATTATAGTACATTTATTAGTCATTTAACATTTATTATATAATTGGAAGGTGCTTAAAGTACTTAAATGCCAAATACTATTGGGATGAAATAATTATGAACAATATTTTAATTAATTAATATATTTATTATATTATTATGAATAAATAAATATTATAATTTAAATAATAGATATAAAATCTAATATATTCTAACAAATTTAAAATTATAATCTAAAATACTTTCATATAATATATTTCTCATGAATATTAAGAAAGAATTGATTACTTATTATCTTTGTTAAGATAAGTGATGCGTTACAACCATTTTGTAATCATGAATAGAAAAAATATATGATAAGATGATAAACCATTATTGAATTAGTCATCTTTCTAGAAAAAAATATCCCAATAAAAACTAAAAGTATATGTACACTAACACCCTACATAAGAACTTAAGGTTCCTAAGATTGTTAGGCTTGATCTCTAATCATGAAAATCACACAATAGGATCATGTGACAATTGTAATTTACAACCATAAAAATCAAACAATGAATTGAGAGAGTTGAGAATATCCAATTTTATTTAGAAGGTTAATTATGAGTTATAACTTATATAATAAATGTCTGTTTATTTTGTAAAAAGAGTGCAAAGTAAATTTATGGAGCATGTGAAAAACAAGTAAAGTAGATTCAAAGAAGCCATTATTTACTATAGAAAAAAGCTTCTCGTATCAATTACTAAATTTTTTGAGGTTTATTTATGATTCAAGTTATCCAATTTTATACATTGATTCACTTGACTCAATCACTTCTACTCTTGAATTTGTTTAATATTTAATTCAAAATTAATCTATTTGTTCAAAATATACATGCATGTAAATAATATGCATTTACATGCATTGAATTCCGTGAATAAAAGCTTCGCATTGAATTCCTTGAATAAAAGCTTCAACATTCTTAGAATCACATGTTTTTTCTATTATATTTCCTTTTCAAGATTAGTCATAGTCTTACTAATCTTATTGATGGTATAGATGAATTTTTTAGTTCATTAAAAAATGTAAAAGGTCTTAAAGTCACACTTTTATGTTGAGCACTCTACAATTGAGTTAGCAACCCTTATTTGAAGAGATATAGTGAAAGTGGAATATACAATTATTTCATGACATGATTTTTCTATTCTATTCACTTTTTAAGGATTAGTCATAGTCTTACTAATCTTATTGATGGTATAGATGACTTTTGTAGTTCATTTAAAAAATGTAAAAAGCCTTAAAGTCACACTTATATGTCTAGCATGCTATAATTTAGTTAGCAACCCTTATTTGGAGATATATAGTCAAAGTAGCATATACAATTATTTCATGATGCGGTTTTTCTATTTTATTTCCTTTTCAGGATTAGTCATAGTCTTACTAATCTTATTGATGATATAGATGAATTTTGTAGTTCATTAAAAAAATATAAAAGGCCTTAAAGTTATACTTGTATGTCGAGCACTTTACAATTGAGTTAGCAATCCTTCTTTGAAGAGATATAGTCAAAGTAGAATATACAGTTATTCCATATGAAAGAATTGATATGAGATTTTAATAATTAATCTAATTGAATGATAAGAATAGAACCTTTAAAAAAATAAAGGGTCTATAATTTTAATTTACCATGCATATAGACCTCTTATGGAGGGAGATACCCATTACAAGATCTTCAAAGAGGAATGAGGAACAGAGAAGCATAAATGTATAGAACCAAAAAAGAGATCTATATGACAAAGCATAGAGACTACATCCTATTGGAGCTTGGAAGATCAATAGGGTGAGCTCATTGAAGAGGTTACACCACTATTATAATAGAATAAGTGAAGAGAAGGAGGAGGGCAAAAAAGTGGAACAACTTAAATCACACACGCAAGGCTTACACTTCTAGGCTTAAAAGTGTTAAACGCTCAGAGTTGATTGACATTTTTTAGGCTTAATATATGTTGCATAAGGTAGGTGATCACACTAAGAATGCATTTCTAGGCTTAAAAGTGTTAAACTCTCAAAGTTGACTAACATTATCTAGACTTAATGTGTTGCTTAGTGTATGTGGTTTAAGACTGGCCCAAAAAAGTGTGCATTTGCCCCATTTATTAGATTAGCATCAACACATGAGTGCAACCTATATATTGCTAGTAATTTGGAGTCGAGTTCATCACACAAGATCCCAACACGAATGGTAAAAAGAAACTTTGCACATCTAACATTAACAATTAATTCTACCTTATTCATAAATCCCCCAATTGGATGTGAACCCATGTTGAAACAATACTCCTTCAAAGGATTTTCCAAATCAGAAAGAGATAATATGAATGTGTAGATGCAATTATTTGGCAAAGAACACACCATTGAAGAGTCAAGCAATAAGTCCATGTAGTTTGTGAGAAAATGAGAAGCACTTCTGAGTATAAAGCTCTTGGGTTGTTGGAGAGTCATTCTCGATCAATAAGAGTATGAATAGCAAGCTCAATATGTGCACAAGGGAGAAGGAAACCTTGCTTAACTTCTATTGGTCATACTCAGTTGGATCTCTATGCTCCCAAAATCCCTTTAGCAATTGAATTCTCCAGTTTGTATCCATGAAATAATCACTTTCTAATAGCCAACTTCAATATTTATAGAAATGAAAGAGACGGGAAAGATGATCTATATTCATCTTGAAAGTATATAACCCAGCGTCCAATCATGAATAAATGTGATTTAATCAAACAAGTACCATGTGAAAGATGCAAGGAAATAAATGCAATCATAAACATGGGAGAGAAGGTAACGTACTAAAACTAGTACTCACAAACAATGTTAGATAATAAAGAGTTGAGATTAATAGTAATATGCAATGATCGTGCAAAGCATTTGTAATCTGCGATGATCATGCAAAGCATTTTGTAACATGTCATATCATTATTGGAGTGTTCAAATGGTCTCCAAATATCCTAGTGTCAAATTTCGAGAACTCAAAGCTTGTACACTGGAGGATTGATGGATCAAAACATTTTTTGGTTATTATGACACCAATCTGTTCTCACAAGTTCATGGGACAAGAGAAGACAAATTTTCATACATTGTAATCATTGCCAAGAGTACTTGTATATACATGCTGATAGTTGCATAGTTTTCAAAAACTTTATTCAAAAAATGTGAGCTTTCAAAGAAACAACATTATATACTTTGTTTATCAAAACAAATGTAGAAAATTTGCTCACACAAGTAAGGTGCACCAACTCAATTTACAACCACAACATAGATTTAGGGCAGGTCCTTATCTGAGTAGATCTTGGAATGAATATTTTCATCAATTGCCTTATTCGTCAATGTGTTTACAAATCCATTCACCAATTTAAATCAATGTGGTATGTCGAAGCTCTCCAACTTATTGAGGAGAAGTATAATTTGATTTCAAATGTATTTCAAATTTCATGAATTTACTAACTTATTAATAATTAAATTGATTGTGATCATCGAATCTCCTTCAACTTTTAATCTTTTGAAACCAGATTTGATTGTCAGGGATAATCTAAAACTCAATATAGAAAATTCTACCACATTATTTGTTCTAATCGAAACGACAGTGCATGCCGCCTTGACCATCACACCCCTATGATCTCTATATATGACTTTAATTTCAAATAAACCTAGATTACCATGTAAAACTCAATCAAAGTTCATCTTTATCCAATCATGATGAGGTAGTTGCCATTTATCTTTCTTCCGCATGAGCTTTGGATCCTGTTCTAGCATGGACCCATGAATTGCGGGGCATTTTAAGAGTTTCCATTTCTTCAACAGGGCTCCATCCGAGGAAGTAAATGTAGATTTCCTATTGTTGTTTCTGAAGATCTGAGTCATTGTAACCTCTAAAATTGACTTTTAAATTTTATGAATAACCATAACAATAGGGGAGAGTGCTTTTTGAAAATTCTACTACTCCTGTATAACCAAATGTTCCAAATGAGGATAGAAGGGTTAAATTCCCAGATACAAGTATATGCTGAGGATTTATAAAGAAGATGCCAACATTGAAACTATCCTATAAGATTATGATGTAGAGAGGAATACCAATCCAGCATTAACTTAAGCCAACTCCAACATTGTTGAGAAAAAGCACAATTGATAAAATAAATGATCTAAACTTTCATATGCTTGACCACATAGAACACAAGAAAAAAAAAAAAGGGTGATTCCAACTCCATCCAATCTCATTCCTACTAAAATTATGTCCTTCACAGCAAGCCATGCAAAATTTCCCCCTTTAGGGAGACAGGATGACCCCCAAAATGGCTTAGTGGGCCAATTTCCAAGTTCCTCTTTTGTAATCAAAGTATTGTATCTCTTTTAACTATGTAGCATTTGAATGATGACTTTGTCCAAATGATTTCATCCTATTAATTTTCAAAGAAGCACACAAAAGATAAAAAAAAATTATTCACATTGGTACTCATTCAATGGATTACATACTTATAGGAGTTTTGGCTCCTACATTATAGGAACAACTCACTAATTATTTGAGTTTTTTTAACTCAAACAACCAAACCTCAACATATGATTATTCTCACATTAATACCTACGTGAGTTGTGTTAACAACTCACATTATGTGAATACTATCAATATATTTTCCAACATTCTCCCCCTTAGTGTGAACACGCTAGAACTCACACCCTTCATCTACAATAAGCCCAACTCTTGTGGTTCATGATCTTGATTGAAAATGAAAGGCACCTCCCATCAATTTTTCATGGTTTTCACACAGGCTTACCACAAACTTAGACATGAACAAGAACCCACCCATCTATTCACCTCATATGGTTTTTTGGATTACCACTAACCTTTGCAAGATCCATGAACTGCATTACACTAGTGCTTTTGTTCATTACAATATTTTACACTAGGGAGTTACATAAGGAAATAACCCCCACATAGAAATTGTTGATGATTGTGCCACTCAATCTCCAACAACAAAGGAAATATTCATTACAATTGCAGATGAAATATTGATGTTATATTTCTTCCCCCTACCCACCCCACCATTATGTGAAATTTCCAATTATTAAAAACATAGAAAATAGAAGCACACATTACAATAGAAAACAAAATGCCACCAGAGCTGATAAGTAGCCCCGTTGTTGGTGACTAACGACAGGACGTTGATTTTCCTCCTTCCTCCATTGCCTCCTGCCTCCAATCTTGAATTATTTAAAGTACATATTCCTTATCACTAGGACATGACAACCCTTCATTACTGGCATATTCTTTCCAATCTATTTCTTCAGCCAAGGATGCATGATGATCTAGTTTATCATTTAGTAGATCTTGTGCCCTCTTCTTACAATTAAAAATTACATCCTATTTCATTACAATAAAAACATTTGATTTTTCCTAAGTTTGAAGGAATATTCTTAGATTTATACTTTCCTTGCTTTGTTATGTACAAATAAGACCTCTTTAGATTTTGAGTCTTGGGTAAACATACAAAGTTGGGTCCCAATCCCGCGGAAGTCCGCGGGTTGGGAAATGAGCCCGCTAGAAACGGGTGCCCGATTTTTACCCGTTTAGCTTCGGGTGCCCGAGCCATCAAAAAATGAGCGTCTGTTTAGCAATGGGTGCCCGAAGCTAAATGGGCATCCATTTTTGAAATGTATTTATTTTATTTTTTTAACCATTTTCCATCATTTTTACTGTTTGGAAACCGGGCAGGCGTTTCTAAGAAGCACGGGTACCTGTTTTTTCACCTTAGTTGACCCCCTAGACCATTTTTACCTCCTTCCAGGTATTTAGTTTTATTTTTTATATTCTATTTTATTTATTTTTATTGTTTTTCATAAAAAAATGTTAATGTATTGTTATTTTTTAATTTTTATGTTTTAAAGTTTGAAAATCGTCTTTTATTTCATGTTTAAAATAGTTTTTAGTTTTCAAATATTGCAAAAAACATGAATAGTAAAAACTGTAGGAAAAAAACAAATAACATGAATAGTATTTAAACTGTAGGAAAAAAACAAAAAACAAAAATGTAAACGAACAATAAACATTAGACACAAAAAACAGACAATAAACCCTGAACAAAAAAACAAACAATAAATATTAGATGCAAAAAATAGACAATAAACCCTAAACAGAACGAACACTAAACCCTAAATAGAAAAAAACGAACAAGTCCTAGGAGAAATTTGACTATCTTGGTTGATTAACCCTAAACCCTAAACCCTAAATTTTAATCTTTAATTAAAACCCTAAACATTGGATTAAGATTCAATAACTTGGCAATATACCATGATTCCTAGCTCAAGAAAACATTTAGAGTAACATGTATGTTATCAACCACCTTAAGCATTCGTAATGGCGGCTATATTTAGTGTTAGAAATTTTAACGTTTTCATGTCCTAAGCAATTGAGTTGGACACCATGGATTAATGTTCCTTAACTATTATTGAGGTTTGATAAGGATTCTATTAAGGAGAATTATAAGTTTTAAATAAATGGTTTTAATTTCATTAGATTAGTGTTTATTTTGTAGAATGCTAATTTAATGGATTAGTAATAAAGGTGGTGCTATAACATTTGAAGGAGTGTTATTGGTGCTTATGGTATTAAATGGTGCTTAGTGATCA
The DNA here is from genome assembly GCF_030272615.1 of Cryptomeria japonica. Taxonomy (NCBI): domain Eukaryota; kingdom Viridiplantae; phylum Streptophyta; class Pinopsida; order Cupressales; family Cupressaceae; genus Cryptomeria; species Cryptomeria japonica. The sequence goes on from NC_081405.1 coordinate 523,888,569, forward strand.
ATGTTTTTCCTAGCAATGTTGTATCAAATGGAACCTATATTTAGTTTTTGATTAGAGCTTTTAGAGTTAAATTTAGTTTTTTTTGGTTATAGGAGAGTGTATTTTTCCATTGGATTGGATGATAAGTATAATAAACATAGAGAAAGGAAAGGATCAAAAACCCTGTAATAATTTATTTTACAAAAGGTTTAACCAAATCTTTATTTACAAATCAAAATTAACTCTAGGATTCATGAAAGTTGCACTAGAAGAGACAAGTATGGAGGTAGGTAACATCACAAAAAAATTTATCTAAGAGGGGTTTTTCTTCAACCTAATTATGTTCATTATTAATGTAGGCTTATGAAAATGGATCTTAAGACTCCTTTTAATTATGGACATGAAAATTGTTAAGGTAGAATCAAGGTAGGGTTGTCTAAGAAATGTTTGTTGATTTCTTGAAAGGATTGGACTTAGTGACCTACTTGCCTCAAATGGAAAGCAAGAAAGTATAAATAGAAGGTGTACATCAAGAGTTTGAGGTATTGCAATCTTATTGTAGCAATATTAGTAAAGTGTTGGTTGGTTTGCAAAATGCTCATGAAAATAGTAGAGTGTGTGTTGGAAGTGAATGTATTATATTATGTGAAAGCATTAATTGAAATAGTAAAATAAGAACCAACAAGAAGGGAGAGTTGAGGGTGGTGTCTATATAGGGTAGATGAGTTATGTATTCTAATATATGACAAATTTTCTTGGATAGGTTTCATTATAAACCCCACTAAATTACTTAAAAATTTACACGTCTATATAATTTATTTTGCCAAGTATATATTAAATTAAAAAATTGATTATATATTTATATGTGTATGTATCATTTTACATTTAGAATGAATTGATTCTAAATTTTTTTATGATAATTGCTTGTATTTCATTACCAAATGTTTATTCTAATTGATATAATTGATGTACATAATTAAAATATATTTTGAAAATTATTTAATATGTAAATAAAAGTTGATCTTAAGTAAATAAATTATTTAATATGATATAATGAATTTCCTCTTAAGTATCACCATCGAAGGGTATGTGATCTTCATCTACAAAGGGAATGAAACAATCTACAATAGGATCCTCTAGGAATGGAGAGATATGAGGGTCTCCATGGATCTCCTAAAGTCTATTCCAAAGTGTGTGGGGGAAATCAATATCCAATGCAATACACATAGAATCATGATCTTGATACTAGATCAAATCACTCCTACATGGTCAATGATGTTACACCAAGATTATATATTTTCTAGTGTTTCTAGTTTAGGTATAACTCCATACATAAAAGGAAAATGATTACACCACCTAAAACTTATGAAGATACCATTTTACAAAAGAATCATAGTTATCCCTCTCTAATTTTACCACAAAAGGATGAATAGAGAAACCTATGATACCTCCTCAAATAAAACCTTAAAAAATCAACAAAATCAATACATATCAAACAAATTCATCTCATGTAAGACGGTCATTTTCAAGTGCCAAGATGTCCAATTAAATGACTAGAATGTGAAATCACAAAAAATGGTCATTTATTCAAGCTTCAACTTAGTGTAGTACTACTAGTTGTGATCACTAAATCATCCAATGATTCTAGAAAAGAACACAACAAAGTAGTACATGTATTGACAAGTTCATAGATATAACTTATGACTTATGATTATTTTTATGATTTTGATGGAACTTATACTATTTCATCTTTAGATGTTAAAAAGTATTGTTTGAGTTGCATGGGCATTATGATGTTTTATTTTGTAGAATTTTTCTTATACTTTGAATTAAGTGGATAATATTTCTTAAATGATGCTTATTATTACCCACCTATTAATAATATTATAGATCTATGTGAGTTTCCTTTTTTTAATATTTAAGTTGCTAAATTGTATTTAATTATAAGTTTTTTTGGAAGGTGAAATGTAAATTAAATAGTTTGTAATTGTAAATTTTCAAGTTTGTAAATTTTCATGTTTGTAATTGTAATTGTAAATTTTCATGTTTTTAATTGTAATTGTAAATTTTCATGTTTATATATATATGTAGATTATTTTCACATGATGGATGAGTTTGAGATAGATGAGCTATTAGGTATAGTACCACCTCCACCTCCACCAGATCAGTTGCGATAGACAATTAGGACAAATATTGATGCTTTGATTAGAGATATTCACACTATTAGGCGTGAGCCTCATCCACCCCCTCAGTTGTTATGTCTTGCAGATAGTATGCAAGGCATTGTACAATCTGTGCAGGCATTTAGATAGCGAGCTAGATAGCTATCGTAGCTGGTGTGAGGGATTGCGTGCATTTTACACAGATGGTCTCACATACAAACAAGTTAATGACTTAAAAATAACAAAAATAGATTTGAAAAAATATTTTGTGAACCCTAAGACAAGTGAAGAGATAGATCTGAAGAAGCCACAGATCTCTATTCGATGGTGTAGGCACCCGGGCATTGCTAGCCACTTTTGGGAGCGATGGTGGATGGTCACACTCCAATCATGAGGTCCCGATGTATTTTTTGAAGAAATTATGGGCGGAATTTGAATTGGGCAAAAAGCCCAATTACTTTGATATTAGATCATTTCAGGGGGTTGGGAGAGGCATGCCCCAGGATAGGCCAGGAGAAAAATTGAGCGACGGGGTTAGAAACCGTGTGCGCGATGATCCATTAGTTCCTCTTCCATCACCAGTTGTTCCAGCACCTGCCCATCATCGAGCAGTGGATTCTGCTCTAGGTTCATTGAGTGCCCTGTCGGGCAATTTGGTACACCAATTGTGGGAGGTGAGGGTTGCCCCATGCTTAGCACATGTTTGCACGAGTTGTGGGGATGTATGTAGGGGTCCACAGAGTGAGGCTGCCCCTAGAGGAGATGGTGATTTTGATGATGTTGACGCCGCCCATGGTGGTTACGATGATGCCGAGGAGGCTGCACATGCTGATGTTGTCTCTTCATATGTTGATCTCCTGTGGACAGACGATGATCAGCCTACAGAGGTACAAATTTATTTGTATAATTTACAATGCAATATTAAATTCTTTATATATACACATATGAACCATAACATGAGTCAATTTTTTCTAAACAGAGGATGGATCATACCACATCATTGAGGAACCGACAACATGTTACCTCAATACCTAGAGATGTTGGTGCCCCATGTTTACGGTATGCACTTTCATCTAGATACATTGTATTGATATGTACATTTAAAATAAACAATAAATTTTTTAATGTAATGATTTACATATGATATGTTTTTTCAATTTTGTAGGGTGCTTCATATAGCACTGAGGTGGGTAGTTCTTCACATGACCCATGGACCACTGGGGCTCAGCCTCATATACTACTAGTATGTTTTTCATCCATTAATTTGAAGTGTTTACATGCTTACTAATTTAAGTATAACTTTGATTCATGTTCGTTATTTTTTGCAATTGTAGGCTTCTGGATTGTTTGATGGCACATCACATGTACGCCTTCGACCATTAGTTACTTTGCCTGCATCACATGTATGCTTTTATGTGATAATCTTGTAGTATATATATATACTTTATAATTTATGTATATATACAAGTTTGATCCATGCTTTATATATGTTATTCAGGTCCACACCACTACCAATATTGGTACGGCTATGGGGTTGAGCCAGATGCAACCATTGATATTATCATTTGAGGCACGATGATTACAGAAATAATTTCTAATTTGTTTATACTATGTACCTGGCTTTTATAGGGATTATCAAAATTGGTGTACAATGTTTTTTTTTGCAGGACTTGGCTACGACCACTTTTCTTGTTCATGATAGTGGACCTCCATGTACCAGTGAGGGCATTGTAGAGCACGGTCGTATGGTAATTTATTTTAAATTTTTTAGTATTTAATTACTTTATAAGTGAATTATGCAAGTAACTTCTTCTCATGTAAAATCTTTTAATAATGTACAGGAGGGTGCAGACACTGATACTACACAGGAGGGTGGAGTCACTAATACTGCACAAGAGGGTGGAGACACTGATATTGCACAGACACAGGATGGTGCATCTCAGGACCACGTGCAATAGGATGACTCATCTCAGCCACCTTCACATGGAGTGAAGAGGATTGCAGATGAGATGCATGCAAGTTCTTAGATTGTATATTTTGGATCATGTCATGTTATTGCATTGTGGACTTTTTATGATGACACTTGTTATGTTATCCCGGGACTTGTTATTATGTGATTATATATAGGACTTGTTGTTATGTGTTATGTGATTATATATAGGACTTTTTATTATGTCATTTCCTTTCTATTATGATATCAGGTCGTTTTATGTGATTTGGCGCACTCTAGTGATTATATATGTGATACATTGTTTTGTTATTATGTTATTTGGACTTGTTTTAATGTCATTTCCTTATTAAATTATTATTTCAAGACTTGTTATTATGTCATCAGGAATTGTTATGTGATTGTATATAGGACTTTTTATTTATGACTTGTTATGTGATCTATTTATAACTTTATATATTAACATTGTGATTGATCATCTTATAGTGCAACAGTTTATAATTCAATGTGCACAAAATAACATTAAGAATAAGATAGCTAATACAATATTGTTTATGAAACCAAAATTGTATCAAATGTAGACAAATACAATGTTAAAGAGACAAAGAAAAACAATTATCATGATTAAATATTTAAAAGAGTTCACACAAGTATCGACTTATTAATTATAAATGAATCTCATAAAGGAATCATGATTTTCATGATTATATAAAAGGATTATTAATTATAAATGAATCTCATAGAGGAATCCAATAGATTGATGGAACTAAGGCTAACCAAATTATTAGGAAGCTACAAACATAGTATCGACTTTCCTCTTAAGTTGACCACACTACTTTACTAGTGTATTGATGGTTTATTAGTGCGGATAGTAGTGGTATGAAAAGCATGGACTTCATGGTACTAAAATAAAAAAGTACACTATAAATATAGATTTGTCATACAATGATAAATATAGAGTCAATTCATATTTAAGACATAATTCTATCTTTGAACTTACAATTAATCTATGAAGAGATTACAATAAAATAAATATATCATAAAAAATTAGAATTCAATTGTAACACAATTACAATGTGCACAAAATAACATTAAGAAGAAGATAACTAATATAATGTTGTTTATGAAACCAAAATTGTATCAAATGTAGACAAATACAATGTTAAAGGGACAAAGAAAAACAATTATCATGATTAAATATAAAAGAGTTCACACAAGTAACACAAACTTACATGCATATAAATATGATTCAACCTAATGTACCATCTGCATCCTCTCTCTTCTGTAATGCCTCTATGATTGCCTCATGCTCTTCTACTGAAAGTGTCCACAATACCTTATTAGCAGGTCTACCTTTGTATCTTTCTAATTTGATGTTTGTTGCCATCACCAAATGAGAATAGTGTATAATCTTCTTTTCTGATTGGTAGTCTTCATAAGCTGGTAAGCCATTCCTTCTTGTTAAGTATTTGCGTAGCCATGTACCAACCACCACAACAGACCCAACTGGATACTGAAAACCATCATCATCTACTTGATCACATATCAACTTTTTCCTAGGTTCTACACATCTAGCTAGCCAATACTCAACCTGCTCATCATTATCCTCAAGTGCAACAACAGCATACACATGTCCTATAAAACAAATTTAAGTACAATGTGTAGAAATAAAACTTGTTAGAATTTATAATTCAAATATGTAATCATAAATTATATGACAATACATAAAAATATATAATTTAAAATTATAAACAATAAATTGAATTAAATTACCAGGATGTATGAGGTCTGAAACACAATCATAATCTTCCAATGCAAATGCATGATCGGGGTCTTCATTTCTTCTAGCATCTTCATATTGTGTCTCAATAGGTGTTAAGGATTTGTGTTGCCATTCTTCGACCCATTCCATATTCTCGCATTCTTCCCATTCACCTGCAACACAAAATTGACAAAAACATGCAAGCTCTCTAGTCCATATAGTCCAAGTGTTAGAATTAGAACTCTTAAATGAATGCCATCTAACTGACCCATTTATTGTATCACAATCATATCTTGGAAGGATATTCTCCTCTTTAACTAGCCAGAAGAAACGTCTAATTGTAGAGTTCTGACTTGATCCTATGGATAAATTTGCACTACACCAATCCACAATTGCACTTGCATTTTTAAATTTAGTCTTTTCCTCGAATTTGAGTTGCTCTCTGCAAAGGGCTCTCTTAACACATGCACTGGCACCGTCATGTTCTCCTTTCCCGTGTCCAGCCTAAAAAAAACTCCAAATGTGTTCGATATTAGTTTTCTTATGAATCCTACTCAACCAATAAAACATTCTAGAATTCTTGAATTGCCCTGTGCAATTATCAGACCATATTAGATGTCGTGTCATCTGAATTTCTCTCTCCCTCAAATTCTGAAAAAAGGTCTTGAAGCAAAACTGGACAAACTCATATGAGTGTAATTTATTATCACTCATATAGAAATGGTACTCTCTCAAAATTTTGCGATCCTCTTGTGTACTATCTAGTGCATGCCTATAGACAATATGGACAAAAATTGATACCTACACTGAATTGTAGTATTGTGATTGTACCTCATCTTGTGGTGCAAGCGTGCAGTTCTCTGCAAAGTCAACAACCGAAAGTATACTACCAACAGGAAATGTATCCTTACATATTCGAAACTGACCATCGAGCCATCTAGCATTTTGAGTGTGTTTAACATATTTAGGTATGATGTTACTCTTGAATTCATTCATAAATGCATGAACACTAACTTTTTCAGTGATTAGATCACATCGTTTTCCAACCTTTCCATCCTTCAGTGGATACTCAATAGTTTTAAATCTTTTAACATCAATTAATTGCTGTCCAAAATCATTTGAAAGATTTTCATGCAAACATTCATCCAACAATGCAAGATTGTCACATATATCACATACACTAGAAACACATGCATTGAAAAGGAAATTTTTTTCATTTAGTGGGTTGCAAAACAAACTTGAAATAAACTCCTTTATAGTTTCAAGTGGTATATTTATACCACATTCTTGGAGCATTCCATTACTATGCATGGTAACACGTATATATCGAAATACATTATAATGGTAGCGAAATTGAACATGAGTTTTGCAACAACGTGTGACTCTTTCCTTGTTAATTCGAACATACCAAGGTTTACACTTTTCAAAAGACGTTTGACAAATGCTAATAGTCAACACCTTATCATCCAAAAAAAATTTATACAATTCAGTTTGAGTCATGTCCAATAGGTGTTTTGGATGTGGATCATGAATTTTTGACCCAACTCTTAATTTAAGAACATCTCTAACATTACGTGATACTCTCGTATTATCGTGCTAGAATTTTTCGATCAAATTTTTGACTTCACCAGTAAGTTTCATATCAAACCTTGGTAATCTACCACTAAAAGTCCACAATTTGTTTGTCGGATCACTTTCAAAATTAACTCTTCTTTTTATAGCTCTTGACAAAGTTTTGCGATGAGTATTAAGATATCCACTTATGTTACTCATCATTCTTTTATTAGAAGTTGTTTGGCTTACTAAAGGTGTTGTTATTGCCCGTCGTGCCACATTTTTATCTTTAGAACGATTTTTTTTTTTAGTTGTATCAAAGGCACTAGCAATAGTTGATACGACTTGTTTTAAAGAAGAAGACTCCTTCTTGGGTTTGACATAAAAGCCTAACTTCTTCATCACTTTTCGCATTTTAGTCATTTTAATTAGTTGTACCATTAATTGACATTGAAACCCAAATTTCTTAGTATAAAAAAAAAGTCTAAACAATCTATTTGCATGTGTCCTAATCTGTCTCCATGAAACCAAGCCAGGAAGGTTGTCTAGTACATCACTTTTAATTTCAAAATTTTCATTCATTTGATTATCATTCAAACATGTTTCATTTTCAATTGGTGTTTCCATGTCTACATGCACATTATTGGTTTTAGTTGTAGGTGGATTTTCAATTTCATTTGGAGTTTCAAATTTGGTTTCAATTTCAGTTTCAAGTTGAGATCTAGTTTCAGTTGGGGTATCAATTTGGATTTCAATTTCACTTTCAACTTGACTTCTAATTTCATTTGGGGTTTGATTTTCAATTAGAATTTTATTTAATAAGTAACCTGCTTCTACTAAATCACCAATTTCTTCATGAGAAAAAACATAGGGCTGTGAAGACATACATGTATCCAATAATGGATTAGAAGATGCACCTGAATTAAATGGTTCTATTGTGTTTCCTTCGTCAGCATTTATGGTCTCATTGATGTTCTCCTCTTCTAAAACAATTGTGGAATTTGAAGCTCCTTGTCTCATTCTTGATCTTCTCTCTCGTTGATGCATTGCCTCCTTCTCCCTATTTGCTGCAATCTCCTCAGTTGTCAGAACCTTCCTTTGCCTCTTCCTGCGTTGTTTTGATCTCATAGCTACACCAAAATTTGAATTTGAATCAATCTCCTTACCAAATCAACAATAAGACAAACAAAGAGAATGATTAATCAAAACATTCTCTTTGCAGATTGTACCTGTCAGCCAATGATTGAAAAATCATTCAATCATTGGGATTTGTGCTTGTGGGCCAGAGTCTGGCCCAACGGATCTTTTTAGAAACGGGTGCCCATTTTAAAAAACGAGCGCCTGTTTCACTTTCAACGGTATAAAGTGAAACGGGTGCCCGTTTTTTGAATTTGAAAAACGGGCGCTCGTTTTTTAAAATTAGGGGTGGGAAACATTCATTAGCTTTTTTTTTTGCTTCGGGATAGGCTTGGTCTCACCAAGCCTATGCTTGGACCTCCAAAAAAATGACTAAGGTAAAACAACATCAGATTTTTACCTTGGCCTAATTTTTTGAGGGCCTTTTTGATTGAATTTTTTGACGAAACGAAAACCCATTAGAGTTTTCAACGTCCTGATTTCAGAAATGTAAATTTTATAGTGATAAGATCACTTTTACTATTTTTGTATTATTTATTAATCAAAAGTGGAACCTAAACCTAAAATACCAAGGTTCAGTAAAACTTTAATAACTTTTTGGTTTTTAGGATTTTAGAAAAATAAATTATATGGCATCAATCTACATACAATTCTTTTGAATATTAAAAAGAAAAATTTAAAAATATGAAATTTTCATCAAATTATGGTGGTCGTACACCTGATGTTCTGAAAATATACTTTATTGTCAGTTAAAAATTAATTAAAAAATATATATTCAATAAAAAAATAAGAAAAAATATTCTCATCAATATTTGGTGTCTTAGGTATCATTTCCCAGAAGGATTTGCAAAAATTCATTTATTTGCATCAAAAAAGGGTGGTCGTACACATGCGTGGTATGGTCCTGAAACAGGCATTTTGAAAAACTGGTTTTTAAACATGCCTACTAAAAAGGGATTTCTACCATGTGGGTATTAAAATAAATTACATATTTGAAAATTAGACTCTGAGCACTATATTTTCTATTACTGAAGTTTTTTGAGATTCAATCTCTACGTGCATCAAATTTTGACATCAATCGACATAAAATTTGAAAAACAGAGAAAACACTTCCACTTTTTGCCCAAAAGTGGGACTCAACTTCTTGTAGCCACCCTCTTCATTATGATCAAGTAGATATTACTCCTTCAAGGCTAATGGTTACCTTGCTTAATATGAACACCATTCTAGACATATTTTTAGGCAAACTATTTAAAAGTATTGTTTTGGCATCATCATCTTTTATTTTCTCATTAATCACAGCTAGCTAATTTAGGAGAGAGTGAAACTTACTAATATGATCTGCCATTTTTGTACCTTTTTCCATCTTCAATCCATACAATCTCTACTTCAATGTTGTCGATTGGCACTTTCTACTTCAGATTCGAAGAGCTTGTTTAATGACTCCCAAATCTCTTTTGCCGACTTCGCAAAATCCACATGGTGTAAATATGCTTTTGATAAGTAGAAACCAATAGTTCTCAAAGCTTTCTAATTTTTGATATTCCACTTCGCAAGTTCATTTACATGAGCTAATATAAATGAATTTGGTTTGACAACATCCCAAAGATACTTTTCTATCAAGTGTAACTGCATCAATATTTACCAAGTATGAAAGTCTCAAAACCTTCAAATTTCTCGACAAAAATTAATGTAACCATAATAACCTCCACAAAACTCCACAAACTCTTACTTAAAGATTAAATAAAATAATTTCTTCTTGAAAGAGAAAATAAATATATTCTCTTTTTCCCTTTTTTAATTTAAAAAATTAGAAAACAGAATACTGCATCATGTTGCAGCTGCGTACAAAATGCAAATTAAAGATTTCAACACAGGTCTTCAAGGACGCCGAAGAGGAACAAGATCTAATCACCACAAGCTCTCGATCTCTCCACGAAATTGCCTCTAGTTAAGCTAGATTAAGAAAATGTGAATTGCATTGATAAAGCCGTCTAATGTAATGTATAAAAAACAACTAAACAATAGTTCGATGATCAGAAATAATTTTGAATCTCATGAATTGTCATATGTTAGATTTTCAAATAGAATGGATTATTTTTTAGCTTGCTTCAATTCTGTATTTACCTTGTTTGTGTAAGCAAATCCACAATACCACAAGTTTTCATTCAGATATTGTCATCTGAATCCATAAACTGAATCACTCGATTACAATACAGATCGCCTCAAATATCTGCCAAACAAACAACCTATACCATACAAAGGAAAATACATAGCCTTTCAATTGCAATCTTTGGCCACAAACTGGAGCACATCCTAAAAATTAAACCTTAACACGATAATACCAAGTGTAGATCGCACATGCCAGCAAAGAAGAGATTATTTGATTTGATTTTCTCCAAAGAGAGAAAAGATAGATATTCATTGCCACAACGGTGCCCAACTCCACTAAAGACAGTGATAATGAAATGGCTCCATTGTCACACCATGAATGCACTGATCATCCTTATTTTTGCAGCAACGAGGACTTCTCAATGCAAAAGTAAGATCGACCGTGATGCTCGGTCAAGGGAGGCCCAATACCAAGGCAGAATCAGCATGAAAATGAGGGGACTAAAACAGATCTGATGTCACACAACTCGAGTTGACACAAATCTTTGCTCTAAATCAAATCAGAATGAAGTCTTATAATAGAAGTCTCCTAACCTCAGATTTGAGATCATTATTCCACTGCAAATAATTGTTCTGATACCATATTCAGAAAGGAAAGGAAAGGAGCTTTTTATAGTCTACGATGTTATAGAAACATACAAAATAGATTTTATTCATACCACTCCACGTTCAAAGGAAAGGAAAGGAGCTTTTTATAGTCTACGATGTTAGAGAAACACACAAAATAGATTTTATTCATACCACTCCACGTTCAATGGATTACATATTTATAGGAGTTTTGGTTCCTACATTATAGAAATAACTTACTAATTATTTGAATTGTTTTAACAACTCAAACAACCAAACCTAAACATATAATTACTCTCACATAAATAGCTACATTTATGTGAATACTAACAATACATTTCCCAACACATCCTCCTTATCAAATAAAATTATAATCCTTTTAGAAAGTTTTATCTACAGAAAAAATTTCATATTGTTAGATATCAGGAGAAAGTCAAAAGATCTCCATTTAACTTGAGGTGGATAGGAAGTTGTGTTCACTAAAATAAAATTTATGACCTTATGATCCCAGATATATTTTAGAATAAACTCAAATGCCCCAAAGAATGAAGGGGTTTATGCCCATTCCAAGCATCTTCCCAGAAGTGAGCTTTCTCACCACTATGTATTACCCAAGAAGAAGAATATCCCTGTAGGAAGACATAAAATTCCACATTTTTTAACCATTTGGGAGATCTCTAAGGATGAAGATTCTCTCTCTACCAAATTATCCAAGTATTTGTGCCTCAAAAGTTTACACTATCTAGCTGAAGGATTAAAATAGATCCTCAGATCATTTTAGCTCCAAGTGCACTGTTAGTTGTAATATATTTTACTTATTATTTAATAATTAATTATCTTATGTATTTCTAAACATAGCTTTAAGCTATCTTAGGTAGATTATGTGGTAAATTAGAGAGTTGGTCAAACTCATTTACATATGTTGTCATTTTTGTATTAGGTGGTGGAGATTACTTGCCACCATTTATTGAGTATTAAGATTGATTTTTTATTCGATCCAATCACTGTATCTATATATATTTATATTATTTATCATAAAATCACTCTAAATTTGATGCTACCAAACACCTAGTGGTCCTAACCCTAACATGTTTTGACCGTGCCAACTATTTTTAGCAATGTTCTCCAACCAAAATCTTTCTTTGCATGGCAGCCTACTTCAAGAGTTCTGAACTCTTTTTTTACTTCTTCAACAATGAAAATCAATAATTTCATCAACGATCTTATTTCTCCTCTCTATTTTTTATGGTTGTAATCTTCTACACCTTTCACAATCTGGGTTTCTTAATTTATACCAAAAGATATTTCTTTGACGGTAGAGACTGGCTGAAACACTCCTTCATAAACTGTAATCTTTTTCAATTGCACACCCACAATTTTATTCAACATTATATGTTCAATTATCCATTTTCCTGTTTAACTTTCTCCAATTCTTTTTGAAGAATATCATTGTCATGAACTTTCATAAATATCTTTTCTTAAATGCCTTATCTTTTTTATCAAATCTGAATTAGACTTTGAAAGACCAGAGTATTGCTACAGCAGAGAGAATAAACACAAAAAAACAGAGGAATAAAGCCAATCAGAACCACCGTATTTTGTTTGCAGTTGTTAATTGTAATGTGTCAAATCTGATTTCTATTGAGCTAAGCTCTTGATCGAGGAGTATGTAATCCATCTTTGGTATGAATGAATAAAAAATTTATTGTGTGTTTAAACATTCCTCTGTTTTAGATTCTACAAGATATTCTAGCTTATTTGGCTCGTTTGAAAGACGTGATCAAGTTGAAAGTTTTTGGTGTGTCCATGCAAGTCATGGAAATACACAACCCGCAAATTCTTTCAAATCAACAAATGTTCATAAAGACAAATGTGGTGTTGAAGCTGCTATCGGTCTTCCATATCTGTGTAAGGCACAATCCAAGCAAGCATATAATTTGTAGGATTATTTTTTGAACATCTCATTGCAGTCAGGAAACAAAAATATTGATCTACGAGAAGATAAGATCTGTTTTGGACTTGCCTGCGGCCTCTTAGCTAAAAAATGGCATCATAGCAAAATCTATATATCAACGCCTCTCTGTGGTAAGAACTAGGCAAAATTTTCATGTCATTATGAGCTGCCGGTTTAGTTTCAGCATAGTAGAAACCATGTGGTGTTTTGCATAAAAGTTGTTTTCAGCCACACAACTTCTATTGTTTTCATAATTGCACACATTGTCAAGGGCGAACAATAAAATATGAAATCTATGTGCTTTATGGGAGCGATCTGGTTGAATAGGTTGTGCTATTGAGCCCACAACACATGGATTTGTAGTTTTCCATCCAGCTCCAATGGCTTTCATAGGGCTTGCACTTCTGCCTACTAATATTTGACATGCATAGACATAAAGTTTAAGTGATCTATAGATAAGCTTTCCAAGAAAAAGCGTACAACATCTATTGAGTTGGTCAAAATGAATAGTGATTAGTAAGTTTGGCTTAAATCACACACATAAAGCTTAGATTTTTAAACTTAAAAATGTTACACACTCAGAATTGACTGACATTCTCTAAACTTGATATATTGCTTAGTGCATTTCTTCACGTGACTCCAATTCAGATTTTATCAGTGCATTAACCTGCACTTGACCTCTGGTGCAAGGTGAAGTATATGTTGTTACAGTGGTACACCTTTCCACAAGACTCTCAAGGATCAGCACAAAGACTTGTGACCTCTTTCACTCAGTGCAGATGTCTCCAATAATAAAACAAACTCTTTATTTGATGATTTGCTGGACTTTGTAGGGAGTGTAACATAAAATCAGAATATTGATACTATCGGATTGTGCCAGTCAGTTTTAAACTGCATAAATTAAGCAACATATTAAACCTAGAGAATGTCAGTCCTCTGAATGTTTAACACTTTTAAACCTAGAAATCAAAGCTTAATGTAGATGATTCAAGCCATCCAAATTGTACTTAAATGAAAGATTGATCTGCTCACCAACATTTCAGTATCACATGAACACCATTCTTGCGCCACTACCTTTGGTTTGACTCTATCTGTACCATGGTTTTTCCAAATAGTGTGGACTCTATGAGCACATAAAATTCCACATGCATTTTACAAAAGTCTCCACCACAAATCAAAATGTACTACAGAAAGGAGGCGTGCAACAATTCATGATCTTTTATTGCTTCACATAGACATTCTACACAAGCAAAACGTGCCCAACACACCAAGCAAACTTTGCTTTTGGTTCTCTCGACATATGGCGCCTATCAATCTAGTCACCATTTACAAAGACTCGGTCTGTCCACCAGTAGCAAAAAGACCTCCCTTAATTGCCTCCACAACTCGGTCAACAAGGTGGTTCTCCATTTATGGTTTAACATTTATTTTTATTGGTAATTTCATCATTTTGTTTAAACCTTTATGGTGGCATTCAATTTTGATGTAATTGCAACATTAAATGTTACAAGTCACACTATGTTAACCACCCATATTGACCACCAAAGAGTTTGCATGAAAGGGAGAGTTTTTTTCTATAAATGGGGGTTTATTTTCTTTTTGTTATAATTTTTATCCATGGAAGCAAAATTTGACAAACTCATAGTCATTGGAAAGCATTTTCCATTGCAATTCCAACAAGTGGTTGGATGGATAGATTTGAGCTCACCTTAGAGCCCTTTTCTATATTTAGTGCAGATGTAACTAAAAATAGGTCATTTAATGAGAAATTGATTGTCAAATAAATTTTAAATGGTAGCTCAAAATTCAGCACTATTTTATGAAAAAAGTTCATGTTTTGACATTCCCTACAAAATGGACCTTGATGCATTGTAAAAAGCATTGGGTTATAAAGAGTCAAAAATTGGCTAGTCACCTAATATTGAATCAAGGGGGGTATCTTAAGTCATGCTTGTGAGCACTTCCACGAGTCATGTCATGATAACTTTCATACCTTCTTTACTTGTATTTTTCTTGAAAGGTTGTCTTCAGTCATGTCTTTGAGCATTTTCAAGAAGTCATGCCTTTGAGCTTCCACACCTTCTTGAGCACTATATGGAAATGAACAATGTATTCCATTGACATGCATTGTGATCTCAATACTTGTTGCTACATATAAATCCAAAAATGCTTCATAGAAAGTATCAATAATTCCTTACAACACAATATGCATATTAGTTTTTAGTATTGTAGGTTTGGAAGCTAGTATGACGATATTTTATCTTTAGATCATGTACAAACTTCAAAGACATTGATATTACTTCTTACATATCTAGAATGGGAAGTCATCTTGCACACATTTGTGGTGTTGTTCAACTATTGGGAATCATCTTCAGAATCCAATGTCGAGCATATACCAACACTACGATTCATCCCATTATGGGGGTTGCATAGTCTCTCATTTCTTCTTTAAGTGGCTCGAACATTCATCGTACTGGTGCATAGAAGTAGTCCTTGGGGAGTCTTGACCAGTCCTTCCTTCTATGACAATCTTATTTACTTGTACATCCACATTGTAACATTTCTCTTTTGAAGAGGAGTTTTGTTCCCACTAAGTTTTCTCCTTTACTCGACTTTATGAGAAATTTGTACACGAGAACATAACATTGCTAGTAGTTGGGACCCATCATCATTGTATATATTCCTCCCTAAGTTGCGGTTAAGGGAGGGTCTTAGTGTAGAATGAATTTTACTTATTATTTAAGTAGTAATTATGCAATGTATTTCTACACATGGCTTTAAGCCACCTTAGGTAGGTTATGTGGCAACTTGAAAATTTGGTCAAACTCATCCAAGACTCTTTTTGCCACTTGGTGGAGCTTAATTGCCACCACTTATTAAGTGTTGGGATCAAATCCTGATTCGACCCAATTCTTGTACACATATTGTTTATTATGAAATCACTCCAAATTTGATACTAGCAAATACTTAGTGATCCTAATCCTAACACTTTTTAGATCTAAGGAGTATATTTTATTCAATAATAAGTACTTATGATCCACATTAACAAGTTTAAAGTCACAACTACTAGTGCTATAATATTAAAAATATTGGACATTAACTCAACAAGTGCTTAACAACTATTGGAACATGCTCAATTATTAGGTGATCTCCCCTACACATTAAGTTAACTTCTATCACTCAATCTAGAAGAAGGTGGCCTCCATGTATGCAAGACAATATATAATTTAATTTAGAAAATAGGTATTGACAAAGAATAAACTGATATATTAATTACCAAAAACAAAATAAAATTGATTGTAGAGGGAACAATTTTAAGTTTTACAAGCATACATATATGTGTTTCATGCAAGTACATATTTTTTGGGGAAAGGGGCACAATTATACATATAGGACGTCACAATTATTTTATATAAATTATGAATAAATTGATACTCAATATTATAGATGAGGGTTGTGAAGAAAATGAGGAATATGTGTTGAAAAATGGAGAATAAAAAATATGGTTGGACACTAGGGCATGAAAAGTATTTTCGAAAGAGCATGAACACACAAATTTATTGAGTGTGGATTCAAATAGAAAATTAAAAATATTAATTGTATAATCAATGGTGCAATGCAAAAATATAAACTACAAGTAAATATTTAATGTATGGGTTGTTGGGTTAATGTTGGTGAATATTTATTTTTTGGCATTTAATTGATTATTTTATTACATGTGACATGTACTTTCTTTTTCTAGTGAAGTTGTGTGTGTATTCACATCTCTTGGTGGTATACCTTATATATACCCACTTGTAGCTATTATTTGAGCAATCCAATCTAATCTAATTTCTTATAATATATAAACATTATATATATGGATCCATCAATATAATAGAGTTCTCTCATTTTAGGTCTCTTTTGTGCTTTCATTGAATCTCCTTAATTTTGGTTAAATATCTCCATAGCCAAATCTTACATGGCATCAAAGCTTGTGGGATTGAGTTTTGCTAGTCTTTGTAGATATCTAGGTTGCAAATTTTGTATTTTCTTAAAAAATTGACTATGCTTTTCACTTGCATCAAATGATGATCTAGAGAACCAAAAATAACTTGGTAGTGCTACTAGATCTTACCAAGTTCCTTTTTGTGTATTTTTTGTATAAGTTGCTTTGAGAGATTCGTAGAGTGAATTTGAGCTTACAAGTGAGTTCAAAGCATTCAAATCAAACATAGGGGATATATTTATAAAGGTTTTCTTATGGCAGGTGCTTTCTAGATCTAGTAGGTATCTAATATTTTAGAACAATTTGGTTGAAATATTTCCCTCCCAACACATATAGAAGGTTCAAGCCACTAGCCCCTACTAGTGGTACCAGTTTGTAAAGTTTCCTTCCATTGTAGATGCCCTGCCACCAAGAGTGACAACTTCGAGTTGTGTCAATAGGTGATAGCCCCCACCTTACTACCAAAGTAGCAACTTCAACATCTCCACAACTTGGTGGGGTTTAAAACTAGTAGGCAACATATTTTAGGGAATTTTCTCCATAATATTAGAAAATAATTTAATACCCTCAAAACTACCTTTGACATCTTATAAGTGGTTTGTTGAGTATCTATGAGATATTTTATGGAATCTAGGTAGTGTTTGCCAAATCTAATGGTTGTTTTAGAGTTTTGAAGAATATTTTGCAAGTATGGAATTATATCCAAGCAATTTATATTGTTAGAAATATGTTAATGTGATGTCAATAGGTTCTCCACACTAACCTTCCCCACTTACCATTGATATTTTGATTTTGGCACCTAATATTTGTAGGCCCTCTTTTGTGTCAAATTGGCTTTTCTTAAGCATTTTTTTAAATATAGGTTAATTTTTTGAAATCTTCATTGTAGTGCAACCTTTTTTTAATTTGGATGTTTGTATTTTCCAAAAGTTATAGATTTTCATAGGTGATATTGAGTAATTCTTATTTTGGGAACTTTTAGGGCTTCATTTGAGCTTAGAAAATTAAATTAAAAAAAATTGGGTGCAATTTTTTTGTAAGTAGGTAATTTTTCATGTACTTCTCATTAGTGTAGCCTAATGCATCCTTCTATATCAAAATTATACTTTCAAATTTGTCCCTGGTTTTCTATCTATAAATCATTGAGATCAAGACCATTTTGTGATATTTGCAAGTGAAAATTGTACTCACACTAAATATAAATTTCCAAGATCATGTTGTGCTGGGGGATCGATGTTTGAGTAAATTTGGTGATAGAGGAATATTATGGTGGTTATTTTATTATACTTCTTCTTATGAGAAAAACCCAAGCTAAATTTATAACTCCTTATGACTATACCATATGGAAACAATCCATGTGAAATTATCAAAAAGGTTGTATTATACATGTAAATGAAACTATTATTAAACCTATTGATTCAAAACATACATGTCACTTTCTAATAACTCAAGTTAAAAAATTGGATCAGAGTTGATTGCTTCCATTATAAAAGTGTGAGACAACTTTGTACTTAAATACCCTCCTTATAACTATACCATATGGAAACAATCTATATGGAATTATCAAAAAGGTTCTACTGTAAATGACACTATTGTTAAACCTATTGATGTCATAGAAAATGAGGGGTGAGAAAGGAAATGTGAGAAATCTATTGGTTACATTTTATCATTATTGTCCTTTGATTTATAATTTCATATTGAATGATGTACAACACTTAAAGAGGCTTGAGACACTCTTAAAAAACTATATGGTAAAATTCACAAGATTGAGGGATATCATATTGATAATAATTTGATGATCGTGATCATAATAGTTTTAAACATGTCAAGATTATATATCTTAGGCTAAACAACTAAGAAGATAGCTAAAGGATTGTATTATTGATAAAGAGTGTTTATACTTGATGCTAAATATTTTGTCTAAGATTTTTCCTAAGCATATTGTTTATTTCTAGATTTCATACCCATCATCTTTTTGTGGGAGTTGCATATCTTGTGCCTAGTTTTGATGATTTTCCAATCCTCTAATTTATAAAGAAGTTAAGTTTATTCAAATGGGCATCATCAATTCTTTTAAAGCCAAATTCATCAATGACTATTGGGCCTAAGGGACAGAAAGAATCAAGGAATCGTCAAAAGAAATAAAATAAGTAAAGGCCACATAGAGATAGGGCATAGTAAAATTTCAAATCCTCTTCCCCAAAAGGGGAATCATTGAAGACGAAGAGGTCCAAATGTACACATCATAATAAATCGAGACATGGTGAAAATTATTGTTACATGATAAATATATTGATGAGTTGTGCATCTTCTAATGAAGCAAAAAAAAATTATCCTTAATTATATCAAGAAGTGTATCATCTTCTTCTCATTCATAGTCAAAGAAGAAAGAAGAGCCAAAAACATGTCACCATTGTAGATTCTAAGCTAGGGAGATGGCTCCTTGATTTTGGAGCTTCACATCATACAACTTCATCATAAGGTATATTTGAATATCACTTGAGAGTTGTTCTATAGCACATATATCAATGAGTAATTGCAATGTCCCTTTCCTAATCAATTCAGTATGGTGGACCATTAGCCTATAAATAGCAAGTTCATGTAGGCTAATGATTTAGGGTTAGGGAGCTCATGGTGACCATTTATCCAACAAATTGGTAGTGATAGGTGTTTATTTAAGCTATGGTGGTTACTTGATGTGCATTAGACCCTTTTTTAGAGTGGTTTTGGATGTTTTTCCCATTCTTACTAGTTTTAGTAAATTAGTTTAGGGCACTGGCTGAGCTAGTTGTTAGTAGTTCTATTTTTAAAATAGTCAGTGGATGCAATTATTGGCAATATCATGATATTTGATAATAGTATAGTGATTTTTAATTAAATGACAATAAGTTATTAATTTATAAAGTTATTAAATAATTAACTTTAGATCTTATTGGGATCAAAGAGAGAGCACTGCTCTACATGCTCAAGAGGCATTCATTATCTTGTGGTTGCATGTTCTCATTCCTCCCTTGAGATTGGGTTTGCACCTTGGTTACCATGTTTGTTTCCTCTTTGTTTTATCATTCTTCCTTCTCGTTGTCAGTTTGGTTGCAATATGTTTTATCATGGTCTTTTTCTATCTTTTTAAATTATTGATTGATTACTAGGTGTACATAGTAATCTTAAGTGATAGATTGCTTGCACAAATGCTTTGATCATCTGTGCAAGTAAGTATGAACAACCCCTTGGATGATGGAAGGGGAAATACTACCTTTAAGGAAAACCAACATATTGATTATAACAAAGCCCAAAAACCTTCAAGTAGGCTCTACAAATGAAAAAACTTGAAGCACCATTAGAAAAATGTTGCATTCAATGTGGGAGTCAGAGGCTATAGTTTAGGGGTCCTCATAAGCCATGGAGGAAATGACTACGGTCAAGATGAAGGAGGTAAGGGTCATCTCTTTCCTGGGGTTTTGAGGGTCACTCCTAATGAGGATATTATCGTCGCCATTAAAAAAAGAAGAAAATAGACTGAAGAATACTATTGTTTATCTAGATTGTCTTGATAGCTCAATAGCCTTTCAACAAGAAGATTTTTAGATAACTAAATAAATACTGTGTAGGGTAAAAAAATTGACATTCATATCTCCTTTTGTAGAATGATTCAAAAGGGCCTCTTTGTCATTAAAAAAAACATAATATGCAAGAGAGAGTCTTGGAAAAGAAAAATTGGAATATTCGAAAGTCCTTGTTCAAAGCTATAGCTTGGTCACCTATTGTCTCTAAAAAATAAATTAGGTTTTTTTCCACCCCATAATGGATTAATTTTAAAAATGTGCTTGTTAAAATGTCGATAGTTTTACCCCTTTTACTCTGAAAACCTATTGGGAAAACTTTGCAAATAGAAGACACCCACTCTACATTGCCTCATATGAATGCTAGAAGTGTGATCTCCTTTAATGAGGAGGTTTGAATCCCCTAGATCCTAGAATTATCCAAGAATGACCAATTCTACAGTTGTGAAATTGAAGCCCCGGGGGGTCTTAACTCTTGTTTCTTTATGTAAAATTGATGGCCATAACAAAATATAGTGCCCTAAAATTTTAAATAATAGGAGTAATCATAACCCTAATCCTCCTAAAGTTGCTTAAAGTCTAAGACTCAAAAATCCTTTGAGGAAGCAACCTGAGGTCATATTGTTGTTTAACCCTCATTGGTGGGAAGGCCAAAAAATAATTTGTGTTCTTCCCCCATGGAGGTCTCAAGTTTAGGGTTTGAAAAATTGGTAGTTGAGGGATCTTGTTCTGATCATTTTGAGGACTCTCGCAAATTTGAGAAAGCGGTTATGGATACAGTGGATAATGAAATAAGGAAGGAACTAGTGACTAATAAGGAGCAAGATTCCTGAACATCCCCTATACACAAGAAGAATGCTGAAGAATTAGTACTTGATAAACTAAAAGAATTAATCAAAGAAAGACAAAGGATTAAGAACTCTCTCTCAAACCCTCCAGATATTACAAACATAGTAGATTTTGAAGGGATAACACTTAAAGATAACTTAGAAGGCCTCCCTAACTATCTCCATCAAAGGGAAACTACTCTTGACAACCTAAATAAATATGGTCATAATACTAATTACTTACACTCAAACATAGATGACATCACAAATTTAGCTGACTCAGAGGGTATCTCATTATACAATGATCTTAATAATAAGTTGGTTTCTATCAATTGTCCCTTCTGACGTAGACGTGCTCGCATTTGACATAAACGCCTTTTCCTACACAGATGCGCCTGACACAAATACAGACGTGCCTAACTAACCTAGACGCGCCTCGCACCAGCACATATGCGCCTCGATGTTTTTTGACCTTGTTTGACATACCTAAATGCGCATTTATTGCTCTACCTAGCATGCATTAATGACAACATTTATTGCAACAAAGTACAAGGAGGTTTTGCGGTACTTACCAACTCTCTTGCATCTGCTGGCCTCTGAAATCGACGAACTCGATTGAATCTGTGCACCAATGCCCTTGTTGTTGACTACTCTCTGCTCTCTCTGCACTCTGATCTCTTAGGTGTGTGGATGACAATGAGGATGTTTTCCCTTGTAGTCTATCTTATAGACTACCCTAGCCCTAGTCTCTCGAGTCAGTCTTTTTTATCCCATGACTCTGTCACTCTATCCTATCCGGTCAGTCCATTCTACCCTTTATTTCTTATCGAGAGATTGTTTGCGATCTTTTTAGACATTTTCATCCAATTTCTCGAGGGGGGCATATCATTCCCATCTTGGGGCAACTTTGTATTAGTTCATATTATCTTCTTTGAAACAACGTGACAAGTTGCATTGTCTCAAAGAGGGGCAAAATGTAGACACCTAAAATTGTCATGTCTAATTAAATACATACTTTATTTTTTAAATTATTTTAGCCTAATTCTTTTATTAATTAAATAAATCTTTATTTATTTAATTAATTCATTTACCCTCTTCTAGCCTTATTTCTCATTTAAATAAATACATTTATTTATTTAAATTACCCTTTATCCTAAATTAAATAAATATCTTATTTATTTAATTGATCCCACTTCCTCTATTAATTAAATAAATCTTTATTTATTTAATTAATTCATTAACCTTTTCTACCCATGACACATGTCATTCATCTCTTAATTCATACACTACCTACCCTCTCATTATTTTCATATTTTCTCTACCTACCCTCTAATCATAGCCGACCATTTATCTTTTACACCTCTTAATCGTATCCCTCCATTTCTTAGGGTGTCTTCTATATAAGGAGATGCTTCCTTCATTATCAGAACCCTATGCATCATGACTGATCAATCGACTACACTACGCTTTCAAACTTGCATATGCGATCCTACTTGCAACCACATTTCCGTTCTTTGTTGAGCTCTTGTGCACATATAAAATCTGAGAGCAAATATATCAAGCAAGATCAATGGAGATAGGAAGAATGGAGATCCAAACCCCATTGGACATGTGATGGTATAATCTTTGTGATTTCATTTGCTTTGCATTGTCTTAGGTAATCTTCATATGTTATGGTGGATCTTTGTTGTTGAATTCATTTAGCCTTTCAATATCATTATTATTGTTTTATCCATTTTCACCATATACACCAAGACATAGTACTTTGTGATGAACAAGGAGTACTAATATGAGAAACACTTTGTGATGAACAGGGAGTGCAAAACACAGTACTTTGTGATGAATAGGGAGTACCACTAGGATAAAAAGCAACACTTTGTGATGAATAGTGAGTGTCACTAGGATAGAAGCAACACTTTGTGATGAACAATGAGTGTCACTAGGATAGAGTATCATAAGCACTAGGATAAAGAGCAACATTTTGTGATGAATAGGGAATTCCACTTTGATTGACATAGTTGATTTGCTTGACTACAGGAGTACCTACCTATGCTGGAGTCACGGGAGAGATTCCCATCGACTCAGAGTTTACGACCGGAGCTGACATTTGAGGATAGAGCAACCATTGAGGTTATGGGTTTGCAATTCATTCTGTATGTGCCTGAGTTTCGGGTGAACATGGGGTTGTTGACTACACTTGCTGAGAGATGGCACTCAGAGACTTGCACTTTCCATTTGTCGATGGGTGAGATGACAGTCACCTTAGAGGATGTATATAGGATACTGTGGATACTGATCGATGGGGAGTTGATGCCCTATGATCGAGAGGGAGACAGGGATGCCCTGAGATGAGTGTTCTAGGATCTGGGATTGGAGATGAGGGCTGGACACGTGGCTTGGGATACCATGACACAGACTAGATTAGCATTACCAGCAGTACTGGCAGGAGTGATCAGTGGGTTCCTGTGTCCAGATAGGGCAACACGAGGGTTGGCTGTGGGCTGGGGGAGCACATTGGAAACACTGGTGACACAACATACCAGATATGCCTGGGGACTGTGCATGCTGGCATACTTGTATTATGAGCTTCATCAATTTGTATACCATGGATCTGTAGGATTGGGTTGCGGAGTGACATTATTACAGGTATGGGCTTATGAGCATATGTCGGTGACTCGATCGATTCATTTCATAGGCAGGAGCCATGGGCACAATTTTGTTCATTTATATGACATGATTACCTTGCAGCCGCAGATTGGGAGACTGGAGCACTAGCGTAGGGTCATTGATGAGATTGACAATGTGGTATGGAGGCCATACCAAGAGTGCAAGGAGTGGGAGGATGACGCAATGGAGCTGCCATACACATTCAGGAGCAGGTATCTAATTGGGTGAACGCCCTATGTATTGGAGAGGCAATTGGTGGATAGAGTATGTAGGCAGTTTGACAGTATTCAGCGGATGCCTCAAGGTTCCGGGATGTATGCTCAGACAGTAAGAGATTAGGCACACTTCGGACCATTATTATCATATGATCAAGCAGTGATGCAGTTGGTAGAGATGGTTCCCATGCCTTGGGATATGTGGCCAGAGATGGAGGATGCAGGGATGGATGCATAGTATACTGCTTATTGGGCTGAGCATCCATTTCCTCAACTGACAGATCCAGGTGAAAAGATATATGAAGATGGCGGAGGGATGGGGATGATGATGGAGATGGTGGGGGTAGAGGCCGACGGAGGAGGCGGGGTGCGATAGGAGAGAGGAGAGTGGTTCTGTGGAGAGAGGGTGGGGAGGAGAGACAGGCTAGCATGGTGAGAGGCAAAGGTGGATTTCCTTTACAGATGCCAGTAGCACAGGGTCCCAGACAGGTACAGGGACAGGGACAGGGATGAGGATAGGGGCAGGGGCAAGGGTAGCCACAGGTATAGGGGGAGAGGAGGAGGATGAGTTATTGGAGTTGAGGGAGATCTGCCAAGGATAGGCAGATGAGATCCAGGATCTCGAGCGGGAGAGGGATGGACTCAAGAGACAGCTAAGGGACATTGAGCATGAGCGAGATCAGGCTATCCAACATTATACAGAGGCTAAGATAGCACTGAGGGCAGGGAGGCAGGCAGCAGAGGACACAGGAGCTGGTTATGATTATGTTCTGCGAGCCAGGGAGGAGATAGGCTACTCGAGAGACCTATACTATGGGGATGTGCCACCAGAGTAGCGGGCCAGGAGCTTTCGTAGATCATCACAAATAGTGACGACCACTGGAGGGAGGGACATGAGATAAGCGTCCAGCGGTGGGGTTATGGGTCCTCCACCACCACCAAATAGAGAGGGTAGGGGAGATGATCCTAGGGTGAGTCCTTCAAAGGCACAGACTCCATTGAGGCCATGCGGCTCCGAGGGAGGGAGTTCATCATAGCCTTAGAGGGCTCCCTATGTATCAGTTTTGTACCATTCTGTATTATGATGTAGACACCTTTGGGTGATTGTAGCCATATGATTTTGACATCATTGTATCATGACACTTATGATTTTTTGAGATATATATATGAGACGATTCATTGTTGCAGCAGCTATATGCATGTGTACCTATGTGATGAGATGTTTCATGATGTATGTTTCTATGTGATGCTTATGATATGGATGCAAATATGTATATGATGCAATGCAATATTTTTGTTCTTTTATGTTTTTATATGTTATGCATATGTGAATGTAAATGTATGAAATGCAGATGAATATGATAATGCAAATTATGAGAATGTAAAATGTACTAATATGTGTTGTGTGCAAGATATGATGCAATTTGTGATATCTATATGTATGTATGAAATGCTTAATATGTGGTGATGCAGGTGCAACTACATGAAATGCAAATATTTTTGGTGTGTCATTATACTCAGTCATGTGATAGTAGGATACATAGACTCGGGAAGGATGATGGAGTCAATCAAGAAAGGGGGATGGAAGATAGAAGATATGAAAATGAAAGAGCTTCTTGTGCATTATCATCATTGAGCTTTATTATGGCAAGTAGGTTATGGCAATCGAGGAATATGTTCAACTTAGAAAGTCATTGTACCTGTTTGCATGGAGATAAGATAGTCTCAAACAAGGAATGCCCCAGTTCATACTAGACTCATAGTGTCCTCATATCCTTGGACAAGTCATAGCATTACTAAGAGACAATCCACAGACAACAAAAGAAAAATAGGTGACGATACCCCATCCTCGCCTTTCTAGTCAAAGACATCCTGGAGATAAAAATCTCTAGTCAAAGACATCCCGAAAAAGCTAAAAGACATGTCACCAGAAAGATAAAATCAAAAGAAAACCAAGACTTGATACCAACATCCACTGTAGTCCTCAAGTTTAGTGTCTCTTCTCACTTGTATAAGTCTATTTGATCGTGGTCATAATGTTTACTTTCACAAAAGGATAGATAGCATTGAACCATAATGTTGTATGAGTCTGTTGAAAAATTTGATTTCTTAAAGCCCATTATTGTTGTTGTGTCTCATCTGAAACTGACTAAATCCATGAAACTGATACTTCATTGTTGAGAAGATGGAACTTTATTATGGATTGGCGATGAAAGTGTTTCTTTATTGTGGATTGTGCATGGATAGAATGAAGAAAATTGGAAGAAATTGTGCTCCTCAAAAGATGTGATGCGCTCAGTTCCACACCCATCACTAGACGTAGGATTTGCCTTAGCCACAGATAGGAGCTGATTTATTATGGATGAAAAGGGGTGAAAAGGAATATTTATTATGAATGGCTAACCAATCCTAGGTAGATCAATAACAAGCAATGATGGGAATGGGTAAGTTTGTTATGAATGAATAGGTCGTGAGTGTGTGCAAAGTGAAAGGATGAGATAGAATCCTGAAGGAGGGAAGAGCAATGTCTCTACGCATGGCGTTGGTGACCCAGTTTTCACCATGGCACTTGCCCAAGGCGCCACCGAAGTGGTTTTCACCATTGGACGAAAATGTTTTTCTATTTTTCAAATTTTTATTGTGTTACAAGGTGCCTATTTGCTAGGTTTTCACCAGGTAATGATTTTATTTTTTTTATGATTTTTTTGTATTTTGTATTTTTATTTTTATTTTTGTATTTTTAAATTAGGATACTCTGAAGAGCTATGTGTAAAACTTGCGAAGGTGCATGTTGTTGATAGGATCCTCCAAAGGTTCACCCTCTGTGGTTGAGAGCTGATATGCACCCGATCCATATGTTGATGAGATGATGTAAGGACCAAGCTAGTTTGGTTCGAACTTGCCCTTCTTCTCTCTGTCTTGCTAATTTTTAGGATTTTCTCTGAGAACCAAGTCACCTACCTCAAATGTGCAAGACTTAACCTTATGATTGTAGTTGTGTCGTTCCTTGACTAAATGATGTGTAGCTCGAGTGACTGTCTTCCTTGATGAAGGAACTAAGATAGAATTACTAGTGTGTGGACTGTGTAGGCCCATATGCGTGTCACCTAAAGAAGTTTGGGCATCCCTGATAACAAAGTCCCTCGAGGAAGCTCCATTAAAGGTCCATGATGTATCACCAAAAGGGGATGGATGTGTGAAATAAGTGGATGAGTAATGAAGGTTTATGATTGTGTAAAGAAGTGAAAGTAGGATAACATGATGGAGACTTAGGATCAACAAAGATGCTTTTTCACTTGAAATTTTAGAACTTTTGCCCTCAGTTATTTTGATATTAGGGGAGATCAACTCTTTGTCTTTTTTCTTCATACGATCTTTATCCTTGACTTTGATTTTTGTAGAGTCCAGTAGCTTTTGATTTTGATTTGTACTAAAGGACTTCTCTTTATTTTTGACTTTTAGATTTTTCTTTTTATAGCTTGATTTTTGATCCCCAATGAGTAAGGGCTTTTGTTATTCTTGTTGATCCAAGTCTGGAAGAGAAGTGGAAATGGAATGAGTGGATGAAATGGTAAGACTATGTGAGTTCTCAAGAGGACTGGCGATACGCTCAATAGATTCTTTGTTGGAACCACTCTTAGGATTATTGATATCAAGAGATGCTTGCACTACTAGAGGAGATTTGCATTTAGACTTAGTAGCCACAACACTAGGTGCTTCATACCCAATTCCTTGATATTGAAAATTGTTTATAGATTATTCCTATTGACTAAATGTCTTAGGAGATAGTGGGACTTGATCATCATGAAAGATATACTCACCACATCCCATATCTTTAAACTTGAATTTTTCTTTGAGCTCTGCTTTCTTTGATGTCAAAGGTTTCAAGGATTCTGGATCCACATATGCTGATGAAGGAATAGCTTCTTGATTGACTGGGATTGTTATTTTTGATCTAGGTCACAGATTGTTGCAATATATGAATGGATTTGGGTCAGCCTTAATCGTCACTTCAACTCCATTGTGTGGGAACTTGATACATCGATGATATGTAGATGGGACTGCACTCATCTCATGAATCCATGGGCGTCCCGGCAATATGTTGTATGCAAGCTCTAGGTCTAGGACTTGAAAAACCACATCCTTTGTAACTGGCCCTACTCTGAGAGGTAAGGTGACTGTGCCTTTGGATGAATGCTCTTCATCATTATATGCCTTGATGGTAATTTTGTTTGTAGAATTTACAGCTTTATCTAAATATCCCAATTGTTTAATAGTGCTCAATGTACAAATGTTTAGACCCGCTCCTCCATCTATCAGGACTCATTTTATTCAATTTTTGTGTATGAAGGCTTCAATATGTAATGGTGCATTATGTGGCTGACTTACTGAGGCATCATCAGCTTCTGTGAATGTGAGGGAGTGTGGAATGGAAAGGTATCCCACCATGGCTTGAAATTGGTCCACGTTCAGATCAGTAGGGACAACAGTGTCTCTCAAGATTTTGTCAAGAATAGCTTTATGTGCGGGGGATATGCATAAGAGCTCAAGGATGGAGATGAGTGCAGGTGTCTTCCCCAACTATTCTACAAGGTCATACTCAAGTTTGGTAGATGAGGAAGCAGTGTTTTTAGATGGAGCACCTTGCAAAGTGAATTTACCTTGATGAGTTGTGACATTACATTCAGAGGTTGGTTCAAAAGAAGATCCAATGCCTTTTAGGACAATCTTGGGTCTTTGGGTAGAATTTTCAGGCATTTTATCCTTGATGATAATGGTAGAGACATAATTGTCCATCGAAATGTGATTGATAGTTGAATCATAGTTATAGGATGCTCTGGTATAATTGGTTTGGTCATCTATGGCTTTAGCTTTTCCCTTGTCATGTTTTGGGAATGGTTCTTTAAACATTTCATATTCTTGATTGGATGAGTGTCCTTCAATCTCAATGTCACCTCTATCAATAAGATATTGTATGATGTTCTTCAGTCAATGGCAATTTCCTTTTTTATGTCCTTTTCTCTTATGAAATTCACAATACTCATCATCATTCCACCAATTTGGTTTAACCTTTGGTCCATATGGAGGCAAATATGGAATTGTTATTATCTTGTTTGCCACTAGCTTCTTGAAAACAGACTCAAGTGGCTCTCCCAATGGAGTGTACTTCCTTTGTGACTTTGAAGTTGTTTGACTATTCACCTGATTGTTTGTAGAGCTTGATCCGGAAAAAATGATTTTGGGTCATACCGTATTGGTATCTACAACATCATCATTGACTGTGTTCTTGTTTTTATTCCAAAATCTTGGCTTGTCTTTTCCTTTAAAGTCCTCTTTGTTTTCTTTGAATATCTTGATGACTCCCTGTTCAATTAGGACCTTTTCTGTTGCTAAGCCTTTTTCAATGACGTCCTTGAAGGTGGACAAACAAGCTTTTCTTAGGTCATAACCAATGTCTTTGTGGACATTCTGGGTGAACATCTCTACCATTTGTTTTTGTGGAATTTCACAAGAGCATCTGCTGGCTAGATTCCTCCATCTTTGTAAAAATGATGAAAAAGATTCTCCATCTTTTTGTTTGGTGTTGCACAAGGTAGTGACTGATATGTTGTATGAGAAATGTTGAATAAATGCCTCTGCTAAGTCACCCCATGACTTAATTCCAGGTGGAAGTTGAGAGAACCATTCCATAGCTTAATCACCTAACATTTGTGGGAATAATCTCATCAAATATGTCTCTTCTGCTGCTACCTCAATGCAAGCTATGAAAAATTGTCTTATATGTGCCTTAGGATCTCCTTTGCCTCTGTACTTATCAAACTTAGGTGTCACAAAGTGTGTAGGAAATGGAGACATTGGAATGCTTTTGTCAAATGGATAAGGACATATGTCTCTCATTGTGTAAGTTGGCTTCAATGTATTTATGTCCTCCATTTTCTTTTGTAAGTCCTTGATTTGTTGTTCCAAATTGTTCTTAGGTGGAGATCAACTTCTTGGGCCATGTCCCATGCCTGAACCACTGGGTGGAGGAGGAGAATGTTGCATATATGGATGATATTGATCATATACATGTTCATATGGACGAGGTCTATAATGATGTTGTGTATATGTACCACTTGGTATAGAGTCATGGTGAGGAATAGAATATTTGCTTTGTCCTTGTATACCATACTCTATAGGAATGTCATGAGTTTGTTCTAGGTTGTTGCCACCAAATTTGATGCGGGGTTTCCTTGTGTCCAAATTTTGAACATGCCTTTGGATATCCACTTGCTTTGGTGGTTGGTCCTTAGCATTGGTATGTGATTGAGTATATTTTTTTGCATAAGACTTCCATAATGGTCTGCGAAGGTGAGTGTCATATGCTTGACCATGTGTATGTGGGACCTTAGGTTTTTGAAACAAAGATGATGGTGATTCAGGCACAAGATGTGGTCCTCTATTGCCTCCACTATTAGGCCTCCTTTGATCCATGTTGAGATAAGGTTGTTGTAAAGGTCAATTTTCCATTATTTGAGACATGTCAAAATCATGAGGTATCTTAGATCCACTTTGTGCCATCACTTGTAAGAAATATTGTTTATCTCTTCTCATTATTTCCTCAACCAATCTATTGAAACGGGGATCCATAATGGTGTCTTCCACTTCTGCTGAATGTACGGAAATGTTGTCCATATTGTCATTGTGTGTATCATTGTTGTTTGTAGTGTCCGTGTTCTCAATATTTGGAATGTTTCTATAAGCATCCATGTCAGGTAATGTAGTATGATCATAATTGAAAAAGATATCATTGTCATACTCATAGGAACTGATGTTTGCAGACTCTTGAGCCTCTTTAGCTTCTCTCCTAGATTTTTGGGAACGGGTTTCAACCATGAACTAAGTATTGAGGAAGATGTGTGAGACTAGATGAAAATGGAAAGAGTATGGAAGACCAAGAGTTGGATGGAATGTAAATGAATCTGAAGTTTACTTGCAATATCCAAAGTGTAAGACCAAGTATGTATGTAATAGAATAGGTGTGACTTCCAAAGAGATGATAGTTTCTCTTGATGAGGTAAGTTGACCTTGACTCTAAGTAAGACCAAATGAGACCCAAAGGTGATAGACCTTGATGAGGGACCACTTAGAAAAATGTTGTTGTATGTAGTATGTTGACAAAGTATGATGAGGACAAGCAAGTGACCTTTTGACTCAAGTTTAGACAAATGTGAATGTAATGTAAGGTGTAAGCAATGATGGACTTTGTGAGACCCAAACACAGGTTGAATGCTAGATGAAAACCCAGAGAGATACCTAGGAAGCTCAATAAGTCTAAAACTAACTGTTCGTGTTTGCTGGATTGTAAAAGTTATTCAATTTTGAAAACAGACGTGCCTGTATACTTCACAGACACGCTTAAATGACACAAATGCTATTCTGTTAGACACAAATGCTTTTCAGAGATTTTGTAAGTGCCATGTTGCTCAAAAGGACACAGACGTGTTTTTGTCCTTCACAAACGCGATTATATGACATAGACGTGGTTCTGTCAGACACAGGTGCGTTTTTGAAAACTTTATGCAATTTTTTTTTTCAATCTATGAAGTGGCTTGTTGTGACCAAATCTGAAATTTTGATTGTTTTTCATGACAAGAGGACACAGTGTTGATGAGGACTCAATGTTTGCAAGTGTTTAGACTCAAAACGACTCAAAGAAAAGTGTGTTGTTTGATGTAAAATTGTTTTGCATACACTTGAAGACACAAAAGACACAACGTTTTGATGTTTGGTCTTGAATGTTTGAATGTTTAAAATAAGTCAAGCACAATTCTTATGGCTGGCCAGGACAATAGTTGTTGCTTCCCACATGAGGCTACGCTATTCAGAGAAGATACTTAGATGCTTGACCCCACTGGCTCCACCCTCGGCACTCACTTCTCGGGGCAGCCAAGCATCAGTCCCCATGAAAACTCCTCATGGCGAACTTTGTATCTCTACTAAGAACCGTATGTGTGTGGGCCACTCCAGAGGTCCGACCTCCTACCCCAACAACTAGAAGGATTTTGGCTTCTAAAATAAAAGGTGCCAGTAAGGGCATCTGCTCATGTGACCATACATGTGGCACTTTCAGCTCTGTAAATATAGAAGGCTCCTAGCCAGTAGGGGTTACGCCCTACAACTGATCAAATAAATTTGATCAAACGGGTTTATGGGGAGACATAGTATCGGTATGAACTAATTAGCACATGTTATCCATAGTTTTCACCATGGATACAGTTGTTTATAGTGGTTTGGAAGAGGTGGGTTTTCCTCGCTACCACTTGGGTCGTTCTCTCCTCACTAATAGTCCTAATGACCACACGGGGAGACAGGCCCTCTAAAGATGAAACAAAAAGAGCTTATTGCTCAAGACACAAAAGACACTGATTCAATTGTAGTGCACCAATTGAAGTGTTTGCTAGTCTATGAAAATAAGGCACACAACAAAGATCAAAAGAAAATCCTTGCCAAGATCCTGCAACAAAGATTTGTTAGTAGTTTGGATTGTTTCAAATGATCACCCCTTTCTGCAAGCACACAAGTTAGGTAAATTTTAGATCCAAAAGAATTTGTGAAATAGGGGCCTTCAACAAAACAATTTTTTTGCTTTCAAAACAAGCTGCACCAATTTCGTTAGCTAGATATGAAGATATTAGCTCAATATAAACCAGTTTTGAAATCCGAATGACCAAAAACCAAATCAAAGAAACCAAAATGCAATAACTGCACACAGACGCGGTTATCAGAAACACAAACGCTATATAAATTCGTAGACACGGTTAGATCTGACACAAACGCGTTTCCTGACCACACACGCGGTTCCTGAACACAGACACGCCTGAAAACTTCATAGGTGCACTTCTTGGAATCTGCAAATAAAATAAAATATTATCGAAGGCGCAGATGCAATTCCAGATGTCACAGATGCGACAGAAAATCAAAAACGCGATCCGAAAGTACGCAGACGCGAAAATATCAAAATGTTGTTGGAAATGTCAGATCTGCAACTTCAAAAACACAAATCTACAATAAAAGATGTTAAATGCAAAAGGGACAAGAGTCCCACCGGGCATGCCAAAATGTATACGGTGAAAATGGATAGCAACAATATTGAAAGACTAAATGAATTCAACCACAAAACCCTAGCCTAACAATAACAAAGATCCACCATAACATATGAAGATTACCTAAGACAATGCAAGTCAAATGAAATCATAAAGATTATACCATCACATGTCCAATAGGGTTTGAATCTCCATTCTACCTATCTCCATTGATCTTGCTTGATATATTTGCTCTCAGATTTTATATGTGCACAAGAGCTCAACAAAGAACATAAATGTGGTTGCAAGTAGGATCGCATATGCAAGTTCGAAAGCGTAGTGTAGTCGATTGATCAGTCATGATGCATAGGGTTCTGATAATGAAGGAAGCGTCTCCTTATATAGAAGACACCCTAAGAAATGGAGGGATACGATTAAGAGGTGTAAAAGATAAATGGTCGGCTATGATTAGAGGGTAGGTAGAGAAAATAAGAAAATAATGAGAGGGTAGGTAGTGTATGAATTAAGAGATGAATGACATGTGTCATGGGTAGAAAAGGTTAATGAATTAATTAAATAAATAAAGATTTATTTAATTAATAGAGGAAGTGGGATCAATTAAATAAATAAGATATTTATTTAAGTTAGGATAAAGGGTAATTTAAATAAATAAATGTATTTATTTAAATGAGAAATAAGGCTAGAAGAGGGTAAATGAATTAATTAAATAAATAAAGATTTATTTAATTAATAGAATAATTAGGCTAAAATAATTAAATAAATAAAGTATTTATTTAATTAGACATGACAATTTTAGGTGTCTATAGAAAGTATGAAGTTATTCACATGAAAGAAGGAATTAGTAAACCCATATTTATCATCATGTAATAATTTTTCATTGATTCTTATAATGTCTTAATGTAATGTAGGATAAGGAAATACACTGCTAATAAAGTTGGCATGACTAGCTAATTAATTATCATGAAGGCATAAGTTATCATCACGTGGTATAGAGGTATGTGAAATTGTATCATAAGCATCTACAATTTCAATTTATGAGATGTACATTATTTATTAAAGGAGATAATTCATTGAAATTGCATAATATATGGACATAAGACTATCATGACTTG
Organism: Cryptomeria japonica; assembly: GCF_030272615.1. Lineage (NCBI taxonomy): Eukaryota > Viridiplantae > Streptophyta > Pinopsida > Cupressales > Cupressaceae > Cryptomeria > Cryptomeria japonica. The sequence continues at coordinate 523,923,259 of NC_081405.1, forward strand.
AAAGAAATGTATCATCACTATGTAAACTAATCTCATTTATACCGGAATAATGTGATAGATTCTTGTTTAGTGTATGCTTATCATTGTTACAAGGCATAGGGTCATCATAAAGTGTACATGATAAGTGCACTAAGCATCTCAAATTGAATATGGTTTATGTCGGCCAACTCAATGAAAGAGGAGAAAGATGAGGCATGCTAAAACAATACCACTATGCAAAATACATCTATATCCATAGCATAAAAAGTCATAAGTAAATAAAGGATATTCGTGTCATATGATATGAGAGATATGAAAGGAATGTATGTAGATTAGACAAGTAAAAAGCCTTGACAAGTGCCATAAGTATGAAATCTCTAAGAGTGGGAACGTAGGAAGAGAGATAGATCCTACATATACTGAAAACCTAATCAAAAGATATGTAAATGAATTGAGTGTAAACACTAGAACATCTAAAAATAGATGATATATTAGAGTATTAGTAAATCTAAAAATTATATCATTGATAAGGAACCCTAAAGGAAGCATGTGTTGTGTGGGATTGATTAGGTTCACAAAAAATGTAAAGGAAAATAATTTTTTCTTAAGCTCAACCTAGGCCTTTATCAAATAAGATGCATACACATAAGGATGCATTAACCTAGATTAATAACTGATTAATGTTAATGTATATTGTGTGCTAATGTATTTTTAAAAAAAAAATGTTTTGAAGTTAACTGAAATGAAATAAATGTACTTAGCTCTATGATTGAAGAATGAATCAAGTTTTTATGGTATCAAAATTCAAGTGCCTTGAGATTAGGAACATAAGATAAGAATATGTAGTTATTCTCAAAATTAGAGAAATATTTACACTTTGGAAGGTCGAGTTTGTTGAATTGGATAAAATTTATTCTCACTAAAATGTCCTACACCCATGCAAACGATTTGACAATATCTACAATCCTACTTCCTAGTTTTCTCCATTTGTCCTTCTCCACTTCCTTTTCATTTAAAGATGTGGTATTTAAAAAGACCTTGAAAGTGCTACTATTATGTCACCGAGGGACATGTTCTCCTAGGTTGATCCCTATAAATGTGTGTAGGATTGAAGGTAATAGATCTTAGTCTTCAAAATGCGCCTAGAATGATCTACAAATCTAATTCATTTTAATGCACTAAATCCAAATATTGTTGCCTCCTTAAGATGAGAGAGGATACTTGAGGATGTTAAATGAATGCAATTAAATGCCTTCAAATACTAATGCAAAGCATCAAATCACACAAACTTGATTTTAATCAGCCCTTGGTGGGAAAGGATTGGGTGGGAGTACAAAATTTTGAATTTCAATTTTGAATCCCTGAGGATTAATCAACTCTATGACCATGATATTGACCTTGTATTTATTAAAAAGACTCTTGATATGGGAGAATAGTAAGAATCGGGTGGGTAATGAATGTTAAGACAAAATTATGCGAATATGTGTAATTAATGCATGAATTGAAGGAATATATTCGATGCTCTGAAAAATGGAAGGGTTAGTTATGATAACAAAGCACAAACAACAAGAAACCAATTTGTTAGTTGTTAGTGTTAGAAATCACATGGAAAACACTATCCTAAGCAAGCATATCAAGAAAGACACTACCAAATAAATAAAAAGATTAATGAATCTACAAAATGTAACTAAACATCTCCATATGCTCTCTACCATGCTGGTAGCTTCTCCTTCCTTGTTCCTCTCCTCTCCAAGTTCCAAATTAGTGTAGCTCTCAACAACTTTTTACACTATGGATGCCTTATGGATATTCAAGATTGAAAAATGATTAATCTATGCTATGCAAGTGTGAACAAAAGCTAAAATGAAAGGTTATCTAATTAGCTAGTGTTGATTTTAAGCCAAAAGAGTGAATATGAAGGATTTATGCTAAATGCTCTCTATCTAAAAATGACTGTAAGGTAAATGCATACAATTTTTCAGGATATGGATTGTGAAGAAATGGGCTCTATTTATAGGAAAAATAGAGCAATGGATGGTTGAGATTGAGTAATCTCAACAAGGGTCAGGATTGAATGGTTTATGATCCAGGTGGGGACTTTCAACCCAATCCCAAGATGACAAGTGTCAACATGAGAGGGGTTGAGAGGAGAGGGAAGAAGCATTAAATGCTTGACATGACCCGAGGGTTAACCTGGGAGATAAGGTTAAGGTTGAGTTGAATGAATAAATTCATTATTCAAAGAATAATGCTTTTATCCATTGGATAAACTCTTGTGCAAGAGTTAGTGAGGATAACCATGGTCAAAGCAATAAATGCTTGAGGAGACACATGGGTTACAAGAGGGTTGAGTTAGGGGTCAAAGTCCCTAACCATGGGTGCAAGTGGATTTAACCATAAATGGTCATGTAAGAGCCATTAGTGGTTTGGAAGACTTTAGAGGTTAGCTTGTTGGGCACATAAAGCATTGAATGTTTTTCAAAGACTTTGTAGTCTTTGAGAAGTGACTCCAAGTTGCTTAGGAATGTGACAATATTTAGGGGATGGATTAGGCTAATTAGGAAGGGATTAGAAGAATCTAGAAGGGGTTTAGGATTGCAAGTGGGTTTGGTGGGTGAGAGAAAATAGGATTTTTATTAAAATAAAATTCATTTATTTCAACAAATAGGTGCAAGTTGCATTTTTAGGAGAATGCAAGTGGGGGGGATTTAATGATTTAAATAAATGTTTTATTTAATTTATTTAAAAGAGGAAAGGGGATTAAATTAAATAAATAGGATTTATTCATTTAATTGATTGTGAATTTGGTTTAATGAATGAATTAAAATAAATTGAATAATTTATTTAATTAATAGGAGATTGTTTGAAGATGAATTAATTAAATGTTAATTTAATTAACTAATGGCTAGTGGATTTTTAATCAAATAAATAGCAAATATTCATTTAATTAAACTGGACAGATTTATGTGACTACAATATCAAATCGTATGCATCTACAAATAAATAGATAAGTGCATAAGTATCTACAAAAATATCCCACGACGTGGGAATGGTAAGAAATGGGTGGATAGTGGATGTTTAGGAAAAAGTATGTAAATAGGTGTAATTAATGCATGAACCGAAGGAATATATCAAAGTGTATGCATCTATCAATAAATAGACAAGTGCATAAGAATATATGTGAGTAAATGCATAACATGAGAGAAAGGACTTGACTATGCACAAGAGCATGTCGTTTATTTATATCTAATATATTAAAATACTCTCCTCAAAATAAATACAAAACTAAATAAAAAAATATGTATAATTCACCATTACAATAAACTTTCATTCATAAAAAATTTATGCTATGTTTGACCTAAATTATGATACTTCTTTGTTATTTATTACCCTACAAAATTATTTACATTATTAGTAGGTGCTCGTATAAGAAATGCAAGTATGAAAAGCCCTATGTTTTATTTTATGATAAATTCCTTGGAGAGGTTGTGACCAATGATCTCTCACTAGTTGAACTATAAATAGAGCTCCAACAACTAGCACACTTGCATATTTACTTGGAACAAAATTTTAAGAAAATTCTTTTACTTTAATGTATTGAAAGATTATTTTGATGTGTTGTTGGCAGGATCTAGAAGCATCTTGAAGTAGTGTATTTGACCAAAATTATCATGTTAGGTTTTTATAAATTTAAAGTTAAATAAAGATATGAGTTAAAATATAGTGACATTTTTAATGTCTTCAGATAAATGACTTGATTTTTAGATTTTCAAGTGGATGAGATGGAGTCCTAAGCATATTCCATTCCACTCTTTCAAAATGTACTATAATTACTTGGAGCATTATATATTTGAGATTTTATTGTGTCCTTATTTTGTAATGTATCTAGCACTCCTGTAATTTACAATCTCATTTTATCCTTTGACAGCTTACATTGCATTTTCCATTTTTGTATATTCTCTTTACCCATTTCTTTGAGAGCTCATGATATAATTAATATTTTCCAGTATTGTAGGTTTGGAAACTAGTATTACAACATTCAGCCTTTGGATCATGTGCAAACTTCAAAGTCATTGTTATTACTTCCTACATATCTGAAATGGGAAGTCATATTGCCCACATTTGTGGTGTTGTTCAACTAGTGTCGATCATCTTCAAAATCCAATGCCGAGCATATACCAACACTACAATTCATCACATTATGGGGGTTATGTAGTCTCTCATTTCTCTTTTAAGGAGAGAACATTCATCGTACTTGTGCATAGAAGTAGTCCTTAGGGAGTCCTTATCAGTCCATCATTTTATGACATATCTTCTTTACTTTACATCCACATTCTAACATTTCTCTTTTGAAGAAGATTTTTGTTCCCATTTGATTTTCTCCTTTACCCCTTTATGAGAATTTTGTACATGAGTACCTAACATGGCTAGTAGTCATGACTCGTCATCATTGTGCATATATTCTTTCCTAAGTAAAGCTTAAGGGGAGATGTTAGTGTAGAATATATTTTACTTAATAAGTAATTATTCTATGTATTTCTACACGTGGCTTTAAGCCACCTTAGGTAGGTTATATGGCAACTTAAAATGTTCATCAAACTCATCCAAGACACATGTCACCACTTCTTTGCCACTTGGTGAAGCTTACTTGCCACCACTTATTGAGTGTAGGGATCAAATTTTGATTTGACCCAATCCCTGTACCTATATGTAGTGCATATTGTTTATTATGAAATCACTCCAAATTTGATACCAACAAATGCATGGTGATCCTAAACCTAACACTTTTTAGATCTAAGGAATATATTTAATTCAATCATAAGTACTTATGATCCACACTAACAACTTTAAAGTCACAACTACTAGTGCTATAATATTAAAAGTATTGGACATTAAATCAACAAATGTTATAATAACTATTGGAACATGCTCAATTATTGGGTCCTCTCCTAGGCTACACATTAAGTTAACTTGTGTCACTCGATTTAGAAGTAGGTGGGCTACACATGTATGCAAGACAATATATAATTAAATTTAGAAAATAGGTATTTACAAATAATAAATTAAAATTTTAATTACAAAAAACAAAAATTAATTAATTGTAGAGGGAACAATTTTGAGTTTTACAAGCATACATATTGTAACGTCGTAAATTGTACACGCTTGCTAGGGTGGTACAATTCCACGCTTATTTTAGCACCCGCCTTAGTGTGTTTGCATCTTGCATTGTAATTTCCCTTTAAGAAATTTAATTTAATTAAATCTAAATTCATATTTCATCACTCCCCACATCATAAAATTGGGCCCTTTACCCCTAAGTGTGCCCCTTTTTATTTTATTCCTCCAGTAAATCATTAAATCATAAACCATAATTATGTCTTATTTCAACCTTTAAGGCCCGATTTTGCATATCAAAACATCTCAAAATCAGCTGTAACTTCAAGATTCACTCTAATATCATCATATCTAATGACCTTGAAAATTTGGTGAAAAGTTGGTCGGACCGTGTGCAAGTTGCACATGGTCCTCGATATTTTTCTGGAAATTTTGAGAGCATAATTCTATGATATTATAATGCTTAACCCCAAGAAATTGGCAAGAAATTCAAAACGTAGGTTGGTCTAAAGATGAAATTAATATCTAGGGTTTCATACATAAGAGCTCTCTTTCTTCATTTGAAGGGATCTAATCTAAGAGAAGGAAGAGTTTTTGGCGAAGCCTTCTAGTGATAACAAGGAGCCTTCTATGTACTGAAAGAGAAGCTTATGTGGAGTCTTCAATAACATCTAGCAAGCATTCATCAAGTATTCATCATCAATTAGGAGCCTTGACAATATTGAAGAATAATAGGAGATCACCGACTGACGATTGGCTTGTATCCCTCCCTTGGGGTTGGGTATGATTTCATTTTGTTTTCATGTCTTTGTATGAGCTTCATTACATCAATTTTTAGATTTACATTTATTAGTTAGATCATTTAGCATCATTTATTAGAGAATTTACTTTGTCAATTACAAGCATTTAGGGTTTACTCTTTAAAGCATAGGGTTACTCTATATTGTTTGCATTCATCATTTTAGGGTCTTGCACACACACAAGATTCCTACACACATTATTTTACCATACAAATTGGCTATTTCTTGAGGTAGAAATCACCAAAATAGGGGTTTGAGTAAGGTAAAACCCCATATAGCCTCCCAAAACCCTATTTTCAATTGCAGGTATAGGTACCCAGAAGTCTCTGAAGACCACTGAAAGGCACAAGGACTGTTCCAAAGCCTCGGATATGTCCCAAAATCATCAGGGATAGGAGTGTGGAGCCCTGGTCCCCCTACTTTCAGGTGATTTTTAGCAGGGTGGAAACTCAAAACATCAGATTTCCAGGCCTTCAGTTGTCGCTTTCTATCAGACAAAACAAGACCAGGGCGTGGCACCCTTGTCCAAGTCATTTTGGCTCATTTTTCAACACTAGGTACACATTCAAATTCCTCCCCCTTGTCTGCTTTGAGCATCTCAATTTCAGTCCTACAAGTTTCTACAATTTTAGTTCATATATGCTTCATTGTTCATCTGCTAGTCCAGTTAATCAATCACACCCTATTTTTCACATCTTCTCTTCATATACAACAAGAGGAATAGAAACCCTAAGAGATAATCCTTGGATCTCTCTTTCTCACAAGAAGTAGCCAAAGTGATCTATCTCCCTAGGCTCTTTTGTATTCCCAATGTATTGGCAAAAGTGGGATTAGGTCCTAGTCACCCGGTCTCGCTTTTTTCCCCTCCACATTTTGTTGAACCCGACGTGAAATCCAATCTTTTGTAATTCTGATTTATATTATCATATTTGAGTGTTTTTTCTATTTCAAATTCAAATTTACATTTACAAGTTTCAACTCCTTGCAAATTTAAAAAATTTAGAGGTTAATTTTTGCTAAAACCCTAATTTTTCAATTCAAAATTGATCTTGTTGATAGCTTAATTTGGATCATTAATTTCAGATCTGATTTAGGAACACATTTCACACATAAATTTCATTTTCTAAATTTACCTTTAGAGTGCTTTCATTGGTTAAAATTGAACATTTCCTTCTATTTTGCATATGTTATCATTTGAAAGAGGAAAAATGTTGTCATAATGCATTCATTTCATAGATGTGATAATGGGTTAGCTTCCCTTGTTTCAAATTTTCCCTCTCTTGAAGAACCTCCTCCTATCTATGACAACATTTTAGTGTGTAAAAGAGTTGTTACCAACCCCTTCAAAATTCTCCCATGCTCTAAGGATGAATATTTGAAGAGTGATCTTGATAATTCTCCTAAAATGTGCCCTTCCCATCTAGCTATCTTAGAGGAAGAGGATGATATCATAAACACCTTTCTTAGTGTTACTTTACCTTCTTTACATGATGCCTCTCTAAGTGAAAAGGTATTGCTGGACATTGACTTATCTTCTCCTAAATCTGGTCTTACCAATGGGGGCATGTTAGTGCACAAGAGGTTATGAACACTTATTTCAAAGATCTCCTTCTTAAGCATGAATCTTTGCAGAAAGATGTTCATCTCCCTCCTAAAGAATACTCCCCTCATGAGGATCATTTTGTGAAAGAAGATGGTATTGTCCCTACTTTTCCTAGTGATGACGTTTCCTCTTTTGACTCCAACAAAAGTCCCACTAGAGATGATGCATTGATGAGAAATGATTTTCCTTTTCCCGAAGCTTGTCTTACCCATAAAGATGCCTTAGAAAAATGAGATGAAATCATAATCAATTTTCTTAATTCTCTCTCCCCTAAACTTATTATTGAAGACATTTTGAGGCAAGAGGATGATTTAAATACATGTAGTGATGCTCTCCCTCCTAAGGATGAAGAATTAATGAACAATGTTATCCCTTTTACCAAAATTGGCAATAACAATGACATCTTTGTGCAAGATATTTCTAATTATTTTCTCAAAGACCTCACTATTTGGGATGAACCATTAGAAGAGGGTGTTGATTATTCTCTACCCTATGAGAGTACCCCCCTTGATAGCATCTCACCTTCCATGAATCTCAATCATCCTCCCTCTGAAGGTAAGGCATCTCCTTCTCCCCAACTAGGTTCTACTCATAAGGATACCTTAGTTCAAGAAGACATTGTTAACATCTCCCTTAAAGGTGAAACTTTAGAGAGTAATGTTGATCCTTCTCCTAGAGATTCTATTCCACATATAGATCCTTTGATGATAAAGGATGATATGACCTTTCCCATTGATACTCTTCCTTCTAAAACATCAATTCCTACTCCTAGTCTACCTCCTAAAATTGATCTTATCCATGATAGAATTTTAGTACAAGAAGAGACTATCAACAATTCTTCCAACAATCTTGTCCACTCTTCTTCTAAAATTCATAAGTACACCTTTGAAATCCTAAACCATCCTCAATAAATTTTATACATGTGAATGAAACACCTAATAAACCCCTCTTCACAGTTCAAGGTGCTTGTCCTTCTCAAAGTTCTCAATGTAAGCCTATCTTAGTGGTTCAAGGTGGTTATGCTAATGATTCTTTTTGCACTCCTAAGAAACCTATTATTATTGTGCAAGGAGGTTATCCTACTAAGAGCCCTTATGAGTATGCTAAGAAAATCACTAAAGAGAGTTCTCATGTGGTTGCTCATACCTACGACACAAGAAACAATAGGCAACCTAATCCTCTTCCAGTTACCCCAACTTCACTTCCTCCCTCTCAACCTACCTTTCCACGAGCACCTTGTATATCACAGACTCTTAGTAAGGAGCATGATCTCATTGAATAACTTAAAGCTACTCCTTCCAAGATTTCTATTTGGGATTTGGTTCAAACTTCACCTGCTTATCATGAAATGTTACATGATGCTTTGAAAAACTTAGATGTCCCACTTGCAATGACACCTAATAACATGACTTCTTTGATTGATCCTACAAGCAAACCCAAAGCTCAAATTGTATTCACACAAGATGAGTTACCTTCTCATGAAATCCAACATCAATATGATCCTCTTATTATTTTGATTATTATCAACAATAATGTTATAAGACGAACCCTTGTGGACAATGGATCTGGCCTTAATGTTTGCAGTGTGGTCTTATTGGGTAAGATTAATGTAGATCATTCTCTCATCGAACCTGCTTCTATTTCTATTCGAGGTTTTGATAATGTTGCTAAACAATCTTTAGGTATCATAACCTTGCCTATTAAGGTAGGTCCTGTTACTTTACCTACACCTATTCATGTCATGCCTGGTAATTTGACATATAACCTTCTATTAGGGAGACCGTGGATTCATAGCATGCAAGTTGTCCCCTCAACTTTGCATAGGCAAGTCAAGTTAATTTATCACAATAAGACATACACCTTACTAGTTGACAACAATCTTAAGATCCATTAAAAGCCGGATCTTCTTGTTCAACTACTTCTCATTCTTCTCCTAATCCTCCTACTTCTTCAAATACATCTATTTCCTTTAATGATATTGTTCCTTCTAGTACTCCTGATTCTTCTACTCAATCAGAATCTCCTCCCAAATATATATTTTTTGCCAAAGGAGTGCTTTTAGATGATGATTGGGGATCTCTAGACTTTAACCCTACCTTTATAGGAGAGTATAGAGTATCTTGGAAAGAATCTAAGACTGAGAAGGAGAAATCTAAGGAGGAACCTAAAGAGAAACCCACTTTGTCTAAACAACTAAGTAACAACTTTGTGGTTGCTTCTAATTCAAATAATTCTTCAAATCCTTCCTCTAATTCATATAGCATTGAGACCTATGAGGCGCAACCATCTCTTTTTCATTTTGCATCCCTTTATGGTCCCGATTTTCACATTTTAGCTAAGAGTGGCTATAATGGCAATGGTTGTGGCGCAAATGAACAAGGAATTAAAGTTCCTTTAGAATATAACACACATGAAGCTTCATTTGGACTTGGATATAATCCCTCTAAGCCCACCAAAGAGTCTAAAAGACCATCTCTCAATGTGAATGCTATATTAAGTAGTGATGATGATCTCACCTCAATTAAATCATTTTCTACTTCTTTCAACACTCATCCCCCTCATAAGGAAATCTTGGTGATGAACAAATCTCTTTATGAATCTCCTCAAGAGATTTCTAATCCCACTTATGAGACTTTATCTTCTACTCATTCTAAAATCCCTTCTTCTAGGAATAAGGCTCTAATGAATTACACTTATCCCTCTCCTAAGATTCCTTGTGTGCAAGAAAAGTATGACTTAGTGGCCTATTCTTCTCCTATAAAATTCTCTCTTTCTAAAGACCTTTTAACATTCATCATCTTATACATGTTTTTAATCTCACTTATAGTAGAGCATTTAACATGTCATATTCAAATACCTCATTCAATATATCACATCTTTAAATAACATTAATGGCTATTATGTTGCTAATCATTATGTGATATTGGTAGCTCACTTACTAGGGGCTCATTGTCATTCATGATGGTACAATTTCATGTGCAATCATACTTTTGGAAGCAACATAATGGCCTATTTCTATCTCATCTCTTCTCCCTATATATATGGGGGGCAAGAGTAATTTCAAACATCTCTCCTTCTTAAGATTAAAATTTCCTCTTTGTGAAGTAGTGTCATCTATAAGGATTTCTTATTGATTGTAGAGGTGTATTCATATTTGAATTCCTTCTCTCATATTGGAACAAGCATCCCTAATGGGGATCTTAAGTACATATCCTTAATTGGGACCTCCTCATTGGTGTTTGAAGTCTTTGATCATTCATCAATTTCTTTTCTTTATTGAGTAGTATCTTTTATAATAAACCTTTCTATTTTGTGAACGTGCATGTCCCTTATGAGGATCTCTTGCCTTATTTTAGAAGAGTTGCTATAAATAATCTCTCTTTGATGTCATTTCAATCCTCCATTCTTTTCCAATTTCCTTTTTGGAGTTGCATTTTTGGATTATATCTCTTGCATTTGTTTCCATTTAAATCTTTCATCTTATGTTAGAGAGCTCTAAAATCCTCACACTCTTTGTTATGTTGGAATTGAGGTTTAGACCTCTTTCTTACCAAATGATTCTCCATTGGTTTTTGATCTTGTATCAAATCTTCCTATGAGCATTTGTCATCAATCTTCTTTCACAATTCGATGTGGTAAACATGATACCCTATGTCAACTCACTAAATTAGCAAGTTGAAACAGGGGGGGGCATATAGCTACCCTCAAATTTGCATCACCTTCCTTAGTAAGCATTTAGGTGATTTTGTGATCTAACATGTGGTTTTGTAGGGTGCAGTTCCTAACTGTGTACTACAGATACCGCTGGGGGCTTCGTTCGACAACTTGTGGATATATCCCTTTTCATGAATGTTTACTTTTCTTTACTTTATCATGCATATGCACGTAGTGTCATATGACCGCTAAAGTAGGGGCTAAATGTAACATTGTAAATTGTATACCCTTGCTAGGGTGGTACAATTCCACACTTAGTTTAGCACCCGCCTTAGTGTGTTTGCATCTTGCATTGTAATTTCCATTTAAGAAATTAATTTAATTAAATCTAAAGTCATATTTCATCACTCCCCACATCATAAAATTGGGCCCTTTACCCTAAGTGTGCCCCATTTTATTTTATTCCTCCAATAAATCATTAAATCATAAACCCTAATTATGTCTTATTTCAACCTTTGAGGCTTGATTCAAATATCAAAACATCTCGAAATTAGATGTAACTTTGGGATTCACTCTAATATCATCATATCTAACAACTCTGAAAATTTGGTGAAAATTTGGTCGAATCGTATGCAAGTTGCACACAGTCCTTGATATTTTTCCTAAAATTACGGGAGCATAATTATATGATATTATAATGCTTAACCCTAAGAAATTGGCAGGAAATTCAAATCCTAGGTCGGCCTAAAGATGAATTTAATATCTAGGGTTTCATACTGTGAGATTTTGCCAAGATCAAGAGGCAATGGAAAGCACAAATAAGAGAGAACAAAATAGATGATAGAAATAAATTGTATTCTATCAAGATAAAAAAATATGATCAACTGGATAATTAAGCATTACATACAATGAATATAGCCTGCTTATATAGGCAAGGCTATATGGATATGTGAGCACACAAACATGACATGTGGCTCAATAAGAAACAAGGGTAGGTAGGAAATAGGTGTGGATAGGTAGGAGAAATAATATAATAGTCCACGTGAGGTGGATCACCCATTGAATGTGGAGTGTAACAACAATATCACACCATAAAAGGTGGAAATTCTCCTACACACACTATCCCAATGTGGCACAAACACCCAAGTGTCTCATACCCAAACTATTATGAAATGCATTTCCTAAGTAAACTTAAGTAAGTGTAATAATATCCAAGATGAATAATTATTTACACCAACACCCCCCCTTAAGTGCAACTTAGGGGAATGTGTTAAAGTCTACAATGCAACTAAGCAATGTAAGATGGGTCCCGACTACTAGGCCATGTTAGGTACCCATGTACAAATGCAAATGCATGAAAACCAATGCAATGAAATCTCTCACAAAGTGGAGAAAGAGAGAAAAACCCAATGGGAAAAAACCCTCCCCTAAAAGAGAGATGAAATCTATACAAGAGAACTCTCATAGAAGAATGTGAGGAACAAAACCCCATGTGAGGAAAAAGTCCCCCCCAAATGAGAGAAGAAGAAGAAGAAGAAGAGAGACTAGGAAGCCCCCCCTCAATGTGGAATCTGCACCAATGATAGAAGCTTGATGTATGAAGAAATTGCTCCACGATCGTCGAACAACATTCCTCCCCTTAAGAAGAAACAAAACCAAAGGTGTATCCATGAAGTCTCCCCAATCATGAAGCGAAGCTGTATGAAAAAAACTCACGATGAAAGGAATCTCTGAAAACTGCTCAAGTGTCCCCATGTCGATGTTGAAAGATACCCCCTCCAAAGGTGGTAAACTATGCCACACTGCTGAAAAAGGCACTCCAAGATCTAGTGGAGATGGATGTAGAACATGTCCCAAAGACTCGCATGTCTCCTCAAAACATAAATAGACCTCCTCCAACTATTGTACATAAGTATCCACAATCATGTCAACCTCGAAAGAATGATCATGTAGAGAATGAACAAGAGGGTCAGAGTGTTCCCTCACAACAATCAAAGAAGGATCATCTTCATCAAAGAGAAGATGAATGTCATCAATGCTGTCTCCCAAATCTGCAATGTAAGATTCCACAAACAAACCTACAATGTCTATCAAGTAATCATCCCATGAATATCCTGCTGCATTGAATCACATGAAGGCAAAACTGTCGCACTATTTGCATCATCAGGTGCAATAGGTGATGTGATATCAATATGAGGAGATGAAATACAAGACTCAAGAATGGGTTCACATGTGAGAATCCCCATGTTCAAGTGCCCAAAGTTCTCCTCAAAATCTGAACCATCACAAGAAGTGTGATCATCATGTATAGAATCATCAAATGTGAAATCATCATCATCAACAAAATCTGAAAAAGGAGTATAACTGAGATGCATGATCAACCACCCCAGTCGCAATGATAGCTCTAGTCTCCAAGTCTCGAATGAAAACTAACTCAGTTGTGAACTCCACAACTCTCTTAGTTGCGCCATGTGTGATTTGATAGATAGAAAGGAGATTGTTTGTCAAGTGGGGTACACACAACACATCATTGAAGGAGTTATCCCCAATGTCAATAGATCCTTTCCCAATCACATCCATGTATGTATGATTGCCCATCAATATCTGCGGCATGGTGCAAGGCTCAAATGTAGAGAACATAGACTGCGAAGATGCCATATGATGAGAAGCCCCTGAATCTAGAAGCCATCTCTCTGAATCATGACTGATAGTAGCACATAGAGATTTTCCTTTTCTTGTCCCAAAAGAGTGAGTCTTCCCACTTTTAGAAGCCATGAATGCTTGCCCTTTTCCTTTTGAATGTGAGGAAGTGGAAGTTGATGAATCATCCTTCTTGTAGACATTAGGCAAATCAATGTTATGCTTTTTGATGATATGTGTGAACTCATCAATCTTCTTAGAATGGAAAAGACGCTCCTCATGACCAACCTTTTTACAATAGGCACAAGTAGGCATCTCCCTCTTTGGTGAGTTATCTCTCTTGGAAGAGGATGAATCTCCTTGTTGTGGAGAAGATGGTGCTTTGTCCTTAGGCTTTGATTGCCATTTCTTCTTGTTTGAGTTGTCCTTTCCTTGATTTCCTTTGTTCCCTTGATTTGTCACTAATGCTTGAGACTTAGAAGTCTTAAGAATGCCCATGATTATCAACTTAGTTTGTTCCATCACCAACATTTCATTGAAAGCATCAAATGTAGGCATTGTGTAGCTTGAACCCATTGTCATCCTATGGGTTTGGAAACTAGAAACAAATGCTGCATATTCTTGTGGAAGCTTGCCCATCAAGTTGAAGATCAATTGAGTATCCTTCTTATCAATGCCACAATCTTTGAGTTGTGCCCTCAACTCATTTGCCTTGGTGACATAATCTTGTATAGTATCAAAGTTCTTAGGATCCAACATGGTGAGATCACTATCAATTTGATATCCCGTAATCTCATCAACTTGACCATACAAGTTTTGAAACTTTTGCCAAGCATCCTTGATTAGAGTACACTTCTCAATATGAAAAATGAGATCCTTTGATACATACTTTCTTAAGGTACCAATTGCCATGATATTTTTAGTGAGCCAATCCAGGTGACCAACTGGATCAACCTTAGGATCAGCAGGAGCAACAATAGTTCCATCAATGTAATGAGTTAGTCCTTTTTCCATAAGTTTACTCCATGCATCAATTTTCCAAGTAGCACAATTATGAGGAGTTAAGAGAGGAAACTTAGAAGAACCCATAGCAGCAAAAAGGAAGGAACACAAGAGCACAAAAGCACAAGAGACACCCCCCCAAATTAACTCAATCAAAGTACCCCCCAAAAATGATGATTTTGGCACTTTATACTTAGTGCATATACAATGGGCCACTTGCAAAACAAGGAAAAGTGGACTTCTGATTTCAATTACAACTTCTCAAAATGAGATCTAAGAGACTTCAACAAATACTGCTAGTGATCTAAACTGAGATCCAAGAAAAATGCAAGTACCAAATATGCCAAAAATGGCCAAATGATGAAAGTACAATTTCTACTTAAAACTATTGCAAACAAATGGCAGATTATGAAAGTAGATGAAAAAATATGCACTTTAAAAAAAAATGGCACTTGAAAAGGAGTCCATATGAGCCCAAATGAAGCATCCAAAGTTGTAAAAATCAGGATTTCATGATTTCCAAAAAACCTGTATTCGAGAAATAGAAAAATCCTGCACCATTGTACAAATCACAAAATTCTACCCCAAAACAAAAAAAATTGCTCGAAAAAAGGAGTTCGGATGAGTGAGATATCACTATTTGAAAATCGCCTGCAAAATTATAATTTCTGGAAAATTTCCATCGCGGCTTCAAACTTCAAATGCCTCTAGATTTGGCCTCCGAAGTCCGATTTGGATGAAACAAAAAGCAAAACTGACTTTCTTGGACCTCCTCAATCCAATGGTAACCTTAGATTTGACCCATCAAGCTTCAATAAAAACCTGCAAAATCCAAAATACAAACCCCAAATAGCATCAAATTTCTCTCAATTGGCAAACCAATGACACTCTAATGGCTCTGATACCATGTGAGATTTTTCCAAGATCAAGAGGCAATGGAAAGCACAAATAAGAGAGAACAAAATAGATGATAGAAATAAATTGTATTCTATCAAGATAAAAAATATGATCAATTGGATCATTAAGCATTACATACAATGAATATAGCCTGCTTATATAGGCAAGGCTATATGGATATGTGAGCACACAAACATGACATGTGGCTCAATAAGAAACAAGGGTAGGTAGGAAATAGGTGTGGATAGGTAGGAGAAATAATATAATAGTCCACATGAGGTGGATCACCCATTGAATGTGGAGTGTAACAACAAGATCACACCATAAAAGGTGGAAATTCTCCTACACACACTATCCCAATGTGGCACAAACACCCAAGTGTCTCATACCCAAACTATTATGAAATGCATTTCCTAAGTAATCTTAAGTAAGTGTAATAATATCCAAGATGAATAATTATTTACACCAACACATACATAAGAGCTCTGTTTCTTCGTTTGAAGGGATCTAATCTAAGAGAAGTGAGAGTTTTTGGCAAAGCTTTCTAGTGACCACAAGGAACCTTCTATGTAGTGAAAGAGAACCTTATGTGGAGTCTTCAATAACATCTATCGATCATTCATCAAGTATTCATCATCAATTAGGAGCCTTGAAGACATTGAAGAATAATAGGATATCACAGACTGATGATTGGCTTGTATCACTCCCTGGGGGTTGGGTATGATTTCATGTTGTTTTCATGTCTTTATATGGGATTCATTACATCAATTTGTAGATTTAAATTTTTTGCTTTAGATCATTTAGCATCATTGATTTAGAGCATTTACTTTGTCAATTACAAACATTTAGTCTTTAAAGCATAGGGTTACTTCAGATTGTTTGCATTCATCATTTTAGGGTCTTGCACACACACAAGTTTCCTACTCACACTATTTTACTATACAAATAGGCTATTTGTTGCGGTGGAAATCACCAAAACAGGGGTTTGACTAAGGCAAAACCCCATATAGCCTCCCAAAACCCTATTTTCAGTTGCAGGTGCAGGTATAGGTACCCATAAGTCTCTCAAGACCACTGAAAGGCTCAAGGACTATTCCAAAGCCTTAGATTTGTCCCAAAATCATTAGGGACAGGGGTGTGGTGCCCTGGTCCCCCCACTTTCAATTGATTTTCAATAGGGTGGAAGCTCAGAATATTAGATTCGCAGGCCTTCAGTTGCAGCTTTCTATTAGACAAAATAGGATCAAGGCGTGGCACCCATGTCCAGGTTAGTTTGGCTCATTTTTCAATACCAGATACACATTTAAATTCCTCCCCCTTCTCTGCTTTCAGTATCTCAGTTTCAGTCCTACAAGTTTCTAAAATTTCAGTTCATATATGCTTCATTGTTCATCTCCTAGTTTAGTTAATCAATCACACCCTATTCTTCACATCTTCTCTTCGTATACAAAAAGAGGAATAGAAACCCTAAGAGATAATCCTTGTCTCTCTCTTTCTCACAAGAAGTATTCAAAGTGAGCTATCTCCCTAGGCTCTTTCGTATTCCCAATGTGTTGGCAAAAGTGGGACTAGGTCCTAGTCACCCGGTCTCGCTTTTTTCCCCTCCACACATATATGTGTTTCATGCAAGCGAGTATAATTTTTTTTGGGAAAGGGGCACGATTATACATAGAGGGGGTCACAATTATTTTATATAAATTATGAATAAATTGATACTCAATATCATAGGTGAGAGTTGTGATGAAAATGATGGATACGTGTTAAAAAATGGAGAATAAAAAATATGGTCAGGCACTACAACATGCAAAGTATTTCCCAAAGAGCATGAACACACAAATTTTATTGAGCGTGGATGAATAAAAATAAATAAAATATCAATTATATAATTAGTGATGCAATGCAAAAATACGGAGCATAAGTAAATGTTTAATGTATGGGTTGTTGGGTTAATGTTGGTGAATATTTATTTTTTGGCATTTAGTTAATTATTTTATTACATATTTGTAGTTATGATAGGATAAGCTTGATTAGGTAGGTTTCTTTTGCACATGTGACATGCTCTTTTTTTTTTAATGATGGATTTGTGTATATTTTCACATCTCTTGGTGGTATACCTTATATAAACCCACTTGTAGCTATTATTTGAGAAATCCAATCCAATCCAATCTTGTATAATATATAATCATTATATTATTTGCAACCATCAATATAATATACTTCTATCATTTTAGGTCTCTTTAATGCTTTCATTAAACCTCCTTGATTTTGGTTGGATATCTCAAAAATAGCCAAATTTTACATGGTATCAAATCTCTTGGGATTGAGTTTTGTTATTGTTTTTAGAGATCTAGGTTGCAAATATTTTATTTTCTTAAAAAAATGACTAGGCTCTTCACTTGCATCAAATAATGACCTCCAGAACTAGAAAAACTTTATAGAAATACTAGATGTTACAGGGTTCCTCTTTGTGTATTTGTTTTATAGGTTGTTTTGAGAGAGTTGTATAATGAATTTGAGATTACCGTGAGTTAAAATATTTCAAATCAAACATAGGAGATAAATTTGTAAATGTTTTCTTATGGGAGGTGCTTTCTAGATCTAGTAGGTACCTAATATTTTAGAACACTTTCGCTCAAATGTTTCCCTCCTAACACATATAGAAGGTTCAAGTAACTAGCCCTACTAGTCGTGGTATCATTGCCACTAGTGGTTTGTAAAGTTTTCCCACATTGCAGATGCCCTACCACTAAGAGTGACAACTTCAAGTCGTGTTACTAGGTCATGACCCCCACCTTACTACTAAAGTAGCAACTTCAATATCTCATAGCTTGATGGGTTTAAATCTGGTAGACAACATATTTTAGGGAATATTCCCTACAATATTATAAAACAACTTAATACCTTCAAATCTATCTTATGCATCTTATAAGTGGTTTGTTGGGTATCTATCTAAGTCATGTTTGTCAAATCTAATAGTTGTTTTATACTTTTGAAGAATATTTTTCCATGTAGGGAATTATATCCAACCAATTTATATTGTTATAAATATGTCAATGTGTTCTCCATAGTAACCTCCCCTCCTTACCATTGATATTTTGATTTTGGTACCTAATATTTGTAGGCCCCCCTTTGTGTCGTATTGGCTTTTTTAGCATTTTTTTTAACATGGGTCAATTTTTTGAAATCGTCATTGTAGTGCAACCATTTTTTATTTTATTTTTTTATATTTTTAAAAAGTTATAGATTCTCAAAGGTGATATTGAATAGTTCTTAATTTGGGAACTTCTAGGGCTTCATTTAAGATTATAGAATAAAATACAAATTGGGTGCAAATGTTTTGGAAGTGGGTAATTTTTCATATACTTCTCATTAGTATAGTCTAATACATTCATCTAATTATTTAGTCGTATACTATGATCAAGAAGAAATAGATTGGAATCTTAACCATCACATATGAAAAAATATATGCAATGATTGGCTATAAGGTGATTCCATTCAAGGTAAGTGTGCATGCCTATGACACTGCGTAATCTAAGATAAATCTTGGATGTAAGACATAATGGGCATAACATAAGACCTTTTGGGCATTATATGCTCCAAGTTCAATTCAATGCTTGGCCTTAAGGAATTTCCATTGAGGGGGAGTGTACACAACAATTGATGTAACCTCTACATATAATACCTTTGGCAAAAAAATAAGACCTATAAGCATTTAACACCTTGAGATGGCTAAATCCTTGGATGTCAGACCTAATGAGCATACTATAATGCCTCTAGGCATTCTATTAAGTCCTATAGGCACATTATATATATAAGTCATATGGGCACATTCTATTAAAAGACTTATGGGCATAATGTAATGGACTCAAGGGGAGGTTAAGTTGAGGAGATTTGAGCTCCAATAATTTTTTTATAAGACCTCATAACGTCTTCTTTAAAACACTATGATTATAAAATTATTAGAAGATCTGACTTTCATGTAGTTTGAAATACATGATTTTCATTTTGTTATATATTTGTGTCCCTATTTATCACTGTCAAAGAAGACCTACGCTATTGGGGTACTTCATTTTTTATCTTATGGAAATTGACATGTGACGCCCCTATTAACATTAAGGGAGAGTGTTAGAACATGATGTTATTAGGGGTCATATACCCTTATAACATTTATATATTGTTCAAATATATAAGGTTACAAAATATTATATGTTATAGGCTTTATAAAGCATATCCTATTTGAAACAATTAAAGTGGATAATACTATTTAATTATTAATTATTTATGAATGGTGATTGTTGAATATGTGTGACTAACACCCCTTCAGGTATTTTTCCACCCCTTCTCCTATATTTAAGAATATTACCTCACATTTGAGAGTGTGTGAATTTGGATATTTACGGTGAGTTAACTCATTGTGCATGAAAGGTATTATTGGTCATGTGGAAGTTTGTGGAGGAGTGTCCCAAAGTTTAATCTATCTTTAAATAGACTATATTGTAAGTGTTTTAATAAAGTGATACTTTATGACCCATTCATGGGTCTATACGGGTTGATCCACATTCAGGGAATGATTTATCAAATTCAAATTCGAATTGTATTTGGACTTCT
The DNA here is from genome assembly GCF_030272615.1 of Cryptomeria japonica. Lineage (NCBI taxonomy): Eukaryota > Viridiplantae > Streptophyta > Pinopsida > Cupressales > Cupressaceae > Cryptomeria > Cryptomeria japonica. The sequence continues at coordinate 523,943,557 of NC_081405.1, forward strand.
CCTTTAGAAGGATGGATTAAGGCCAACTTTGATGGTGCGACAAAAGGAAACCCAAGAGAATATGGAGTTGGAGTGGTATTTTGGGATTGGAAGGGGAATATAGTTGCATGGGGGGGGCAAAAGATTGGAGAAGGGTACAAATAATGAAGTAGAGATTCAAGAAGCTCTCATGGTGGTGGATTGGGGGCTGAAACTCGGTTTTGACAGACTGCATCTGGAAGGGGATTCGTTAATCATAGTAAATGCTTTGATTAAAGGGGAGACCCAGACATGGCATTTGAACAAATATGTGAAAAAAATTAGAAGTGATATAAATTGTTTTAGTGACTTTAAAGTCATCCATGTGTGGAGAGTAGTAAACATGGTGGGTGACGTGTTATCCAAATGGGCAATGTCTCTTACAAATGCTCAGGATGATCATGTGGAAGATTTTCCCAATCCATCTTTTACTGACGTGGAGTATAGCTAATCTTTATTGGCAAGATCGAGTTTATCGGGAAGATGAATTGCAAATTCGATGTCATGATGAATGGTATGCCAGAGAGGTGGTGTTAATGCCGAACTATGTTGATAGAGTGGGGAATAAAAATTGGATAGTGTACTATTAGCAGAGAATTAATGTAACAATATTGTGATGGAGAAGGAGGATTTCAAAAATGAAAACTTGATGTGAAGCATATTAATTGTATTGACTGACTTATAGGTAAATGTGGATGCCTGGTTTTATTTATCACTTGATTAGAATTAGAGAAATTGACAGAGAACAAAGAAGGAGCTTGCAAAGGTGGCACATTTTTAATAGGAAAGCGATGGAAGCTAATTTTACATTCAAGATGGAGAAAAAGCTTGTGCCTTTCGTGGGCAAGGTTATGAAAAGGTGGTAACAAGGCCTATTCCGCTACAAGGATGACATATTGAGAGATGTGGTGAAACTCATGCTAGGGGAGGATATTGTGTTTGTGAGACACATATTTAGAACCAACATGGAGATTTATTCCTTAATTGTTGCTTGGGGGCTGGAGTTTGAAACTTCTACGAACAAAGTGAAGCAGGATTTGAGGGAGTTAATTGATGAGGAGTATGTTGGTAACATGGAGTCTATTTTTGAATGGGTAGTTCTGGGAGGGGGAATAGACGTAACAGAGGGAATGGCAAAACTTGAGAGCATTTTACCCTTTGTTTGTGGATAGGAAGATGCGCAAAAAGCATGATGTAGGGCTATGACATGGCATGCATGGGAGGTGTTTAAAACCTTTGCGGATTTGGTGCGAGTTGAGGTGGTGATGAATGTGGTGCACGAAGTGGCTCGAGTGGAGATAGGCCAAGAGTTGAGACCTCGAGCATGCATGGAGGAGGTTGTGAAGATACTTTCCAGGTTCAAAGAAGAAAATGAGGATAGTTAGGTGGCTGGTCTAGGTTAGATGGTGGTGGTCAAATGCCTATTTTTGTTTGTATGATTAATGGTATTAGCCCTGGTCTTTGATATTGTGTTATGGTTGAATGGGCTGTATATTTTCAGACTATATACTTGTGAATGTTTTTGTGTAGCTACTATCGAGATTTTTTTGGGGGTGTTTTATTTGGTTAAGACATTATGGTTGTTTGATGGGATGATGGTTCCGAAGGGTTTTTTTTGCAAAATGTACTTTCTTTTTTGAATACTTTATATTAATAAAATATATATTATTACCGATGAAAAAGAATAAAGTGATACTTTATGATATTTTTTATCCAAAAGGGTTTTATTCATGTATATCTTGTGTAATGTGTAAAATCTATGCTTATCGTGGCTCTCATTTTATTTATTTTATATTCTATTTGTAATGATTAGTATCCTAAGATCCTAATTTCTATCAAAGCTAGACTTGTTGGAGCCTCCTAGGGTAATCCAAGTTTTTCTAATCTAGAATGTGGGATAGTGTTGGTAAAATCCTTTCAACAAAAGCTAAAAGTTACCTTTTAGATCCAACAATATCATTGAATTTTTTTATTTTCTCACTAATCTTGCAATAGATAAAGAATGTATAAAAAAAATTATATTGAAGGAGATCCCATTCTTATCATTGATGTTGTTGAGAATAGAAAAGTGAGTAACTAGAGACTTCTAGATTTCTTTTAGTTCATTTGGTGTATAATGGATAGCCTTGAATATTTTGAATGTGAACATTGCTAGAGGAAGGCTAAAAATTACGTTGATTATTTGGTAAATTTAGTAATTTGTTTTATGAGAAAAATTAAAAAGGGTTTAATCTCTCGGTCAATGAGAATATCTAATTAAGAAATATTCTTCAAGAGGACATGGATTGAGGAAAAACCTAGAAAAATCTTACCCCTTTTAATGGGGGGAATTCTAAGCCTAAAATTTTGGTTTAATGATCATAGTTTTCTATTGTGATGTGTAGCTATTGTGTATTGTCCTCATAACACCGTTCTTTATCTCTTATATTTCATCCCCATCTTGCACAAATTAGTAGTTGGATTTGCAAGAATAAATGAAGTCACTATATAATAGAAGTCGATCCTTAAGATTTATTTCTTCATATGTCATTTTTTTTAGTACCAACACATTCTTGTCTCCATACCACTTTGGGGTTGTGATTAATAACTAGCTAGTTCAAAGTTGGCTTGGGCCATGGTTTTTCTTCCCATTGGTCTCAAGTTCAACTCTGAGGCTCAGGATCAACTGATTCATGTAGTTTGTGGGTTATTGCAACATCCCCACCGGACTAAATCTCACCTCAAATCGCCCATTCTTGGCCCCAACTTAGTAGTAAGTAAGCCTAAGGCAATGTAGGTTCGAAACTAGGTTGGGTCGCGAGGATACCCTTGAGTTAACAAATAAATAAATAATAATACTTCTTGTCCATCATCTCTAATGAATGGGGGCAAGGATTTATAAACTCTTCATTGCTCATTTCTATTTTATTCACTTTACTATATTTAGTCTAGTGATGCAAAGATGAAAAAAACACCAAAGAGAAAAAGGATTTTCATTTAGCCAAAAATGTGGGAGCCACTAAAAACTATCTCATATGACTTAGTCAAGCTCTCTCATGTATTTTCTTGTGATTGTCTAAGGGTGGAATTTGTAATTCACATTATTGTGGAAGATGATTTGTTGAGAGTTTTTCTGAGTGTTCCATTGTACTTAGATATTTTTTATCGTTCTATACAATATGATGGATGTGGTTTAAAATATTATTTCGTTGAGGTTCTTGGATATAATTATGTAGAGGAATATCTCCTCCTAGAGGAAAAGTTTCTCGAAGAAATTTATGAATATGATATGTTTGATGGCTTTGCACCAATTGTTGGTCTCTTTTTCCTCAAGCTTTCACCTTATTAAAACACACTCATTTAGGCATATAATATGTTTAATGTCTTTGCACCAATCATTGCAAAATATAATGATTTCATTCAATATTTATTATTTTTAAATGGAGTTGAACCTGCCACCTTTGAAGAAGTATGTCGAGATAAAGACAATAAATTTTGTGGATTGATGACATGAAGATAACATGGGGTCCTTGATGGCAAATCACACATGGGATTTATTGAAATTCTCACCTAACATGAAAGCATTAAAAATAGATGGATTGTGTAGGCTGAAGGAAGAAGAGATACTAAACTGGATTGGTGGTAAAAGGATTTGATCAACATAAGGGTGTTGAATTCATCAATTGTGAAAATGACTTCTATCACAACAATGTTATGATTAGCAGTTGTTTATGATGTTGAATTGGAGTAGCTCATTGTCAAGGCAACCTTGCTACATGGTAATTTGGAAGAAGAGTTGTACATGAAGCAACCTAAAGGATTTGAGAAAGAAGGTAAAGAATATTTAGTTTGTATATTGAATCAAAGCTTGTATGAGTTTAAATAAGATCCTCAACAATGGTATTTAAAATTTGATTCTTTTACGATTGAGAATTTTTTTAGTAGATGTGAATCAAATCATTACATGAGCAGTGAAAAATTAAAAACAATGAATGCGTGTTGTTGTTATTGTATTGGTGATATGCCGGTGACAAAAAATAACATGACTATAGTTAGCCAATTAAAACAATAATTTGCTAATAAATTTTTAATAAAAGATTTGAGGCTGCAAAAAGAATCCTTGGAATGAAAATGATCAGAGATAGAAAAAATAGAAATTAATTATCATAGGAGAAACATATTAAAAAGGTGTTGAATCAATGTAGTATGAATAATACAAAGGCAATGAGCACATCTCTAGTTGATCACAAATTATTTTTTGGGATGTGTGCTAAGATAGTAGAAGAAAAAGAGTACATGGAAAGAGTGCATTATTTTGTTGTTGTTGGGAGCCTTATGTACGCAATGGTGTGCACAAGACTTGACATTGCTCATGTAGTGGGAGTGGTCAGCTGATATATGAGTAACTCAAGAAAAATCCATTGGTAGTTTGTAAAATGAATTTTAAGATACTTGAAGGGAACATCATGTTATGTTATGAGGTTTAGAGAAGGAGATACACAACTACAAGGTTTTCTTGACTCTGACATGGCTAATGATTTGGACAAAAGATGAGCAACCATTGGATATGTGTTTACTTTTGTAGGGGCAACAATCAATTGGGTTTCTAGGTAGTACAGGGTGGTTTCTCTTTCCACTATGAAAGGATAATATATCACACTCTTTAGAGGAGCTAAGGAGATGTTGTGGTTGCAATGTCTATTAGCTAAATTATTGGGAATTATACAACAAGATTTCACTTTGTATAGTGACAATAGAGGTGTAATTCATTTGGAAAAAAATCTAGCCTTTCATTCACAAACCAAGCTCACATAGATCTTTGGTATCATTTTATCATAAGTGTATTTGAAGAAGGTAAGATGAAGCTGGATAAGATTCATACTAGTCTCAATCTTGCAGATGCATTGATGAAGGTCACTGCAAAAGAGAAGCTGGAGTTCTCTAGAGCTTCTCTTGGTTTGGTAAATATGTGACATAAAGTCTAGAGAAGTGGGTGAAATATTCAAACTTAACTCCTTGCAATATGGGTTGGACTTCAAGTAGGAGATTATTCAATTGTGAAGTCCATTTGACAACATCTTTTGGTTCCTCCAACTTTTCTCATTCCATATTCCCATGACTTCATTTTCAACATAATGTTTGATAAAAATTGGTGAAAGAAAACTTCTTTGGATTGATGAAAATTGATGTGATTGCTACAATCATTCAAGGAGAATAAAATCCACTTTTCTTGTGGATATAACCAATTTTGGTGAACCACATAATTCTTGGTCTCTAAGCAATTTTGTGTTTTCTATTTAGTTTGTTGTAGTTTTATTGCTCTATTTCTGCTTTGTTTTCTCAATACTCGTCATCAATTTCTAGTATAGACCCCCAAAAAGATGACGCTTTACCTTTTTTTTTGTTAATTTAAGTATGGATGATCAAATAAATTTAAGTTTCTCAAGATCTTATATTCCACAAAATACTTATTTATGTTTTTTCATGATGGCCAATGACATATGGCCACCTTGCAAACATGTTCTTAGTACCTTACATGGTAATGATAACTACATTTTGTCGTGAGTTTGCATGTATTAAAGTTCCAAGTTGATACTTATTTTATTCTACTACATTTCATTTCTTTAAATCAAATCATGCATGCACATTAAAATCTACAACTAAGCCATTTGCACAAAATGTGATTTTTTTCTCATTTTCATATCTAAGTTTACTTGTTTGATCCCTACACTTTCAAACTAGAGATTCAAATTTTAATTTCATATAAAATGCTTTCAAATGTATTTAATTCAATTTAATTTTTCTTATGCATTATATTTAATAAGTATTTAACATTACATTGTGATATAAAAATACTTTATAGGTGAAGTTAGAAAAACACATTCACAATATTATGAAATTTTAAAATATTACATAGTATTTATTATAAGGTTAAGAGACAATTATTTTGTAAAGAAATTTAACGTTGTTTATTAATCTATCAATTAATTTATTATTGAAAATAAAAATAATTAAATTAGAACTTTTAAAATAAATTTAGTGTAAAATAAATAAATAAAATATGATTGAATTAAATTTTAAAATTTAATGCATTGAGATAGTTAATTGAAATAAATATGATTTTGAAATAATGTAGATGGATCAAGTTCACATTATGTTATCTAAAATTATTTTTTAATATCAAATCTCATTTGGATATGAAAATTTAAAATTTAGATCTAAAATTTGTAAGGTTGACCCCTTCCTACTAACCATTTTTTTTGAAGCATACTATATTTCAAATTGTATAATTATATATATCATAAATACATTTATCTTAAATTTTTTAAATTGTAAATTATTTTATTTTATTTTATTTACATTGTTCACTTTATTTTTATTTAACCAACACACAACCCTAAATAAGTGAAATATGACTGCTATAAACTATATATTACCATTTTAATATAAAAATTATCAAATATATTTAAATATTTAGATAGTACTATAATTCTCCTTCAATTTTATTATTGCAATATTTAGAGGAAAACACCATATTATCACATAACACTAGTTAATTTAACAAACCACACTATTATTTGAGATTTGCTTACAACGTATTTATGACTGCAAGTGTCTGAATTTCAAGAATTGATGAGCCTCTGTTTTAGTGGTTTACTTATGGGGACAGCTTTGAAATCGTACCAAAAAGCAGAGATGCATTCCTTTCTTAATGGGGAAGACTTATCCAACCCTAATTTGACCAGACATCTGACGTGACATATAGTACTCCACGCTGTGACGTGTTTCATACATATCAAGGAGAGAGAAAAAGAGGTCCCAGTATTAATACCTTTGCCTTTTTCAAGCTGCTTCTTGGCTTTGATTCGATGATCATGTTTTGTGCACGGGTTGCTCTGAACAGCAGGATTTTCAGAGCTATAATTTGATTATCATTCGGACATAAGACACTGTTACATCCACATACATCAAATGCAGTTCCAAGCAGCAATGGCTTTCTCATTTTTCAAGAAGCCTAAAACGCCCGCAGAACTGGTGAAGGCCACCAGAGATGCTCTCATGGCTCTCGATACAAAGACCGTTGCAGAAGTCAGGCTTCTCGATAAGGTCAGTAATTGAATTTGTGGAATCTTTCTTTTTCTTTTCTTTTTTTGATTGATATTGAACAATGATCTTTAAATGCTGTTCCATTCTGGTTTTAGTCTTTTTCAGTGATACATTTGGTCACTTGTTGGACACATTTTAAGTTACGGAATCCCAATTTCAAATTTCACATACCCAATTTGAAATTTCACCCGGACAGTTTGAAATTCCATGGAATCTGTGACACAATTTGAAATTGGACACATCCAATTCGAAGCGTGAGATAAAATTACGCACACTTTTGAAATTCCATGTACTTAACATCAGAGGTATTGGACCCCATTGTCAATTGTTGGGCGTGTCTATGGGTTTTGGGGTAGGATCGGATTGCAGCTTTAAAGTTCATAAACATGGGTCACGTTCTAAAGGGACCCCATACTTCTACATCACGGCTCATTCCATGTCCGTTTGATCCCTGAACTGCCTTATTGCTGCGAGGAGACAGTTTATTTCTGAAATTCAATGTATCAACGTTTTCCATGTTCTCTCATTTAAAAACGAAAAGCATCAAACAGTGTTATCCAGACAATTTACACTATTGATACCTGTGAAAGTCTCAAATATATGATCATTTGGTCTGTGCGATCATGTTTTTTGGCATCAGTATTAATTGAACCAGTTACAATTTACAATGTTTGCACTTCTCTTTAGTTGAGAAGCTGGTAACCTTGGCATGCCAGTTTTTGAATTATGAAAATTAACTCTTCCTTTGAATTCACCCACCCGAGGGGCGTGCCCAATGGATTTTGAGTTTTGGTCAAGGTTGTGAATTTACCTCGTTGCAGTCCATGTGGTTGTTGCTTGCTGGTTTCTAAATTTGACTCGTTGTGTAAGTACCCCATCACAATCTGTGGGGTCATACTAATAACGCCAGAGGTTGCATTCACCAAGCCATATTAATACCGAGGCCATTGGGGGGGCATGTCTGTCATTCGGGTGTCACATACCACTGGACTACAGCTCTGACGGACAATCTGTGCGGTTACATTGGTGAAATGTTAAGAGGTCTCATTTCACTATCTTCCAAGCCAGTTAATTTAAAGTCGAAGGATGTGACAACCATGAGTTTTTCTTTTTCATTTTCAAAATGGTTAAAGCAGATGGTGTGCATTTAGAAGAATAAACATGAATGCATTGTAGGATCACTTTCCAGTTCAACAGGTTTAGATATGGCTGGCCATTACTGAAGCAATAAATTTCAGAAAATTTGGAATCAGGTCACAATACATGCTTTGTCAATATTGAAGGGCACCGATATAGTTAATCTAGTGAGAAGTCTGCCAAAGGAAAAACTTATTATAAATAGAATATAAAGCCTTTGAAAAATTACGCAAAATTTGAGTTCTAGTGCAACAGTTCGTATAATTTCCCATGTCAGAAATTTCTCTGATAAAATAATATAGAGTAGAAGAGCAGGAAAATTATTCTGATTGCAGCAAGCAATGTTTTCTGAATTTAATCATTTCGCGGATGGTCTAGAAGGGCTTGTAGTCAGGGCTGTAGCTAGACTGTTTTTCTTTGTTGTCTGCATTTAAAATTATTGGAGATTGGTTTTGGAGTAAACAATATGAAAATATTTGGCCCATGCCAGTGTGCTGCTGTAACCTAAAACACAGAAACCTTGTAATATCCCCCTCAATTTTTTCCGATTTGATCACAAAGTAGTTACATTCAACACAACACTTGTTAATGTTAGGAAATGAAAACCAAATCCTGCTGAAGGTAACCCTCCACTTTCTAATCACCGAGAGCCCAATCTAGGAGGGTGAGGGCATATAGTGTCGAGGGGATCGGTAGATGCCAATAACTGAAAATGATTACAATCTTCGCATCGCCTTCCGCTTATACAGCGGGATATTGAAACAATGCAATCACTTGGCAGTAAACCAGCCAAGGACAAGCCAAAGAACTGAAGAATGCAATCACTCAATTGCTTGCTTAATGGGAGGACTAGAAATGAAATTCAAATCAACTCTACCGCTTATGCAGTGGGAGGATAGTATTACAATATCCAAAATAGGCGGCAAAGTCAGCCTCTTCCACTAATGCATTGGGTCTTAAAGCAATAATCCAATCAGATGGCTGTTAGTACTACTAACCAGCTTACAATGCATAATATGGATTACAAACTAAGAGAAATCACTATTCCAAGATAGGCGGCATGGCCAGCCTCTTCCACTTATGCAGTGGGACAAGAAAGAACAATAGGAACTGCTGTTAGTACTACTACCAGCATTACATCACGAATCATAGAAGTAGAGAATGGAGAACCAACAACTGCAAATAATAACCAAGTTCCTTCTTTCCACACCAATGAACTTACACACTCCAAAAAAACAACTCCCAACACCAAAAGCTCAAGGCACACCAAGAAAGCTCTTCACACAACCAACTTCAAATTCTGAAATTAACAGTAACACACTGAAAATACTCAGACCAACAAGCTACGGACACACTAAAATGCTCACAACTTCTCCAAATCGACTCCGAATTGCACCAAATCAAAAGCAAATGAGAGATATAACATAGACAACACAAATAGAACCTCAAACCTGCACCGTGAACACCACAAACAATCAGCATGCAACCCAAGGCAGCCAAGGAAAGGGGACGACTCAGCTGGGAAGTTCGACTTGCTACATAAAATCCAAATCAGCTTTTCAAGATTTGCAAAATGGTGAACTTTATCGCCCAAGGCATAGGAAGAGATGAAGTGGATACCCAGAACCACACATCAAGCACACAAGGAGCCACGAGCAAAAAACACCTTCAGCACACACCGCGACCAGCAACATGAACACTCAAGAAAACACACCAAAACATCTGAAACTGACACAAATTCTGCAACATTGTTCTTCAATCCACTCCTTTGAATGAAGAGAGGTCACAAGCTTGAATAGTTGTTGTATTGCAAGCAAGAAATCAAGCGGCAGCTAGGAGGTATGCATTCCCCAAAGCTTCATTCCAAATTTCGGCAGCACTTCGTTATAATTTCTTCATAGATACCCAAAATAAGAGCCCAAGGAGGTATGCATTCCCCAAAGCTTCATTCCAAATTTCGGCAGCACTTCGTTATAATTTTTTCATAGATACCCAAAATAAGAGCCCCAGGCCTGTATTTATAACTTTTTGCCAACCAAATTCTGAAACTGACACAAATTCTGCAACATTGTTCTTCAATCCACTCCTCTGAATGAAGAGAGGTCACAAGCTCGAATAGTTGTTGTATTGCAAGCAAGAAATCAAGCGGCAGCTAGGAGGTATGCATTCCCCGAAGCTTCATTCCAAATTTCGGCAGCACTTCGTTATAATTTCTTCATAGATATCCAAAATAAGAGCCCAAAGCTTGTATTTATAACTTTTTGCCAGCCAAATTCAAATTCAAATGCTCTCCAAATGTGCCCAAACCAAATGCCATTCCATTTCATCCACATTTGGCATTGCATTTCATTTCATTTCCTTGCACAAGTTCGCCCAATTCATTTTCACCATAAATTGCCATTTTTGATGAGTATAAGGCACATAAAATAATGTATTAAGTGGGTGCTCAAATATGACTTCAAAAATAAAAATACAACTAAGACAATATACTTAGGAAATCGCCCATTTGCATAGAGTTATAATTTAATCTCTAACACACCAAGTTGCCCCCTAGAAGTCATAAACAATTTCACCTAGGCCATGGATAAAAAATAAAGTATTAAAAAATACTTCCTCTTCCAAATGCTGAATACTGCCAAAATGAATTGAGGCCAAGGTACTGAACTGCATTGCCGGAAATAGACACTGAGCTAAGCTGTTGACTCCTGCTAAAAATAGCACTACCAAAAATAGTACTTACTATAAATAGGATACTGCTAAAAATAGTAAGTGTTTGCTAAAAATAGTAAGTGTTTTCAAGGTGATTTTCTCCACATTTTGAGTAGCTGCCGAACTTACTATAAATAGTAAGTCTCAGAAAGGTCTTCAGATTGGTTTGCATTTTATACCATCGCACAGCTCTCAGAAAACCCAGAAAAACTCAGAGAACTCTACTGCTTCTGCCTCCACTTACTAAAAATAGTAAGTCGGTCAAACTTCATAACTTGATATGCATGTACCCTCACTATGAAGCTTTCTGAAAACCCAGAAGGAATCTAGAATCCAAACTGACAAATTCCAACATGCAAGCCTTCGAAACTGCAAAAACATCCTCCCAGAGGTAGGGAACCCTAATTTCTGCTTCCAACTAGTCTACGGGTCTCCGGAATGAAACTTTAATCCATTTGATCAAAGTTGGATTATGTTCATGAGTGAATTAAAGCTTTTTCCAAACGTCCACTTTTTTGGATTATCTTTTGTAACGTTCTTATCATTACATGCCTTTCAATGGAGCTTGAATGAGTTCACTGCTATTTAGCTGTTTTTATAATTATGGTTTAAAATTATGCTCTTCCCTACGCTTATAACATTCCTTAAAATTAGGTCAGACAAGAAAATTGAAGGCTATTCCTGATAGAGGGGTTACAAATGTCTCATATTTCTTCAACTCTGTTAAGTAGGTTTATCGAAATGTCTTATACGCACCCAAATTAGTTCAGAGAAGAAAATTGAAGCCTACTCTTGGTAGAGGGTTTACAGCTGTACCATGTTGCTCCAGCTCTGTTAAGTAGGTTGATCAAAATGTTTTATAGTCACCCATTTTCCATTGTTTCTTGTGAAAATCTCAAATATATTATTATTTGGTCTGTGCGATCATGTTTTTTTTTGCCTAGGTATAAAATTAAACCAGTTACAGTTTACAGAGTTTACACTTCTCTTTAGTTGAAAATCTGGTCACCTTGGCATGCTAGTTTTTGAATTATGGAAATCAACTCTTTTTTCACATACACCAAGCCAAGCAAACATGGAAACCCCTATAATGTGAGGCACATGCCCATTGGATTTTGAGTTTGGGTCAAGGTTGTGAATGTACCTCATTGCAATCCATGTGGTTGTTGCATACTGGTTTCTAAATTTGACTCTTTGTGTAAGTACCCCATCACAATCTGCGGGGTCATACTAATAACATGTTAGAAGCTGCATTCATCAAGCCATATTGATATCAAGGCCATTGCCACTATAATGTGGGTGAATGCCTGTCATTCAGGTGTTACATACCACTGGACTACAGCTCTGACAAACAATCTGTGCGGTTACATTGGCGAAATCTTAGAGGTCCCATTTCACTATCTTCCAGGCCGATTAATTCAAAGTCGAAGGATGTGACAACCATGAGTTTTTCTTTTTCATTTTTAAAATGGTTAAAGCAGATGGTCTACATTTAGGAGAATAAACATGAATGCATGTAGGATCACTTTTCAGCATAAGAGGTATAAATATATTGGCCACTATGAAGCAATGAATCTCAGAAATTTTGGAATCAGGCCACAATGCATGCATTCTCAATATTGAAGGGCACAAATATGATTAACATAGTGAGAAGTCTGCCAAAGAAAAAGCTTATAATAAGTAGAATATAAAGCTTTGAAAAATTAAGCAACATTTAAGTTCAAGTGCCACAGGTCGTATAATTTCCCATGTCTAAAATTTCTGAAAATTATATGGAGCAGATGAGCAGGAAAATTATTCTGATTGCATTTTGTGTGACACCTAGAATTCAATTATCCGTGTCTCATTTATTTGTAATATGCATTACTATCATGCATTTACTATTTAGCAATGTTTTTTGAATTTAATCATTTCGCAGATGGCCTAGAAGGGCTTGTAGTCAGGGCTATAGCTAGACTGTTTTTCTTTGTTGTCTGCATTCAGAATGATTGGAGACTGGTTAACGAGCAAACAATGTCAACTAAATATTCTCCCCATGTCAGTGTGCTGCTGTAACCTACAACACAGAAACCTAAGGCTGAAACTTCAATCCATTCGATCAAAGTTGGATTATGTTGATGAGTGAATTAAAGCTTTTTCCAAACGTCCACTTTTTTGGATTTTTTTTGTAATGTTCTTATCATTATATGCCTTTCAAAGGAGCTTGAATGAGCTCACTTCTATTTAGCTGTTTGTGCACCTTATTATGATTTTAAATTTTACTCTTCTCTAAGCTTAGAGCAGTCCTTAAAAATTAGGTCAGACAAGAAAATTGAAGCCTACTTCTTAAACATTAGGTCAGACAAGAAAATTGAAGTCTACTCCTGATAGAGGAGGGGTTACAACTGTCTCGTATTGCTCCAACTGTGTTAAGTAGGTTGAGCAAAATGTCATATGCTTGCCCATTTTCCAATGTGTGAATCCACTAACAGGGTGCCAACTATCATTGGAGCAGTCTCATAGATGTAAAATTCCCTCTTCATTCTGTGCTTTTGGAACTTGTGTCTAAATTTTGGGGTATTCAATGTAATTTTAAACCCTAGGTATGTTAATCAGATTTATATAATTGATTATGCCCTAGGTTGTAATCAGATTTGCTGTATTTTAGTAAGCCAACATAGATTAATTATGCCCTAGATTGTAATCAGATTTGCAGTATTTAATAAGTCAACATAAATCAGAAATAAAACAGTAGACAAACAAGCATACCCTAGGAAAACCTCCAAGGAGGAAAAACCCAGCATGAAAGACCCACAGGTCAGATCATATATTCTCCTCTAAATATAAGTACAATACTTAGCTTGAATCTGATCTTCACATATCAGATCTGTCCCTTGTATGCTTCAAAGACTTGCATCAAAATCCACTATGTCCTCTTGGACAATTTCACACCAATCTGAATAAGTTCGCACTCTTCCTTGAAGTTAATTTCGCACCCTTCTTAAGAATTTGCACAGCAGAGCTAAATCGCATTTGTATATGATTTGAACTTTATGATTGTGTGTTGACTTGCAAATTGTCACTTATTTATATGCATCTTTTACTCCTTGAAATGTAAGTCGGCCTCCGTGGTTTTTGGTGCCAATAATTAAATGGCGTGTATTTAGCATAGCGTGGCATTGTGCATAAGATAGGGTCACGTTACCCTAGGATAGGACCCGGTCCTAAAGGGGGTTCGGATGTTGCCTTAAGGCAATCCGAACCCCTATAACCCTAGTTACAATCAACATTCAACACAATAATTCCTGCAATCCGAACCCCTATAACCCTAGTTACAATCAACATTCAACACAATAATTCCTCTGTTTTGTATGAAAGGTCATAGCTGTTGTAACTGGCATAATTTTTTCTCTTGCAGTCCGTTATTGATTCTTTCTAGTGGATTGGCCTCAGTTCTATTTAGCATTTTTTGATTGGAGGACTGCATACCTTCAGTTTTACTGCAACTACTGGTTTTTTCTTACCCATTTGATGTGATTAGATTGCTTAGCTACTTCTTGGACTGCTTGGATGGCATCTTACAATTCACTGTGTCTCATTGCTTGCTAACCTTTTCTGATGGCTTACTACACTCACGATTGTTTGTTCCGATTGCAATAACTGATCAAATTCATTCTTACTGCTGTTTAGATCAATTCCTAAAGATGAAGTTTTTTACTGCCATTAAGTGAGCTAAATCTCCTATATTTCCTTAATAAGTTCTCTGATTTCAATATGCTATAACAATATGTCCTTACTGTGATTGTGTTTGGAGGAATTGTACTGTAGTAATCTCTAGTATTAATATCTTTTGTGGCTCTAATTCTTATTTCTTCTCATTTTTTCAAAATAATATGCTTTGCATTTATATTCTTAATGTCTTATGTGTGTATATATATATTTGAATTTGATACTCCTAGTGTAGGTGTATTGGCAAAGGTTGGTTTATTCCCAATCCTGGTCATGAGATTGAAGCTCCGTGAATACAAAATTTGGACAGTAAAAAAGCACCATAGACATGGATACATTATGCATGCGTATATGTGCTACATTTATTCACACACATGCTGCATATACAATCAGCACATGAACATCGTACTTGTTCAATCAGAGGCACTTACATTGAAGTTTGTTTTGGTTGATTATGTGATTTATCTTTTTGATTCATCATAACAGGCATTAGAAGAAGTAGACAAAAATTTGTCAGCGATGAGGCAGATGCTTCTTGGTGATAGTGAGACAGAGCCTAATCCAGAACAGATATTGCAGCTATTACTGGAAACTTGCAAGGAGGACCTTCCAGAATTGCTTGTTCTGAAATTATCAACTCTTGGATGGGAAGTGAGATTCCATAAATCTTTAACTGTTTCTATCAGTACTTATGCTGAGCATAAGTTGAACTAAATCACTGATCTTCTTGAATATGCCAGGCTAGAAAGGATGTAGTAACTATTTGGTGTACTCTATTGAGCCAGAAAGTCAGCCCTACCAACCATTGTTTGGAATACATGGATAAGCATACAGAGCTTATTGACTTTCTGGTTTCATGGTATGTTTCGTGTCTACTTAATATGCCTTGACATGTTTATACTTTATATGCCTTTTATTTACTATTTACAATTTTATTTTGAATATAATTCCCTATCATAAGTTGCAAGACTGCTTGAATCTGCACATGGATACTAGCTTCAACAATAAATGAAATCCGGATTGTGTATAAAAATTATTTGTAAGAAGATTACTAATTATTATAGTTTCAAAATTCCACATTTGGTTTTTGTTATAAGGTAAAGAATGTTATTTACCTAGGAGACAACCATTACATGTTTCTAATTGGTTTTTGATCTTAGGTAACCCTATTACAAGATTATGATGAAGCATTTCATTTAAACTTTTGATGTTCAGGTTCCCCAATCTTTCATGCCAAAATTGAGTTTTTGCTTCTAGCTGTATAGATAATAATAACAATTTTATTTTAAAATGTCACTCAACTGAAAAGCCATTTTTCTGAGAACCTTGAACAACAATTGTTTTATTTGGATCTTCATTATACCAACTATTATATCTAAGAAGAGTTATTTTGAAATTTTCATAAGTGAGCTAAGAACATGATAAAAGTTTTTTTTATTTTTCTTTTTTTTTTTTAATTTAGGGAAAAATAGAATATCTCCGATGGATTCATTTAGGATTTTTAATTTCCCATGCCCTAGTGTTTCTAACAGAATTATCTCCTAGATATATTTTCTCATTACATGTTTTAATATCAAACAAGATGTTATTAATTTAGGTCATATATTTGGAAACTCCATTATTTAGGATCTAGTTGCTGTTTGATGATGTAGAAGGAGCTGTATAAAGAGCACTATTTTTGTGTTGATTCTGATTTGAATTTTCTTTACGTTTAGTTTTGATTAGAGTTTTTATTCGTGAAGAATCTTTTATTATTTCTATTTTCAAAATAACAATTTATTTTTCTTTCCTAGTTTATCACAGTTATTGCATTTTACTGTATTTTGAAAAAAAATGTTTTAAGATAGTTCTTAGAACGATCAGATGAGTTAAAGTGATTTTGATTATCATCTTTGTTTTTCTGTGTTCACCGTTTAAATTTGTGCTCACTTAGTAAGGCTTTGCCGTCTTTGATGACTTTTCTTGAGAGTTGAAATTTGATATTACTTTTTCTTCTTATAAGAAGAGTAGAAAAAGTTGATATATTGGGAAGGTCATCCTCATTTTGATATTTAAAATTTTAAATATAAGATTGAAATAAAAGTTTTGAATTGTTTATGAACGTTTGTTTGTACTATTAAATATAAAAGTTTATCTTTTAATAGGTCACATTTACAACCATCTAGTTGAGAATAATAATGGGAACTTCATCAAATAGATGTAAAAAATGCTTTTTTAAATGGCGATCTTCAAGAAGAAGTATATATGTATCTACCAAAAAGTTTCTTACAACCAAATAAAGAAACCTACGTCTTTTAAGTTCTAAACTCAAAAAATCTCTTTACGGACTCAAATAGGCTCCTCGAGCTTGATTGTCCAAAATAAATAATTTCTTTTAAAATTTTGGGTTCTTGAATTGCAAATATGATAATGATCTCTTTGTTGAATTTGACAATAATTAAATTATCATTGTCCTATATGTGGGTGACTTGTTCATCACAGGCAGTCTTCTTTAACTCACAAATACAAGAATAAATTAAATTTGACCTTTGAAATGACATTTAGGTCATCTTCATTGGTTTTTAGGTATGGCAATCTTTCAAGATCATCAGTCCATTGTTTTATCACAGAAAAAATATGCTCAAACTCTTCTAACTAAATTTAACATGATTTATTGCAAATTGATAGCCATTTCTATCAAAACTAGTTTTAAACTCGATTCTCATTCTCCCTATGAAAAATCTAACTGCATTCTTTATTTTCAATTAATTGGGAGCTTAATTTATCTCACAATATCTCAACTTGACCCACCTATGTAGAAGGTGTAGCATCACAGTTCTTGCAAGAACCTTATATTCGACATTGGATAATGGCAAAACATACTTAACGTATATTAAAGGCATTTTAAACTTCAGTCTTTGCTAAAAATGCTCAAATGCACGAATATTGGATGCTAACTTTGCAAGGGATTCTATTGTCCAAAAGTCTATTTTAAGATATGTGCTTAGGTCTGGTCGAGGTGCATTTACATGGAGTTCTAAAAAACAACCATTGTAACCCTCTCTTCTACATAAGTAGAATATAGAATTCTGAATTGAAAGAGCTAAAGAAGCTATTTGGCTGAATCATCTTCTAAATGAAATTTAGATGAATTTTTATTCCATTACCAATCTCATTAGTTGTGCTTGCCAAAAATTCTATTCATCACATAGTTCCATAGAGTTTCCTGACGAGGGGACGAGTTTCAGGGATTGGAGGACCAAGGGCCTAAATTTGGGGATGGTGAGGGGACGACGACGAAGCGGTGGTGAGGCAGTTTTGATACAAAATAGTAATGAATTGAAATCTTCAAGGCAAAATCTGCAATATAACATCTTTGTGAGTGCCTCATGAAAGACCAATTAGTTTCCACAAAGTTAAAGGTTGCAATTAGTATGTAATGGCATGTACCATATAGCAAGTGACCTAGCGGCATCCTTGACAAAGGTGGCAAAAGTGGTGGTGTTGTGGGGGGATGTTTCCCCCAAGAGCCCGTGTCTTGGAAACGTCCCCCTATAGGGGATGTAGGTTTTTTTTTTCTAAAAGACAAAACATATTGAAATCCAATCTCACTTTATTCATGATAAAGTCTTAAATGGAGATATTTCTCTTAGTTTCTTCCAAATTGAAGATCAAGTTGCAGATATTTTTACCAAACCTCTATACAGTACCAAATTCTTCAAATTCAAATCAATGCTTGGCCTTAAGGAGTTACTATTTAAGTGGAGTGTGCATGACAAGGACACCTTCTAATGGTTATCTCATTTTGTATAAGTCCTTCAGACATATTATAATTCTTCTCTTTGTTATTCTTCCACTTGTGAAACTTTGTGTTATCTAGACCTAGAACACTAAGTAATGAATTCTTGGGTAGGTTAGTATGAATTTACCTAGGCTTCAATAATTTTTTTGTAAGGCCATTATAAGTATCATTATTTATAACTTTGAGATTATAAATTATGACAAGATGACTTTCATGTAGTCTGAAATGCACGATCTCCATTTTGGCCTACAATGTGTCTTTGTTTAATTTTGTTAAAGAAGACTTATGTTACTAGGTACTTATTTTTACTCTTATATAAATTGATAGGTTACGCCTCCTATTAACATTAAGGGGGAGTGTTAGAACATAATGTTATTAGGGGTCTTATAACATTTTTATTATTTTATGCCCTTTATATGTTTTATAAAGAGTGTTAGAACATAATGTTATTAGGGGTCTTATAACATTTTTATTATTTTATGCCCTTTATATGTTTTATAAAGCATAGTTCATCAAATACCGTTCAATAATTAATAATATAATATCTTATTTATTTATTTTAATTACTGAATAGGTATGATAGCTATATTCTCCTTTCCAGTATTTTGCCACCCCTTCTCATATATCGAAGGGGTTCTCTCACATTTGAGAGGATTTTAAGATTTGGAGATTAAATATTGGATTGAACATTGTTACTCTATCTAGGAGATATTATTGGCCATATGGAAGTGACAAGAAGTGAATTCCCTAAGTCTAGTCTATTAATTTACAAACATAAATGTAAGATGTTTTTTTAATATGGGGATGTTTTGGGGTTCTAATCATTTACGATTTCCCAACGTTAATTTTGTGCGCTAGTGTAATTTATGACTATTTTGTTCATTTATATAATTTTCTTAATTTGTAACTTTATCTAAACTAATGACTGCAATGCAAATAATATTAATCTTACTATTAATCTACTTTACTTCCACAATGATATTAGAGCTATAGTTGGTTGTTTTAAATATTGATGTTTTTAATGAGGTCTAATGATCCTCAAACTAGCCTCCCCCAAGTTCATTACATAGTGCCCATAGGTCATATATAATGCTATAAACTGTGCTTTAAGTATGAACTTCCACACAGAGTAGTTGCTTCCATTCAGCATACGTGCCTAATTGAATGTGAAAACGTGGGGTGCCATTTGACCTATATCCAATTACATGTAATAGTATTTGTTGACAATTAAATTTCTTGACACAACATAAATTTTTCTTTATATACTAGTCAAAATAAATAAAATGTAAAAGAATTTGATATTTTTTTGTTTTTAGAAAAAGATTTTTAAATGAAATCAATTTATTTAAACTATAAGTACAAGGTCAATAAGATTCATCAATCTCCAAAAGTTTTCATACAAAAAGTAATATAATGGAAATGGTATTTCACTTTAGAAAACACATGTTAATGAACAAGGTGTTGAGTAGGGCATAATAATTTTATTACGTTTATAATAGTTTAAATAAAATAGTCGTGAATTGGTACTTATTTAATTTACTATAGATTTTTATAATATAGTATAGTATATGGTTAAAGAGAGAATTCAAGAAATAAAAAACATACCTACTAATAATTCTTTTAACTAACTCTATATTGAATTGATTACAAGGGAAACCATCATAAGTAAAAACTTATTTCGATTTTCCAATGAGCTGGTAGATTTTGTATGCACTTATTCTTAACTTGACATGCAACTGAATTGCTTTTTCATAGACAAACTTTATTTCTGGTATTTAAATTTAATCACTTTAGTGAAGACATATTCATTTAAACTTGGCGAATATACACATATATGTTGTACCCATAACTTAGAGGAAAGAATTGAGCCCCTGCCCACTCACATTTTGATCAAGGACAAAACCAAAAAAAACAAGTTACGCTTATAAACAATAATACCTCTTTCAAACATGAAAATACTCTAATGGACCCTTCTTTGTCTTCAACCTTTTGTAAAATTTGGATTTGCTTAGAAGAAAATATATGACTTGCCAAGCAATTTGGAGCATTTGCATTGGAGTTGCGGATTCAACATAGGTACAAACTATTTGATTTTTATAACCCTAATTTGTACAGTTGTAATTGTTGTTGTGTAGCTAGGTCGGATCCCCTCTAGGGCCGACCTAGTGCACAAAATGCCAAGTGGCCTGTCGGCCTTGGCATTTGGATATCTCAATTGTATGAGTCTAATTTGGGGCAGGCCCTATTTGGGCGAACCACTTGTGTGTAACTTGTGATTAAGTTTAATGTAACTTGCAACTAAGGGAGACTCATATGTAACTTGTAACGTATAGGTCTGATCCTATCCTTGGCGCCAAAAGTATATGGCCGGCTTGAGGTCTATTAGGAGGTATTGATTCATATATATGCAAGGTCATGATTGCATCAATGGATATGAATTCAATAACATGAAGGACATATAGTGTGCTCAGGGGTGACGATAAGAGCTTATCGTCTATGGTTGGGAAGGCAACAAATCTGATGTTTGCGTGTGGTTAACGAGCACTACCATAAAATCAACATGGTGGTTGTGTTCATTTGTATTTCCATTCATGGGAGTAACCATGATGGACCCACCCTTTGGGAGTAGCCATGGTGGATGTCACTATGTGACTAAGATATCAAAAAGGATTCCTCCCTAGCTAAGAGGGAGTGTTGATGTTATTGTAGCTTTGGTAGTAATCCTTAGCCGACTACGATCAAATATATAATTAGCCTTTCGGCTTTACATATTTGTATGAGTCGTTTAATATAATCACTTTGTTAATAAAGTATATTATTAAGTGGGCTGACTTGGAAAGTTCGCCACCCTTGAGGAAAGACATGTGGGTTTGAATAGAGCCAACCCATTGGTGAAGAGTCACCCACATATGGGTATAAACAAGATTGGTTCCCTCTTTACAATTATTCGAAGGAGAACACACAACATTGTGATAACACATAGCAGACGAATTTAGGAAAGATGTGCTCGGGGTGACGATAGAGTTTATCGTCTATGGTTGGGAGGGCAACACTATGTCATTGCCCATGGTTAATCGAGCACATGAATTTAACTTAAGTAGTCTAAAGTTCCTTTCAAGTATTGGAAAGCTCTTTTAACTTAAGTCTATTTTTTTGTGCTAGGCATTGCCATGAACCTACTTAGAAACCTCATTTCTTGGGCAATGTTTGGCCTTGTATAGATCATTGCATGCATAGGGATTCCTATTACACTTGCATATGGAACATTACACGTCTTGCAAAAACTTGGTAGACTTAGGACACTATTCCAAACTCAACTTAGTGCCTACTAGTATACCTATAGGAGTATTATCATGTATGCTAAACCACCACAATATAGTCTCAAGTTACTTCCTTTGGTTCAATCATAGCTTCTTGTTAACCTTGTTTGCATGAATCTCTGTATTAAGTATGAACCTTGTAGCCTTGAAGTCCTTAATATCAAACTTTCTAGACGACCGAACCTTAAGTTCTCTAATCAATAATGTCCTCTCTTCATATGTAAACAATGACCACACAAGAAACATTCTAGTTTGCTATTAAAAACAATGACATCCATAACCCATGAGTATGATAGGGTGTAGAAATGTATACGTAGTGCTCAATGTGAATGTTAAGTTTAGACATGCGAATTAATGCAACAGTTTGGGACATCACATAAGAAATAGAAGCAAGAGAGTTGTTGAGGTTAACCCAAAGATAATACTTCCTCAACCAAAATCTTAGAAAAGCAAAAACAATTGTGTTAGACTTGGATAACACTCTGATCAACGCAACATTCACAGTCACTCCATCCCACCACAACTTGATAGTCCTTTTTGAAGGACTTCAAGGACACCCAGCTCTTTGCTACATACAAAAAGACCCATAGTCAACAATTTATTACTCCAATTGCCTATAAACAACTTCAAACTTTTAATTTTCTCTTTTGCTACAAAAGAATAGGTATACAATGCTTTGAACAACTGAATGCCAACAATGGCATAAAACACCATTTGTATAGAGATTTGTGTTGTCATCGTAGAGGCCTTATTTATAAAGATATCGCTAAGTTTGCAAGAAACCTCAAGAATGTCATAATAGTTGACTATAATCCTCTCTACTATAAAATGTAGCTAGAAAATGCATAGCCCATTAAACCTTTCAATGGAGATTTAGCCTATAGGGAGTTGTGGGATTTGGTCATATGCTTGGAATTTCTTTAAGGAAGGATTAAGTACTAATAAATTAAAATTATAATTAAATTTTGTTTTTTATTTTTTAATAATATCAAGGGATATGTGAAGGATGGCGTTTATTGAAGGAAAAAGGTCTTTAAGAGAGACCAAGCAAGGAGGAGGAGTATCATTGAGAAACATTTTTTATTATCTAATTTCTACTCCTTGTGGAGCATGGATCTAAGAGGACAAAAACCCTCTAGGTTAGGAGTTGGAGGACGAAAACCCATAATTCCTTAGATTGATTTCACATTGAAATCACCATTGTGCAAATTTGATTAATTATCAAGAATATCAATTACAAAAAGTATAATGTTTTGCAAATATATCATTATACAAAAATTAAAAGTTAAACTTGATTATTATGAAATATACTCTCAGAGATATTAATTTTTTTAAATGGGATATAATGTCTTATTGTTCTCAATGATAACCATATCATCAATACATAAAACAGTGAGTAAAACATGATTACCAACTTGTTTGTAGTGTACACAACTATCAACACCACTTGCATAATAAAGTTGTAAAACATATGAATTAAATTTTTGATATCAACTATGTGATGACTGTTAAAATATGTTCGTTCGTGTTTACGAAAATGATGTAAAACTATTATATATATATATATATATATATATAATGAGTTATAGTATATATATACTAATATAATATATCAATCATTAATTATGTTATATATATATATATATATCATAATATAGATAAAACTCTAAATATTAATCGAATGGTATAATCTACAATTCATAAGTTAACTATGTATCACGATACTATCGTGATTGTTATACATAAACAGTCACGGTATTATCGTGACTGTTCATGTATAACAGTCACGATAACTATCGTGACAGTCCTATTTACAATTAGTTAATGCCGACAGGTTAATGCCGACAGGTTATAAAACAGCGACTATATTATTATTATGTCGTTTGTTAGGAAATAGTCGGTATTCAAAAGACGTGACTGTTGACATTTACATCGATTCAACTTATATATATAGTTGATCTTCATTGGTCAATCAATCAATCACAACGGCAATTGCATTGATCAGCGAATATCAACTATACATAATATATTTATATATTAGTATCTTCTGATCCAATTTCCTTAACATGGTATCAGAGCTGTAAGGAATATAAAGAAGATAATATATATATAAAACCTAACATATAGCTGAGAATATTTTAAATTATAAATTAAATTATGGCTCACTGTATGAGAATGGAAGATAGATTAGAAGGTCCTTCAAACTTTGTATCTTGGAGGACAAGACTTACTTCTCTTCTAATGGAACTTGAACTAGAGGAATATATTGAGAAGGATATGAAAATGCCGGAAGAAGAAACTGAGAAAACTACATGGAAAAGGAGAAACAACAAAGCCAGGAAATTGATTATAGATTCAGTGAAAGATTCTATCCTCCCGAGCATATCGAGAATTACCAGTGCCTTTGAAATGTTTAAAATCATTCAAGACACATTCGAGATAAACAATGCCAGTAGAATCTTAACATTGAAGAGTCAACTTCTCAACATGAAAATGAACAAAGGGGAAACAATCACCTCCTATTTCCTAAGGATATCTGAAATAAGAGATCAACTTCTGTGTATTGGAAATACTATAGAAGATACTGAACTTACACTTATCGCCCTAAAGGGTTTACCCATCTCTTGGGAAACCTTCATTCAGTGCATAAGTACAAGACCACCTTTACCTAGGTTCGAACAATTAAAGAACGATTGTACTCAAGAAGAATCGAGATTAGCATCCAGAGGAATAGGGTCGAAAAATGAAAATGAAGTACAAGCCCTTCATACTAAAACTTCTCAGAAAAAGAAGAGAAAATTCAACAATTCAAGTAATGGAAAACATCACTTCAAAAGGGATCTCTCCAAAATAAAATGTCATAAATGTGACAAATTTGGACATATTCACAAATACTGTCCAGAAAAACAGAAAATTCAAGCAGCCTTAGCAGAAACTAAAGGAACAGAAAATTCTCTTTTTTATCTAGCCTTAGCAAGTGAATTAAATTCCAATAAAAATACTTGGATAATAGATAGCGGTGCATCAAGACATATCACTGGATTCAGAGATCAGTTTGAAACCCTTTCTGGAAACTCTACAGAAGAAGTAACCATTGGTGACAACTCCACTTATCCGGTAAAAGGAATTGGGACCTGTTTGATACAGATAAGAGATGGAGTCACTCTACAGTTAAAAGAAGTATTATATGTGCCCGGAATAAAGAGAAACCTAATCTCAATATCAGGGTTAGCTGATCAAGGATATAGGGTAACATTTAATGAAGAAAAAGTTCTTCTCTGGACCAAAAACACAAACATAAAAAATGCAATGCACATAGGGTCTAGAGATGGAAGCTTATACAAACTATGTAATGAACAAAAAGTAGCCCTAAATCACAATGTTCAACAGAATAATGAAATTTGGCACAAAAGACTAGGACACATTGGATATAGTGCTCTTCCTACTTTGCATAAAATCACCTCTGGGGTACCCTCTCTAAAATCTGAACACTTGAGCATTTGTAAGGGATGTGCATTAGGAAAGAACATTAAAGGATCTTTTCCAACAAGTGAACACAAGACGAATAGTGTTTTAGAACTCATTCACACTGATATGTGTGGCCCCATGTCCACTCCTTTTTCAGGTGCCCTATATTATCTAATCTTTGTGGATGACTATTCAAGGAAAACATGGATATATTTTTTAAAACTTAAAGAGTCAAGTGAAGTATTAGCCAAATTTCAAGAATTCAAAACATTGGTAGAAAATCAAACCAATAAGAAAATCAAAACTCTTAGGTCAGACAATGGTGGGGAATTCACATCTGACAACTTCAAAAACTATTGTAAATCTGTTGGGATTAAGAGGGAGTATACTGTACCTTATAACCCTCAACAGAATGGAGTAGCAGAAAGGAAGAACAGAACCATCATTGAAGCAGCAAAAGCTATGATGCATGATCATAATATTCATATATCATACTGGGCAGAAGCTGCCAACACTGCAGTTTATATTCAAAACAGATGTCCACATGCAATACTTGAAAATACCACACCAGAAGAAGTATTTACAGGAGTTAAACCTGATCTCAGTCATTTAAGAGTATTTGGATGTCCAGTATATATACATGTACCAAAAGAGAAAAGAACCAAATTAGAACCTTCTGGTAAGAAAGGTATTTTTCTAGGCTACAGTGAAGACTCTAAAGGATATCGAATCTATATCCCTAATCAAAAATCAGTAGAAATAAGCAGAGATGTCAAATTTGAAGAAAACTTCTCATCCACTAATAATGAAGACAACAGTTTGTTTGATCTTGAGAAAGATTTATCACTTGAGGAAGAAAGCGAGAATAACAATTCAAATATGAATTCAACACTATCAAATAACGAAAACGCAATCCTTGATCCTGAACCTTCTTGTGTAGAAAATGTAAACAACAAAAAGAGACCATTATGGGCTAAGAAAATGCTTGAAGAAAACAATATGGAACCAGCACAAATCTCCAGAGAAAACAAAAGAACTAGAACGCAAAAATGTTACACTGCACTTCTAACTGAACTATCAGAATCAGAACCGGTCAGTGTTGAGAAAGCATTATCAAAACAAGCCTGGAGAGAAGCAATGGTTGAAGAATATCAGTCCATCATGAAAAATGATGTATGGGATATTGTCCCTAGACCTAAACATAAGTCAGTTGTATCATCAAAATGGCTATTCAAAATCAAGTATGCTCCAGATGGCAGTATTGATAAACATAAAGCCCTATTTGTTGCTAGAGGATTTTCACAGAAAGAAGGCATTGACTATGAGGAAACATTCGCTCCAGTAGCTCGTTACACATCTATCAGAACCATACTTGCAATTGCAGCCTCTAAAGGATGGAAAGTACATCAAATGGATGTCAAAACTGCATTCCTAAATGGTAAGATTGAGGAAGAAGTCTACATTGAACAACCAGAAGGATTTCTCACTCATGACAAAAATAAATTCGTATGCAAGTTAAAGAAAGCACTCTATGGACTCAAACAAGCTCCCAGAGCATGGTATGAAAGAATAGATCAATATTTGAGCAAATTGGGGTACTCCAAAAATATTGCAGATCCTAATATATACTTCAAAATTGAAAAAGGAGACATGATAATCCTTGTTCTCTATGTTGATGACTTACTCATTACAGGAGAAGACAATCTAATAGATAAATGTAAAAAGGACCTAGTAGCTGAATTTGATATGAAGGATATGGGCCTACTACACTACTTTCTAGGTCTTGAAATTATTCAAAACAAAGATCATATTCTCCTCAGTCAAAAGAAATATATTTCTGATATTCTGAACAGATTTGGTATGGTAGATTGTAAACCTCTTGCTACTCCTATGGAGACAAATCTTCAGAAATTAAAGGATGAAGCAGAAAACTCAGAACCTGCAGATGTGACACTCTTCAGACAGATAATTGGATCTCTCATGTATCTGGTGAATACACGTCCTGACATTTGCTATGCCACAAATGTACTAAGTCACTTCATGTGTGAACCAAAACATATTCATCTAGTGGCAGCTAAACACATCTTGAGATATTTAAAAGGAACAAGTGATCTTGGACTAAAATATGACAAGACTGAAATTCAACTTCAAGGTTATTCAGACTCAGATTGGGCAGGAAGTACCACTGATCGGAAGAGTACCACAGGAGTTTGTTTCAGTTTGGGTTCCGCAGTAATATCTTGGTTTAGTCGGAAGCAATCAGCTGTAGCTCAGAGTTCGACAGAGGCAGAATACATGGCTGCATCTATGGGAGCTAGAGAAGCAGTATGGTTAAGAAAATTACTTTTTGACTTATTTGGTAAACCTCTATTACCTACCATTATTCATTGTGATAATCAGAGTTGCATCAAGCTCTCTGTAAATCCTATTTTTCACAATCGGTCAAAGCACATAGAGATTCCATATCACTATGTGAGAGATATGGTAGACAGAAAAATTATTAAACTAGTCTACATCAGCACTGAGGAACAAAATGCTGATATCTTCACTAAATCCCTTGCAAGGGTGAAGATAGAATTCTTCAGGAACAAAATTGGTTTGATCAAAATATGAACTACTAATGTACATTTCATTCATAAATATATATATATAATTTTTGAAATATTTCAAACTTGTGCGAAGATGACGATCTTCTGTTTATCGTTTCTATTTCAGGGTGACGATCCTGACAATAGAAACCAGGTCTCAAGATAGACTCCCGAAAGGGGTTGAGCCGGATTGGTCCGGACATCTTGTTACCAAAATCATCACTTGTTTAACAATTATTTAAGATAGACTCCCGAAAGGGGTTGAGCCGGATTGGTCCGGACATCTCAAATATGTATATTGTTATAAGTGATAAATTATCATGATATGACATTTTGAATTGAGTCATATATTTTGATGTGAAAATTCTACAAACTTGGTAAACTCTCTCTCAAGAGGGAGTGTTAAAATATGTTCGTTCGTGTTTACGAAAATGACGTAAAACTATTATATATATATATATATATATATATAATGAGTTATAGTATATATATACTAATATAATATATCAATCATTAATTATGTTATACATATATATATATATATATCATAATATATATAAAACTCTAAATATTAATCGAATGGTATAATCTACAATTCATAAGTTAACTATGTATCACGATACTATCGTGATTGTTATACATAAACAGTCACGGTATTATCGTGACTGTTCATGTATAACAGTCACGATAACTATCGTGACAGTCCTATTTACAATTAGTTAATGCCGACAGGTTATAAAACAGCGACTATATTATTATTATGTCGTTTGTTAGGAAATAGTCGGTATTCAAAAGACGTGACTGTTGACATTTACATCGATTCAACTTATATATATAGTTGATCTTCATTGGTCAATCAATCAATCACAACGGCAATTGCATTGATCAACGAATATCAACTATACATAATATATTTATATATTAGTATCTTCTGATCCAATTTCCTTAACAATGACTGCTTCAACCCATACAAATATCATTTTAGTTTACAAACTAGATACTCATTTCCCTTCATTATGAATTCTTTAGGTTGACTTATAAATTTTCTCTAGATCTCCATTAAAAAATGTGGTCTTGACATCCATCTGCTCCACTTCAAAATTATTTGCTACAGCCATAGATAACATTTTTATGCAACTCAATTCAGCTATAAAATAAAAAATCTCATTGAAGTCTATTCCCTATATCAAGGAATACCTTTTGCCACCAATTACACCTCGTACCTCTCCAATGTATCATTTTCTTTGATTTTCTTCTTGAACACTCACTTGCAGCCTATGTGCTTCCTACCTTAGGCAGATTGACAAAGTCCTAAATTTTAAATTGTGTCAATACGATCATTCTCCTCTTTCATGGAATTCTCCAAGAGTTGTTCTCCTTAGAAGCGAGAGGTTTCCTATAGATTTTTGTTCATCATTAGTTAAACAGTGTGTATTATCTGTCAAATGATTTTTTTTGCCTTGTAGACCTTCTTATAGTTAATAGTGGGGAATTTTTTCCCGTATTTGCATTCCACTCTTTATTAGAATTTGTGCTTGATATTGCTACATCATTTCCATCCATAATGTCATCCCCACTTGGCTCTTCATTTGCAATGCATCTTATTGCTCTAATTTATGTTCAAAACGTATCTTGTTGCTCTCCTTTACATTTGGTTGTTCTTTTTTGGATAAAACTCTAAGTTCCTTGGAGATAACAACCCTTAAATAGAGAACTTTCTATGTCACTAGATTACAAAGCTTGTTGCCTTTTGCCTTTTGAACGTACCCAATGAAAATATACTTTTTATCCTTGAAATCTAATTTAAAATGTTTCTTTTTTGGCACATGAATAAATGCTACACAACCAAATACCTTTAAGTGTTTTATAAGAAGCATGCTACTTGTTCACATCTCATATGGTGTCTTATTCTCACACAGAGAAGTAGAAGATGTATTTTTCAAATAACAAGCACTATTAACTGCTTCAACCTAAATCTCCTATCCTAGGGCTATTGGTGTAAATAGTGATTTTATCAAAGCAATTAGTTTATAGCATACCTAGAGATAGTCCTATTCGCATTGTTTATGTCTTCACTTAGGGACTTTTACTATTTTGTCTCACCTCATGTGATTGAGACATGTGTATGCACTTAGTGAGACTCCTCTTACGCATGTGTATGCACTTAGTGAGACTCTTACACACATTACTTGCTCACACGCTTGTCAAGTGTGCTCACAAGTGTCCCACATATGGAGTGGTAGTTAGTAATTATTTCATACCTTCTCACACCGCTTGCCTATATATGCCATCTATGTACATATCATTCAACTCCTTGATAATATTCATTTGTCTTTATGTGTTCATAGTTTGTTGAATTTTGCTTTTTGCTTGTTGATCTTGAAAATCCCAACATGGTATTAGAGCCATGCTAGCAAAACCCTTCCCAAATCCCGCACCTAGAACTATTTTTAACATTTGAGTGCTGGTTCAAATTGTTTCTATGAGTGATCTATTAAAATATAGATGCAATGTGATGTCCCCACTATAGTTAGTCCCTGTGACTGATGGGTTAGCCTATTATTTTGGACTCTCGTAGGCTAACATTATGGATAGAGAGTCTCTGTGGCAGTTCCATTTCTTCAGTTCAGTCTTGGGTTCAGTTCCAGGGCCTTAGCAGTTGGTGTGTGGGCTCAGTTGAGGGATTTACTATTTTTAGTAAGTCAATTTGGCAGTTGTGATATTTGTAGTCAAGGCACCTGGACACATGGGGGTTATTCATTGTTGACTCC
The DNA here is from genome assembly GCF_030272615.1 of Cryptomeria japonica. NCBI lineage: Eukaryota > Viridiplantae > Streptophyta > Pinopsida > Cupressales > Cupressaceae > Cryptomeria > Cryptomeria japonica. Next base: position 523,974,143 of record NC_081405.1, read on the forward strand.
AGCTTCTGACGGCATGTCAAAAGATTGAATATTGAAGGAGATATTAATATTCTAGTGGTTAAGTTAATTAATTAACTTATAAGGTTATTATAAAGTCATAAAGTGACTTTAATATATTTTATAACCACTTAATATTACAAAGTGATTTAATTAAAATCACTTAAAATCACTTAAAATCACTTAAAATCACTTAGGTGAAATATGACACCCAAGTTGACTATAGAGTTATGCAAATTGATTAAAATACATTTTAATGTATTTAAAATGCAATTAGGCGTACATATTGGAAATCGTGCCAGTTGGGGGTTATAAGGGATTTGGAAGCAATTCAAACTCCATTATTGATTATTTGACATTGCTTGTATTTTGGATTGTCCGAGACAAGGGTTTCAAAGGGTTTTCTATTGAAGAACGTTCATTCTTCATGGCTCTGTGATTCTGAGGTTGTGAGAGATCAGCTGAATTATTGCAAACTGAGAGGGCTTCACATAGAAGTTTTCAAGTGCTTCATCGGAGGTTATTTGTGTTAGTTATTTGCAGATTTGGAATAAGGAAGGAGGCAATACAGTTTAGAAGCCTCATTAGCAGCATTCTTTCAGTTTAATAACCAGCCGTACAAGATTCATTGTTGGCCGTACCAATTTGGTTGGCACGTGGGGCTCCAGAAAAGAGGTGTTTTGCCTGGGAGGCTGGAACGCCTACCCAAAGTGCATTTTGAATGCACAATTCCCAACGCCTAGTCCTTTCAAGCTATTCTACCTACTTTCTAGCTTAGAGAAATCATTTCCTGGACTTGTACGGCCATTTTGGTCAGTTTCTTGGTTTTGGCTGGCAAACACCAAATTTCTTCATTTAAAATAAGCTAAGGACCCACGGGTATGCAATTAGCAGTAGGTTTTATTGTAACAGGTATCTTATTCATAATATAGTTGCAGTTGCTCTCAATTTTAGTTCTATTTGATTTTATGTGCAATTCTTGCCTGGCACATGTGTTATTTTATGCTTTAAATTTATTCAAAAACCTTGAAAATCCAAAAACACAACAGCAATAGCATATCAAGAGAGTTAGAACCAGCAGGGTTCTTACATGCAAAATATCTATTTGTTATGAGTTTGCTAGATCTTCGTGTAGATGTGGGAAGGCAATTCAAAAGTTTCTATAGGCGACTCAACCCTCTAGGGGAAGTATTTAGTTTTGAGTGTTTGATCTTTGTAGATCTAGCACATAACACTCAACTTGTAGAATGTGTGAGAGGAGGTCATGTATTGCCAAGTGATATTGGCATCCCCAACAATTATATGCTGCTCCACAGTGCAAATAATGGTGCCATGTTGGTGTTGTTGCTGTGGCAGTCCCTGGGAAAATCAAAGACTTGTTGGAAACTTGAGTTGTTGTGTTGTGTTGTCATTGATGTCAACTTGTTTGGTGTTGTCATTGATGTCATTGTGTGTTGTATGGGTGTTGCATATGGTCTGGAAATGAATACTCTGATGTTGTTGTGTGGTCTGGTAGTAAGTATAAGGTGTTTCCGGAAGGGTGGTGTAGTGGAAGTTTCAATATGTAGGAAATAGTATTAATGCAGGAAAGAGTTTTTAATGTCCTTGTGGAAGAATGCTTTGCGTTCCTCTAGTATGTGAAGATTATGGAGTGTGGTTCTGGATATAATGTTTATGATCTATGTATGTTGTGCTATCAGGTTTATAGGTCCTCTGTAACTCAAATGGTAGAGTTAGCTTTTACTGTTTCTAATAATGGGGCGTTTGTCAGAACTGGTCCAGAGAATGTTTGGCGGTTCTTTGATATGTGTTTTTCTGTGTTGCAGTTTGGAGGACACATTTATTTGGATTGTGCAGTGTTCTAGTTCAGTTTTCTAGTGATGGTCTAATTGGCAAGTGAATTTATATTGTTATGAGTTTAGTGTTGTTAGCTGGATTGGTTTCTGGTTGACTGAGGTGGTGTATCCTATTTGGATCATGTTCTTTTGGTTTGGATATGTCTTGGTGGTTGAGTTTGGATGTTGATATGGGTCTCACTGTGGTGTGTGTATATCTGCATTGAGTTTTGTGCATTGGACAATATTTTTGGGCCGACTGGTTAGCGTGCTACATTGTTCATCTACACGTTTCATTTGGTGCTGACTTTGGAGGATGTGTTAGCATGTGTGGTTCGTTGGAATCATTTGAAAAGGTTGTGTTGTGATGTGTTTGGGTCCTTTTTATCTCCTGGAGTGGACCGCAATGGATGTTATAGGTCCGAGTGTCTGAATTCGTGTAATATTGTTTATTCTTTCTGTGGCCGACCCTCAACTAGGGTTTTAATGAATAATCTTGTATATATATGAGTGTAGATGTATGAGTTGAGCATGGGATGTATGTGAATTGATATGATATGGATATGAATGATGCGTAAACATATTTTGTATAGCAGAAGTGCGAAAGATAGTTTGTGAAGAGCTTTGGGATAGTGTTTGAAGTCAGATGTGTTTGCCATGATATTGGTCGCTTGACATAGTGGTTCAAGGACTTGACATAGTGGTTCAAGGACAATTTCATGATTGGGAGATCTTGTTCATTTTAGTTCATTGATCCTTTGCACTTGTTGGAAGGTGTGTTCCTTTTAGTAGTTTGTGCAGCCTTAGTCTTGCAAGTCCTTTAGGAGTAGTGAGTTCCTTGGCCTTGAGCCTAAACATTGTAATCAAATATTCATATTGCGAGTATGATGCTCACTGTGGCTTTTCCTTGTTTAGGGTTTTCCACATAAATTTGGTGTTCATGTGATTGTTGTGCTTTGTGCTTTCATGTTTCATAATTGCAATAATAAGTTAATTGTGGTTTAAAGTTTGATAGATCAGAAGTAAAGTATTTTTGAGGTCTAGACTGATTCACCCCTCCCTCTTAGTCCTTTGGTGTGTTCAACAAGACCATGTCCATGGCATATGAGGGCCAAAAGATTGTTGTGCACACCTTGGTAGTTTACAAAGGCTCCTATCTTTCCATTGGTCGCTACTAATTTCAATGCACCATAACCATTGTTTGCAATGTGATGAGGATCCATTGGTGGTGCTATTTTGACATTTTCTTGAATGGGTGGCTATATTAACAAAAAGAGCATTCTTCAGCAACTATACATTGCACCATCCATTTATAGGCTATGCCTTAATCAAAGCCGTAGAAAGAAAGGAGTTGAGGTCGCCATCTCCATTTGCTAAGTTAGCGGCTTGGTTTATCACCATGCTTAAAGAATCAATCTGGTCATCTACACCTTTCTTCTTACCAAATAGATGTGTTATCCTATTGTGGAGGCAACATGGATTGGATCTTCATTTGCAGTGGCAGGCATTCTGCTAATTCCTCTGTGCTCAGTCGTAGCATTTATAGTAGGCACCATGCTTTAACTCAGCTATGCGATATCTAATTTGGTGGTCCATTCTCTTGCATAAGTTTTGGCAAGAAATCAGCGAACAAAGATTATAGGTTTGATTTGTTTTCAACATTAAAATGCCCTCCAACAACAGTAACAGTCACATTCACCAGCATTTCAGTGCGACATGCACACTGTTCTTGCACCACTACCACCTTTGGTTTGACTGTATCTACACCAGGTTTAAAATGCGTATAAGCATTTGGTTTTGTTGTACTAAATTTTGGTTTATAGCACTTCTATGTTAAACCGTCCATCCTCACTTTGTCATTACATGTAAAGTTCATGTTAAACAATTAATAGTAATACTAGCAATGTATGTTGACCTATAGAGGTTAACAAATATATGTCTTGTCATCAGAGGGGGTAGCATTTTCATTTTTCAGTGCTTGTAAAGTGGGCAGCATCATTCACAACAATTTAAATTGATGATATATGTCATGGTTTTCAACAAACCTTGTACGCTCGTTTGATGAAGACGAAGGGTGAGGCTTGAGTTGGCGGGAGCCCAAATCCTCCCTACAATCAAAACCATTGTATTTTACACTTCATGCTGATTCCAATGAGTAGTTGGAAGGTTAGGTTTTCTCTCATCTTAGACCATTTTTTCTATTTTTAGTACAAATTTATTTAAAAATAGGTCATTTTATGGGAAACTGTTTGTTTAATGACTTTTGATCGGTAGCTCGAAATTGAGCACTTTTTTTTTCAAAAGTTAATGTTTCAACATTTCCTAGACAATGGACCTTGTTATGTTGTAAAAAAGCACTAAGTTATAAAACGCCAAAAATTGGGGGGTCTCCTACCATTGAATCAAGGAGGGTGTATTGAGTTGTGCCTATGTGCAGTTCCATGAGTTGTGTCATGAACACTTACACATTTCCCTTACTAGTATTTCTCTTGAAAGGTTGTCTTGATTCGTGTCTTTGTGCACTTTCGTGAAGTCATGCCTTTGAGCACTTCTATACCTTCTTGAGCACTATATGGAGATGAACAATGTAGTCATATGACATGCATTGCGATCTCATTATACATCATATGGAGATGAACAATGTAGCCCTTTGACATGCATTGCAATCTCATTATCTTGTTGCTACTTCTGTCACTTGTAGCACAATATGCATACTAGTTTTTAGTATTGTAGGCTTGGAAACTAGTATGATGACATTCAATCTATGGATCATGTGCAAACTTCAGAGACATTCATATTACTTCCTACATATTTGGAATGGGAAATTATCTTGCACACATTTGTGGTGTTGTTTAGCGAGTGTGGATCATCTTCGTCATCTAGTGTCAAGCATTTCCCAACACTACATGCATCACATTATGGGGGGGCTTCATAGTCTCTCATTTCTCTCCTATGGGGAGAATATTCATTGTACATTATGATTAGAAGTAGTCCTTGGAAGGTTATCATGTGACCTTGTTTCTATGACTTATCTTCTTCACTTTTACATTCACTTTGTATCATTGGGTTTTCTCTTTTACTCCGTTTTATGAGAAGTTTGTACATGAGTACTTAACATGGCTTGTAGCCGGGACCTATCATCATCATCATTATATACATTACTCGCTAAGTTACACCTAAGGTGGGGGGGGGGGTGGTTGTTGGTGTAAATTGTGACTTTATCAAACTAGTTAGCTTATAGCATACCTAGAGATAGTCCTATTCACATTGTGTAAGTCTCCATTTTTTGTATTTTTCTCACCTCATGTGGTTGAGACATTTGTGCTCACTTAGTGAGACACCTCTTGCACAGGCACATGCCACTTGCTCACACACTTGTCAATTGTCCTCACAAATGTCCCACATATGGAAGGCTATTTAGTCATTATTTTGTACCTTCTCACTTCATTTGCTTGCCTATATGTGCAAGCCTTCTATGTACATATCATTCAACTCTTTGATAATATTCATTTGGCTTTGTGTGGTCATTGTTTGTGGGAGTTTGGTTGATCTTGAAAATCCTAACAAGGACAATATTTCTTGTTAGTGTGAACAAGGTATATTACTAACTTGTTTACCTATTACATCCTATTGACATTAGTTTGCTTGGGGCATATTTACTTTGTCTCAACTCTCAAGTCATAAAATTAAGACATTTGTCATGACCCTATGTTGTCTCATGTCTCATTTTTGCCTACATATTTAGGGGGTTCTCATTGTAATTTCAATCCATTATAATCAATCATAGTCACGTACACATATTGTGCATTTGCATTCTTTGATAGAATAAAATTATTTTCTCATGTTTGTTCTTTCTTGTCTTTTCATTGAAGCTCCTAGATCTTGGATGGTTACCTCCATAACGAAATCGTGTATATGGTTTAGAGTTTGTGGGATTGCTTCTTGTTAGTTTTTTGAGAGATCTAGGTTGTTGGTCTTGGTTGTTCTTAAAAGTTTTAGTATGCTCTTCTTTTGCATCAAATGATGACCTAGAGAATTAGAAAAACTTGATTGAAATACTAGATTTTGAGGGGATAGCTCTTCGTGGTTTTTATATTGCAAGCTCATTTTGGAGCATGCTGGTGCAAATTTAGGTTCACCATTGAATTCAAGGTGTTCAAGAAAGTTAGTTTAGCTTTTTATTTTGTTCAAATTGGAAATTGAAGGTTATATCTACAAGGTTTTTTAGTTTAGAGGTGGTTACTAGATGCAAAGGGTAAGTATATTTTTGGAGCACTTTGGGTCAAATCTAACATTGACATTGTGTTCATAAGGCCCAAGAACCTAAGGATCAACTGTCAGTTTGTCAAAATAGAAAACTTTTTCCTTGAACCATTAGAAAACATTCCCCTTGGTCATATGGATTGCAAAGAATATTCTCTGCACAAGCAAAATATTATGCATAATCTTTGGCATAGTGTAGACATAGTGCAAATGCAATGTAAGTGTCATATTCATATACGTAAATAAATTTAAATTTTTTGTTGCATACCTTGTAGGTACAACAATGTATAATAGATTGTTACTTGTGATAGGCACAGGGTATGTGCCTGGTTAGCAAGTGCCACTTGACACCCTTTGTCGCGGTACATCAATGACCCCACCATTTGATAGCAGTTTGTACAGTCAGCCACCTAATTGATTGGAGAATATTTTGTTAGGTCCTATTGAAAACAATCATCCACGGCTGCAACCATCCTAGATTTTCAAAGAGTTGTTTATGGCTAATCATCAGGTGGTTTTAAGGCTAATATACACAGTTTTCACTTTCCGAAGTTGATTTTTCAATAATTGATGAGAGTTTTGAAAACAAAGGAAATATACTAATATTGAGGGGCATATTTTGTCTGTAGGTACTGTTGACAACAGCACTACATTAGCAACCCTTTCACCTGCAACCAAACCCCTAGTCTATTTGCATTTTGGTATTAGTATCTTATCTTCAAAGGCTCTGTTCTCGGTCATAGGAACTGTCATGCCCCGCCTAAGGTAGGGTTTTATAAATACCTAACATAGCACTAAGCTTAGAGCCGACTAATATAATAATAATAATAAATAAGAAATGATTTTTGATCCCCGACTGACATAAGCAGGCCAACCTGGATTAATTTCCTTAAAGGGCTGACCTAGGGTTTTGATAAGACTGGTGCTCCATAATGACGATGAGTTGTGTGGGTAGAACCTTAAGGGAATCTCCTATTGTACATTCTGAATATTATAAAAGTGATTAGAATTCTACTTGTAGCATTGTTGGATTATATGCTTATTTATCTTTGATAACTAACCTGATTGCATGCTCTAAATCAAGGTATTGAGTTGACAATTTACACTTCTCAACATCATCCATACCCCCTTGAGGGAATTCTAGGGCGAATTAAGTCCCAATAGGGGACATTACAATTGGTATCAGAGCTAACATCCTGGCAGCCTGTGAAATATTTAAAGAATTTTGAGAACTGAATGAGCAACAACAGATAATGAAAAGTTCTGAAAACAAACTTGTTTGGAAGGTTAAAGATGATAGGGATGTGGATGCTAAGAGAAACAACATATGAAGGAAGGTTGTATGCCTTCCAAGAAATGTAAAAAATCATCAAAATGCAAGCCAAGTGCCCCTCATGGGAGTCTAGGGGCTGCTGAGGTTAGCATCCATTTCATGTTCCTTGTCATGATGTAGGTTAGGGTTGAAAGGTAGTGCCCCTCATAGAATTCTGGGGGAAAGGGTTAGCATCCCTCATGGGATATGATGGCAGTGCTCCTCATGGATCCAATGGTAGCACCCTTGTTGCATTCCTTCTTATACAAGATAGGGTTGAGGGGTGGAGCCTGCATTTCCATGACCAAATTAAGGCCTTCAAGGCCATATGGACCTTTAATGGTATTTCTTCCCCTAATTTTATCACTTTTAACCAAACTCCAAAACCCTTCAAGGAATATGGGTGTTGAGGCCATAAAGTCGTAACTAGGCAATGTAAAAATGAGTTTTTGACAAAAAATTTAAAATCAAGTATTCTATAGGCATCTTGAAAAACTGCGGTTATTTGTGATTAAACTGGTTTTGAAAATCATGCCAACAATCAGAGGAAAAATGGGCAGCCTTAGTGCTATGGAATGAAAAAATCGGAGTATATAATCATACTTAGTATGGCAATTGACTTGTAGTTTATTGACAAATTTTTTGTGAAAAAACATGATTTACTGGCAATTTTATGCCTCAAAAAATGTGCTGTAGTTTTTAGAAAATTTGCAGTCCAAGCCAACTCAGATTGCCAACCCATCTGATCAACATTTATTGACATTTTTTTAATGATTTCTGCTTCACCAAGTACACCCACCCAATGGATTCAGAGCTCTCTGCAACACTCCCTATGACATCCATATTCTCAAAAACTCCTCCGTTTCACTACTAGAAGGTTTTCCTAGCTCTCAGCGTGCTTGCACACAGTTGTAAAACATTCTTGGTGGTCAGGGAACTTGCATTTCTCCTATAGAGCCCCTAGGAATGCATACTCAATTTAGAATGAGGATAGGAATATTGTTATTTTGGCGGTGACAAGATTATCACACTGGTAATGAGATTGATGAAAAACACATGGTAAAATCTGATTTGCTCGATCCTTTTGAGATAACTAATTTAGATCTTCTGCATTATTGCCTTGGTGTTAAATTCTGGAGATTAATCTGTCCACTTTTCTGTCACAAACAAGATGTGACAAAAGTTTTGTAGAAAAATTCCCTATGGTTGACTGTAAATTTGCTTCTATGCCATTGGATGTTAGTCTAAAATAGTCAGCCAACATTTAGTGAGGATTGTTAAGTCAGTGTACTAGCAATCTGTTGGTAGCTTGATCTATCTTGTGAATGCCAATCTGATTGTTTTTTTGCAGTCAGGTTTGTATTCATACTTAGGGCAACGCTGAAGACAGCATCGGACTGCAACAAAAAGGATTCTTAGACACTCTTAGAGAATATTAGATATTATTTTTTCTTATTGTTAAACTAGTTTTTTTTTTTTCAATTGATAGGTTACACAGATTCATATTAAGGGATTTGGTTGATGACAAAAATTCAATGATAAGCTATGTGTTTGATCTAGATACAGATACAGTCTGCTTAGCAAAGTTGATCTGCTGCCATTCTTTCCTTGATTAAGGCAATAATAGATGCAGTGTGAAAAACAATTCGCTTACACAAATGCGGTGATGTGCAATATTACAAATAACACAATTAAAGGAAACCCTAGGATTTTTTGACAATTTAAGTGTATTGAATTTCATTAAGATTCCAGTACATTGTGCTCATACAGAACTTGTTGAAGTTCAGCACCACTCCAGTAATAGCTCTTTTCCATTCTGGAGATGCAGGATCAGGACGCCTAATTAAATAATTTGCCAGGCCCAGAGAATAATTTTGGTTCAACAATTGGAGAACCACTGGGGGTGCTGAAACACTCACAAAAACAGGTTCAACAAGCCAAGCACCACTGGGAGATAGGTGGTTGGAATCCTTATATTGCAGAAGTAGGGTGCAAAGGTTATCCAGGATTCCATATTTCACTTTGTTACCCAAATTTGTTTGATCTGTGCTCATGCTTCTCAATCAAGTGCTACGACATTGATGTCCCCAGAAGAAGATTCAGAGGCAGTTTTAGGAGCATGATCCACATGGAAAGGATTGCATTAGCTGTTGTATCTTAATTACCACCTCTAGTACTTTGCCATTGGAAACTCTTTTCATCTTTTTAAATTATAATATATTTTCTCCTTTAGATCAGACATTTGAATGCATCATCACATTTTCTCCTTTCTAAAGGTGATTTCTGATGAGGAACTTTTCCCTTTTAGAATTCTTGATAGTCTCTTTTCCATTTCTATACTACAAATTTTCTTAGCTTCATTTCTTTCTTAGTTTTAGTTTATCTGATATCATACTTAATGTGTCCTGTCTTTTGGTCTATGCTTGGAGAAGTATGAGTATTAATAGCAAGAATTTTGATAACTTATCTTTTCTTTCCCATTATGAGAGTTGATGATAGAAGATAATGTTTCCTCTTGCTCCAAAGTTGATCATTGGCCCCCTGGGTTCTGTCTAATCATAATGTGATTAAGTGTTGTAGCCATTCATGGTCCTACAAGTATCTTTGGGAATGTTTTTCAGATTTGTTAGAGGGCTTTATACCTTGATCTGATGCATCGCAGTTAAAATTTCTGTGAATAATCTAGATGGATGTTTTTAAGATTTTCTATTTTTCTTTTGCCTCTTCTGTATTTTATGTAACTTAGTGAAGATACCCAGTGTTATTTTAGGTTTTAAAACTTTTTTCTGTTTAACAGTCTTTGATAATGGGATTAAATATGGCATTAATCTGTTATTTTGAATTCTGTGGTTGATAGCTATGAGAACAAGGAGACGGCTTTGAATTGCGGGAGTATGTTGAGAGAATGCACAAAATATCCTACATTGGCAAAGTGAGTCTTGTTGACATTGACAGAGTTAATCAATTTTCTTTCTACTCACAAGTTATGGTGTTATAGCACAAGTTTTGACTCTTTTGCTGGTGTTATAGCACAAGTTATGGTCTTAGCTTGTGCTTTAGTTTATTGTTTTCTTTGTGATTGATTATCTGGTCAGTCTAATGGTCAGACAATGTATTATGAATCCACAACCTCGATGACATTGTGTATATAAAGATTATGTGTTCATTAGCTTTGGTGTGAGTGCTTTTTCCTGTTGACAATTGACAAGTATGTTGTTGGTGTATGGATTGGATTTTCTCTTCTAAAAACGTAAATAACCAAAATATAAAAGTGCTTGTTTTTGTTTAAGGATTCAATAATTTTTCTTCGATCAGCTTCTAAACTGCAGCTTTGACACAAGACCAGAGAAGCTACATAAAGTTTAATGGTTCTAGATACCGTTATTTTTATGTTTGTGTTGTAAATTGTCTTTTAAACCATTTACAACTTTTTAACTGTTATTGGAATTAGATGTGGTGATTTAACTCTCTCCTTATTTCATGTTTTGTTTGTTTTTCCAGAACAGTTTGAGGTTATATATATGACTGGCAGAATTTGCAACTTGTTGAGCTTTCTTAGAAAATCTTCCCAGTTCCATAACTTCTTTTATGGCTATTGAATTATGTCACTGTTTTAGCATTTCCTTGCTTTTGCAAACTAAGAAACTGTCATTTCATCATTTATCCTTTGGAGAGCGATTTGTGGCTTGGGAAGTACATATCTGGCATTTGATACTTTTTCATATCCCTGAACATTCATAAGGTCGCAGCCTTTGCAAAATAAGATCACAACATTTATAGCAGTCAAAACCCACAAAATTAAAATAAATAGGGTCGACCTGAATATTTGATAGTATATATTTGAAGGCCCGACCAGAATTAAATAGCAGTAAATATTGAGGCGGGGGGGGTGGGGGATGGGGGGTGCTGACCTGATTAGGATATTTGTATTGCCACTAATGGCTGACTAAGGAAAAATTATAAGTATTTAAATTATGGTGGTAAGAAGGCTGACTGGGTCTGTTTGAAAAGATGCGACTCTTAAAAGGCATGACACCCTCCAGGAGATATATAAAAGAAAGAATAATACATCCAAGGAAGCATTTGTTGGTTTATGTCATTGATGTCAATGTCCTCTGTTCAGTTCGAGGCAGTTGACTAATCTATTTGGTGGAGCTTGTGCCACATGTATGTTGCTCATTGATTTTGAACTCTATTTTTATTCCTGTTCAATATGTGCCACCTGTGTGTTGGTTTCAGAACTGTTTTGTTCTGAGTCGGCTTTGACTTGGGCTTTGCTGGCTTCTGGGTAAGATGGCAGGAACTTTCGGTTTTGCAGATTGCACTGTGAATTCTCTGTTTTGCCAGAAGTCAGAAGAATCTGCAGTTGCAGTGAGCTGTTACGTTGTTTTTGGTAGCTCAGTTGTTCTTATTATTATTCGCATGATATGAGTCAGAAATATTCCTTTTTGGAGTCATCGATTGGCATTCTACATGAGTTACGGTTTGTTCTTGTTAAGAAATGTCTGCTGGATTTATTCCATGCTTTTGTTAATTCTTTCTGCGTATTCTGGAATAGATACAGAGTCGTTATCTCTGTCTGTCTGCCACTTTTCTGGCATGCATGGATGTGGAGGTGTGGTGATATGAAAAATGTGGCGTTTTTTCTTTTTAAGATATATTCTAGGCAGCGCAAGCAATATTTTTTTTAGGTTGCTGAGGTTGAAGTCAAAAACTGTGGAGCTGCGTATCAAGATGGGTGTGGTGTTTAGTTTCTTTGTGATGGTTCAATTTTCTTTTGATTGTTGAAAATGGAGCTGAGTTTTCATAAGGAAGCTGTTGGGATATGGTTGTTAGTGTGTGCTATTTGCAGATTCAGATTTCAGTTGGCTCAAAAATGTTGTTGAGTTAGTGGTCTGATTGTGAGTTTGGAAGCTCAATTTTTAAAAATGATTGATTGTTTTATCAGCAACATATATACATCTGTATGTTTGAAGTGTGTGATTTTTGAAAGGGGGATGTGCTGACGTGGCTAAAGTCGTGTCGCTAAAACTCTATCCGGCCAACACAAAATAGAATTTTCTAGTTGAGTATTCTATCCTCTCTTGTGTAAGGAATCCCTAATGCTGTTTTAGTTGATCAAAGGGGACAACTTCAAGGTTACAAATGTCAGGTCATGACTGCGGGATAACTCAGTAGTTTGATGTGTTTTGCTGGAAGCACAAGGGGCCTGATGTTTGCAACAAGCTGGTCTACATCTTATTCTCAAACTGGGAAATAAAAGCAAAGAAGAAGGGGTTTAGGAGATCCGAAGGACAGCAATAAGAATGACTAGTGTAGCGGGTAGACAGATTTCCATAAACAGATTCTTGTTTCGCCAGAGACACCCTCACAACTAGACAAGAACAGTGCAGTCTCCAAGGGATGAAGGATTTTCAGACCGGAGACACTCATTTAGGCACCCAATTCTGGCGTAGCCTAAGACGAACACCTGCAGTTGAACTAAGCATAGTAAGGTTCAGACTAACTATGCACGGCGGCCTACAATCAGCAGGTCACCAATGGTATGAACCAGAAATGCATCAAATACCCCCCCACATTTTGTCATTAAAATCATTGAACTCTAAAATTAATTAACTAAAGGAAACCATGCAAACAGAAGAAAACAAAGACAACAAACACCATATTTCAATGTTCATATATTTGCTTCAGCTAGCATTACAACAATTTCTGCAGCATATCCATTCTACTCCTATTCTGAAAACTGTCTAACTCTAAAAAATCTAACTAGAATCTAACTATCTAACCCTAAAAATCTAACCTTCTAATCTAATCTGCTCCAACTGTCTACAAAAAAACTCTAACCCTTTACAAGAGAAAGGCATCCTGCCTTTTATAGATTTTACAATTTCAATCGATGTCCAAGATTGACTGCATCCAACAGTCCTGATCTACCTTCTAGAAGCTTGGCAGCTTTAACCCATGCCTACTCAATTCTCAGCTATCCACCCAACCACATTTCCAACTGCCTACAACTGTTTTGCTTTAATTTGGTCAATTAGGTAGTTGGACATAGCTGATCTGTGTCCCTTTTATTTAAAATACATTAGGTGGGGCCCACAGGCAGGTGTCTTTTTGCAATAAACAATTTCAGATTTTAGAAACTGAATTTTTGGAATTTCTTCCAGCTGTGTATCCTTCTCAGAATGCATATTTGGTAGCATTCTATATGTTCTTTTGTCTTCAGTTTGGTTGGTGGACTTCCACTTGTCGTCCGGTGGTGCGCTTCCCCGAGGTTCATGTTTTCATCTTGCGCTTTGCATCTTTGCTTTCTTGGCTTTGATCGTGATGAGGTCTTCAATTTGCGTTTAGGTTTTTGCTTTGGCTCTTCTCGACGTCGTCCTGCAAACAATCAATTTCAACTTTTAATAATCATTTTGAAAAATTAAATAAATTAATTTAACAATCATATTAAATCTATTTAGGTAATGTCGAACTCTGTAGTTTAAATGCCTTCTCTTTGATAATGAAATTCAGCCATTTTGAGAGAACTGTGCAAACTTTATCCCTTTAGATTTGTATGCCTAACTCCTCTTAGTCCCAAAATTCGGGAATTTTAGTGAAAAGGCACGACTTTGGATCTTGACTCGGGTATATATTAAGAGAATTGCGAACTAGTGAACTTCTTACAAAATGAATAAAAATGCCGAGCTTCGCTCTATATGCCTTCCTTGACAAATTATAAACGTGGGCTTTTGGCAAAAAGGGTGAGAAGATGCCTAAGTTATGTCAAATTCAGGCCCTCTAAGGGAAATGTGCGATTAGTTTTTAAAATGCCAAACTTTATTTCAAACATCTCTCACACTTTGTTATTGCTTAGTAATGAAGAAATTCGGTAAATTTCTCTCAAAACCAAAGAAAGTGCCGAACTTAGGTTTATATGCCCATTTCTTTTGATTGAAACTCGGCCATTTTATTAAAAATGTGAGTTTCATTGTTTGGCTAAAAACTCGGGCTTTTTGCGAATTTGAAACCTTGGTCTTTAGTTTGAATGATTTCGGCCAATGTGATGATATCGCGTGATTTTGAAGGTTTTTTTTTGGACTTTATGATTTTTCGGTTTAATGAGCCACTTTGTGCGTTTCTGGCTTTCCCAAGTTTTTCGGTCGAAATGAGCCTTCACGCGAATTAGACTCCTTTATGATTTTCGGCCTTAATAGTTGAATTGAGCGAGTTTGAAGCTTAATGAGATTTTCGAGCATATGAGCCCTTCTGTGCAATTTTGAACTTGGCCCTAGTTTCGGCCTACTAGGCAACTTTGCAAACTTGGTCTCATTTTCGGCTAAATTGGGGCTTTTGCACGAATTCAGACTCTTACCCTATTTTTGGCCTAGATGAAGGTTTGGCATGAATTTGAACCTTATTAGCCAATTTCGGCTCATTGGCTTACTTTGTGAGACTTGGCCTTTGTCTATTTTCGGCCTAGAAGCCGATTTTGAGAGTCTTTGAGTGGTTTTTTGGTCTTAGAGGCCGAATTGTGCGACCCTGTCTTTAGCCGGTTTTGTGGGCTTTTGAACTTTGCATTTTGGTCTCTTGGGCTGAATTTGGGGAGACTTATTGACACTTTTAGAGGGCCTGAGAGGCGCGATTTAGTCTTCTCAAAACTTGTAGGGTGATGGGGGTGACTTTGGATTTGATTTGGTTATTTAGACTCTTCATCGCGTGAACTTAAATTTGGGATTCTATTGGCTTCAGGTTGCTTTGTCTGACATGGAACACTTACCTTCTTTCTTCAATGCATAGCAACGGGCAAAGCAAAAATTGAGGGTCCTTGTCCAGGACAGGGGTGTGTGTGCGACATGCACAAAAGGATGGTTGATTTTCGAGAGTCTTGATTAAAACGTTTCTGTTTGAAGATGAGATAATCTTTATTCCCATACCATTTTGAGTGTTGTACTCAGCGATAAGATTCACTGTGTTGTGAACTTAATGGAGAATATCAACAGCTAAGCGAGCTGTATTAGTTCTCATTTTTTAAATAATTTATATTTTGAGAAGGTTGGAGCCTTTCTGTAAGAAGTTAATGTTTTGTAATCAGAAGTTGGTGCTTCTTATGTAATAGAGGTTGGAGCCTCAGATAGTCAGAGTTGGAGCTATGTATTGTAACCGGGTTGTTGCTCATTCATTTGCAGATTAGTAAACCGTGGTTTTTTACCTGAAAGGGTATTCCACATGATAAAAATTGTGTCTTTGTCTCTCTGATTATCTTGTTCCCCGTTTTATGTGTACAAAATTTTTAAATGTTAAAATACCGATTCACCCCTCCCCCTCTCAGTATTTTCTGTTTGTTTTTCAGCATTCAGGAAGAAAATGGAAAATAAGAAGGATAAACATTAAATCCATAATCAGGTTCAGATCCAACTGGAGTATGAATAGAATAAGCATTCAATATTAAATAAAGAAATAAGGCAATAAGGGCAGACATCAGAGTAATACATCCAAGGAAGCATTCAGGAAGAAAATGGAAAATAAGAAGAATAAACATTAAATCCATAATCATGTTCAGATCTGACTGGAGTATGAATAGAATAAGCATTCAATATTAAATGAAGAAATAAGGCAATAAGGGCAGATATCAGATGTTAGAGTTGTTTCTGCAAATTGGATTCTGAGTATATCATTGAATTACTCAAGTACAATCATATCAAAGCACATTCAGTAAACAAATACAATTACCAAGGAAGATTGAAACATTCAGCATAAGAGCGCATAAGTCTAGGATCGACTCATAGAAGTTGAACAACATATACACCATTGGAATTTATCTTCAGATCAGGCATAATACGACAGACTGATATTATATCAGATCTACTTTCCTCAGCACTTTCCTTCTCACAATCAATTGTGGTATATATATACATATTGCTTATGCATAATAGATAATGCTTAAGTGTATGATTATATGATAGAATAAAAGATATGCCTGATTGTCTGAAACCCATCTTGTAGGAAGGGCTTGGGGTGTAAGAGGTGGGTGATAAGAGGGTTACGTAAGTAGGCCGTCCTAGTGCTCACCATAGTGGTTCCTAGGACAAGAGGGCACTTACATAGAAGAGCCAAGGAACCTCCTTACAACCTCCACCCAACTCCACAAGATGGCACTTGTCTTTAGGAAGATGAGACATTGATGGGAAAAGCAGGTACAAGCCGCTAAGCAAGCAAAGAGGGCTCTGGCAGACATCCACTCTTCGACTTAGTGTAGAAATGGTTTCGGGCAGACCTATCATGACTGTTCCTCCAAAACCTAATATGCATGTATAATAATATTATGGATAGTAGTTGAATGCAATGTAATCTTGTCAACCCTAGTAATTAAATATACATATATTTTATATGTTTCTTATGTTATGATTGCAAGAAACACAAGCCTCCCTTCCTTGGCATGTGTACTTGCGTACTTGATATGGATATGGGTACAAAATGACCCAGATACGGTGTGGAAACCTGATGCAGAAGACAAATTCACCCCTACCTTCTAACACAAGCCAACTACACAATTGCAGAGACTCTTTGCATCTTAAATTAAAAATACAATAACATAAGATTGCAACTTACAAGCAATCTTTATTCATAACAAATCTATTTATAGTTAGGGCCTTTCATTGGCCTCTCCTACTCTCTTTACAAATTTACTGTCATATTCACACACATTATGGTCCAATCTTTCCTACTTGGCTGCAGCCCTTCATCGTTCTATCCTATGCAACCCACCACCTTCCTTAATGGCAACGAATCCCTTTATAATCTGCAATTTGTTTTTCTTCATCAATGTATGATGCTTAGCCGTTTTGCTTTCATTGGAAGCCAAACAATGTTTGCCGTTTCTTTTCACCTTTTGGAATTGATCGACTTCCCCTGCAGCCTATTTTGAGGAGATATTTTAATTAAAACAGAAAAAGTTTTTATTTGTTTACCCTTGTGCATCTTGCTATATTTATTTGAAGGAGAGTGTTGATGCCTGCTTAAGGCTTTGACAATGGAGACCGTAGGGTTCCAAGAAAGATGTTGACTTTTTCTTCCATAACACCTTACCATGTTCACACTGCTTCTTTATATTTATCGATGCCTTTTGTCATTTTGTCATTTTCTATTCACTCTTTTGGAGATGGAAACATAAGAGTTTGATGCAACATTTGTCAATTACATTAAATTTGTTTCAATAAATACGTTTTGAAAAGTAATTCACATCTCTTATATCCTTTGTTCGATACCTTGCTCCGAGGCTCCCATTTATCTCATGCTGGAATGGATGTTGGCAAAGGTTGCGGAATTTGTCTGCCTGCCAATTCATTTGCTTTAAAGTGTCTAAAGCCTTCTCACCAAATTCATTTTATGCTTACCTTGCAATCATTGTAAACCACGATGCCACATTTCTTTGAGGCAGTTTAAGCAGTTCACGGGCCTTGTCCATGTTTCCACAGTTTGTACATATGTAGACTACGGCAGCAGTTGCAAATACAACAGCTGACAAAATTTACTTTCTACTTCAATGGAGGTCCTTACGCTGTTTCAAGCTCCCATTATGACTTAGATCAACCACTAGAGACCAAAGGCAAGATTTAACTTGCTTATCACAACTGAATACAAAGATGCTAACCAAAACCAAAAACAAAGTGGAATTAAGAAAGCAAACTTAAAATGTTTTTGGGCAATGCGGGATTGCCAATCAACCCAGGATGCTCCTGCACCAGTCACGCTGGGTAAGAAAATTTTGTGAGTGGAACTCACAAAAAAGAGCTAGGTAGCTGTACTACCCTTTCAAGTTGCAAACAACCTGCAAGAAACTCCATCACTGATGTAGACAGAGATAGCTTCTTCCTCCGCCTCTTCTAGCACTTAGCTGGGACACTTGCTGACCTCCTCCACCAATTGTGCTCTCTTCTCCTCTTCCTTCTCATGGACTCAAATCCACCACATACCGTCTTCCTTTGCCAAAGCCATTCCCCTCTTTTTCTTCTTCGTGGGATCCAACCTACCATCATCCAACCTCCTCCTTCACCAAATAACCTGTACACTCTTTCTCTCTTTCGTGGAATTTGATCCACCACGAACCGACCACCTCCATCAAATCTCACTGACAACATCCTCTACTGCTTCCACACGCAAACACTCCATATCCCCATACAAATCTGCAACATTTACTTGCACTCTCTCTACAACTTCGACATGCTCATATGCAATATCTACTTGCATTAAGTCATCCTTATTTCACCAAACTCAGAAAAATCAGTTACCTCCTCAGCTGCTGCAATATCTTCTTTATCACCTCTTGCTGCAACTATAACCTCTTCACGTAGCTCGAATGCATCTTCTTTCTCATCTTTACTCAACATGATCTGTTTTGCGAGCAACGTGCCATCCTCTTCAGGTTCTTGATCAACCTTTGTTGGGACCTCTACCTTTTGAGCTTCATCTTCTACCTCAATCTGTGAGGTATTTTCTTCTCCATCGCTTTCATTGACCAATTGATGGTCCACCATAACCATGTTCTCTCTTTTCTCTTCATTCGTGTGGGCTGCTCTCATTACTCTCATCCTCTGACTGCAACTATTTTCTTCAATGGACTTTTCCATATCCCATAACTCTTTTCCCATTATCGCTCCAAGAATGAAATCAACACGGGCCTCTTCATGACCCACCTCTTTTTTTTGTTCGGAATCATCATCTTTGTTGCAATCTTCAACTCTACAATTTGCAAAACATTGCGGCTTTGAGTTGTCAACCGATCAGGACATCGCACATCTACAACGATCCTTTTGAGCTCTCTGCAATTGTTTCACACTCTCAAGTGTGAACTGCCTCACAATTGGCGATCTGTTCACACAACTCCTCTCTTCACTCGCAAGTCCTAGTGTAGATTGCCTCACATTCGGCGATCTATCTACACACTCAAGATCTCAGGCTTTGATACCATTTGATGTAGAAGACAATCTCACCCCTATCTTCTGACACAAGCCAACTGCACAATTGCAGAGACTCTCTGCATCTTAAATTCAAAAAACAAAACATAAGATTGCAACTTACAAACAATCTTTATTCATATCAAATCTATTTACAGTTAGGGCCTTTCATTGGCCTCTCATACTCTCTTTACAAATTTACTGTCATATTTGCACACATTACTAACCAATCTTTCCTACTTTGCTGCAGCCCTTCATCATTCTATCCTACGCAACCCACCACCTTCCTTATTGACCCCTTTATAGTCTGCAAATTATTTTTCTTCATCAATGCATGATGCTTAGCCTTTTTGCCTTCATTGGAAGCCAAACTATGTTTGCCATTTCTTTTCACCTTCTGGAATTGATTGACTTCCCTCCCAGTCTATTTTGAGGACATATTTTAATTAAAACAGAAAATGTTTTTATCTGTTCACCCTTGCACATCTTGCTATATTTATTTGATGGAGAGTGTTGATGCTTGCTTAAGGCTTTGACAATGGAGACCGTAGGGTTTCAAGAAAGATGCTAATGTTTTCTTCCATAACGCCTTACCATGTTCACACCACTTCTTTATATTTATCGATGCCTTTTGTCATTTTGTCATTTCCTATTCACCGTTTTGGAGATCGAAACATAAGAGTTTGATGCAACATTTGTCAATTACATTAAATTTCTTTTAACAAATACGTTCTAAAAAGTAATTCACCTGTCTCTTATATCCTTTGTTTGATACCTTGCTCCAAGGCTCCCATTTGTCTCACGTTGGAATGGATGTTGGCAAAGGTTGCAGAATCTGTCTGTCTGCCAATTCATTTGCTTAAAAGTGTCTAAAGCCTTCTCACCAAATTTATTCTATGCATACCTTGCAATCATTGTAAACCACAATACCACATTTCTTTGAGGCATTTAAGCAGTTCACGGGCCTTGTCTATGTTTCCACAATTTGTATGTATGTAGACCAGAGTTCCCAAACTCGCCGCGAGTCAGGCGAGTTCGCCGAGTTGGCGAGTCGAGCCAAGCTCGGCGAGTTTTGCTGACTCGGGACTCGGACTCGGCGAGTTTTGACCATAACTCGCCTAACTCGCGAGTCAGGCGAGTTATGGCAAAACTCGCCGAGTCCAAGCTCCAAAACTCGGCCACCACAGGTCAATGTTTTGACTTGTTTGACAAGTTAGTATCTTCGTCAGGATTCATATATGGAATATAACATTTAAGTATAAGTGACATTTCCTTATGTCTTTTCTCTTTCTTATACTTTAAGTTATATTCCATATATATTGTCAGGATGTTTGAGAGTGGTTTCGGACCTCCATGAGTTATAATGCAAAATCTAGTTTTTGGAGGATCCTTCAAATTTCCAGACTTAGTCAAATTTCAGGCCATTTCAGGATCAGGATGACATTCCAGATTTTTAAGGCGAGTTCACTCTGACCATGATGTAAGGGATGGGACCTAGGAGGACACTATGCATTCAACCAAGGTTTGATTTAGCAACTTGAAGCGTGACTAGATAGTACACAAAAACCCTAGGAATGATCTAAATAACCCCTAATCACTCAACTGACCTAACCTCCTTCACTCCACCTTGAGGAGATCCACCTGATTTGATGACCTTTGAGAAACTCAATCCCTTCAATGCAAAGGCTAAGACACTAAAACGACCAACAACAAAACTAAAAGAGCTAACCCTAGAAAGCAAAAAGTGGGGGTCTTCATTTGCAATGGGGCGATGTGTGAGTACCTCACAACAGGGATGTTTCTTAAAATTTTGAAAAAAGGGGGTGAGTTGGGGATATTTCCTACCTATCCCCACATACCAAAAAATCCCCCCATGGGGCACAAGGTTATTTTTGGCAAGGGACATGTCTCTGAGGAGCATATTTCAAACCCTTCTGGCCTCACAATTCCCCCTTCCATCCAGCATATATATAGCCTAAAAACTAAGAGGTCCAAGAAAGACCAAGGTCAACTATAGTCCCAAGGTAAAACCTAAGTTCAAAAAGCACACTATTTAATGCTACCATACACAAGCATTCCTTACAGTTTCCAAGTGAAGATGTTCATGATGTCTCATGTTGGTGCTCCCAAAATTTCAATTTGGCCAAAGAAAATACTAAACAGAAGCCCCAAACAAGTAGATACTCTACCAACATGCCTTTCATGGCATAACAAGCTAGCACACATTATAATTGGGCTTTATTCAATAATGGGTGCATGAAACAAGTTTTAAATTGTTAAAAATCTCTTAATTTCAAGGTTTTTTTAATTTTGCCGAGTCATTGCCGAGTCGTTGCCGAGTCATAGCCGAGTCACGAGTCGAGTCGGCCTTGCCGAGTCCGAGCCGAGTCCGAGTCTGGGAACTTTGATGTAGACTACGGTGGCAGTTGCAAATACAATAGCTGACAATTTTTTTTTTCTACCCCAATGGAGGTCCTTACACTGTTTCAAGCTCCCATTTTGACACAGATCAACCACCAAAGAGCAAAGGCAAGATTTAAATTGCTTGTCACAGCTGAATACAAAGATGCTAACAAAAACCGAAAACAAAGCAAAATTAAGAAAGCAAACTGAAAATGTTTTTGGGCGATGCAAGATCGCCAATCGACTTGGGATGCGCCTGCATCAAACCATTCCCAACTGTAACCAAAATTAGGGTAAACTTAAAGCGTCGCCAATGTGTTTCGATTTAGTGTTTGACTGTCTTTTAGAAAAAGAAGGTACAAAATCTGTAGGTATCAATGATCACGTTGGTCGCTTAAAAAGTATTCAAGAACGCACACTAGGGAAGGCGAGTTAGCAAGAAACAAATTCAATTCATTTAAAATGGGAATTATAATTTACAACCTATTCTACTTTTAGTTTTTTTGATTAATATTTATAATTTTATTAATACGTAATATTTACTGAAATCTTTTTGTTACAATTTTCATTATTTGGATTGGAAATTTTAGTGGACAAGACCTTTTGATATATTTTCATATTTTTGTTTGTTAGGAGCATGGATTATATTAGTATTGGTTTGATACATTTTTTTTGAATGGTGTGCTATATTTTTATTTTTCATTCTCAAAATGTGTTCTTTATCTTGTGCCCAATAGATTGGAATATCTTCAAAATACCGAGGCTTATATGCACCAGTGGACAAATATTGTAACTACAACATCACTAGCTAGACAATCTAATCCAATTTTTTTGAATCACTTTAGATGAAGTTATGAAAATTTGAAATCCAATATGGGTGAAGGTTGAATAAGGGAGATGCAGTGATTTAGAAATCAATCCTATCATGTGTTGAAATCTTAAATCTAGTTTCCTGATATAATATCTTCTTTTGATGCCATTTTTTATAGAATCATTGATTGATTGTTTTAATTTAGTAGTAAAGTCTTTGCTTATGACAAAATTTACAAATATGTTCCTCTATATCTTAAAAACTATGACAATAAATATTTTTGAAAACAAAGGATGCTTAGAAATATTGTGGGCATGAATCAACATGACTGCATTTGTTTATGTTATATTTTATGTGAACTAGGATCTAGACGACACAAATGACCAAGACCAAAGGGGGAACACCTTGAAGAAGGATACTAAGTATCCATATGTAATGTTAGGAAACTTAGGAATTAGGGTTTTGACAAGTAAAACCACTAACTAGCCCAATTAACCAAATTACATTGAAAGGAGGTAAATCCAATAGATCTAGCCACAATTTGATTAGAAAAAGGGCTAAGAATACTGATAAGATTTACCAATTGTGTGTGAAGTGCGAGTCTCCTTTCTAAGTTGAATTGTAATGTAATTGTGAAATACGGGTAAATTGAAGTAATTTGACAGAAAAAGTAAGCTAGAGATGTCCCACAGAGGCACAAACTTGGATTTGTGCAAAATGATATGTTTAAAACCCGTCCTCTAAAGTTTGGCCTAATTTTTCGAGACCAGGTAGCACAAATCTGCCCCAGTCCTCTGAATTTTCCACCATCGAAAGCTGACCTACTCGTCACTATTGACTACCAGATTTCCCGAGTATAGCTCGGCACTTGTTTCTTGCACACAAAAAGAAAGGAAAAGATGTTGTAAATAGGGGTTTGCCTCAAGTCAAACCCCGGTTTTGGAATTAACCTTGAATGAAATAATGCAAATATTGAAATAAATATTAATGAGATATACTTCAGATTTGCAATTGTTGATGATGATGCAATGCTCTTTGAATGTAATCACAAATGTTGAGTGTAATGACATGACAAACACATGAACATGAAAAACGCTAATCACACACATATGCTTGCATGAACATTGATGTAACTATGCTCCACAATGCTTGAATGATGAGTATGCAGCCTTGAATCTCTGAAGATGCTTGATAATGAATGCTTCACAAATGCACGAATAATAGGGATGGAGTCTTCTTTTGCTTCTAGGTCTAAATAAATTGATAGAATGTCTTTATATAGCGTTCCCTAGGTAAATTACCGATTAGGTCGACCTCTAATGGTCATGTGTAGCCTCGGGAATCAAATTCTGTCAAGGAGCATCGCACCTACCCCATTTCAAATTGGGGCCCCTTTGAGAGGGACGAGGGCGCTCCTTCCACAAAGAGGACCAAAACAAGCAACTAGGGGGGGAGGGTATCCCATAGTAGGATCCACCAAAGGGTGTACATGACATCAAAGTTGGATAATCGGGCGTGAATGAACCTAGAGAGGGGATGAGGATAGGACACACTAAAGTGGGAGCACAAACATGAGGTGTAAATTGGACTGGTGACAATTTATGATGCTACATTTAGCCTCCACTTTAACGGGAGTATGAGCCTATGCAAATACTTGTGGTAATGTAGAAATATGAGAGAGAGGAGCAATTAAGAGCAAAATCACAAGGCGATAACTGATAAGACATCACTAATTTCAAGGAACCAAGCCCCAATCTTAGGATCTTAACTCTCAATCCCATGTAAAGACACACAAAACAATACAAAGACAAAAAGGCAAACAAAGATAAAAGACAAAAGACAAAAGACAAAAGACACAAATTAAAAGCTAAAAACCAAAACAAGACCTCAAGTCAACTAGTTGAAGAGACCTCGATAATCAAAATGTCTCAACCAATAATATCATTCTTGAAATGCCATCACAAGGACACAAGTGATCACATAAAAAGAGCAAGAGTATGCATCAAAGCATGAACCACAAATAGCAAAGCTATGAGCTCATGGGGAGAAGAAAGGTGGAACATGGATGCCACGAGCTAGCAAGCTGTGTTATGCTAGGTGATCCATGAGAGGAAGAGCAATTAGGACATGGATACCATAGGCTAGCTGTGTTTTTCTAGGTGATCCATGTTGGGGAGGAGAGTCAAAATAGTCTAGTTGTGTTTTGCTAATTCCACTCATCCTATTGGATATGCAACTGTCTGGTTTCAAGAGTTAAGCATCTTGTATAAGACTTTGTTTTGTTTGGTTTCGAGCATGCAACAACCTATATAAGACATGAAAATGCAAATGTCTCTAGTTTCGAGCATGAAGCATCTTGTGTAAGACTTTGTTTTGTCTGGTTTCGAGAATGAACATCCTGTGTAAGACAAATATATGCCTAGTTTCTAGAACATCTCGTGTAAGACTTTTCTTTGTTTGGTTTCGAGAATGTGTACCCCGTATAAGACATATATAAATGTTGCATTTGGTTTCGGGCATGAAGCATCTTGTGTAAGACTTTGTTTTGTCTGGTTTCGAGAATGAACACCCCGTATAAGACATGCAAAAATATAGCACGATATAGTACAAAGAGGGCGTTACACAATGCCCCCCCTTAAGATTTCAACATAGCCTAATGTTGATGTCTTATGGAAACTAGAAACAAGGATACACACCTTCAACACCAAGGAGATGTGCTTTTAGGCAACAATGTTCATAAATCCAATCTAAAGAGGCATTACTCTTATAAGAAAAGAAAAGATAGTTGAAAAAGAGATCTTGCAACAAGTGTAAAGGGAATCCTTCAAGGAGAAGAGATCTTTGCTCAAAAGACATCTACCTCCAAGATCAGTTCTTGAACAAAAATAACACCATTAGCCCAAAAGAGAGGGAGGAGAACAAGAATACATACCTTCCTCCCATTGCTAGGTGAAAGGGATTCTTGATGAAGGATGACATACTTTTGACCCAAAGTGAAGGGTCTGTTTATAATAGATCAACATGGCCAAGTGTAGAAGAGGTTGTCGTTAAGGATACACACCTCTTGCATAATAGAGAATCCTTGAGCAAACAACAACTTCACACAAGGAGTGACATTGTATCATAAGCAAACACCACTCAACAAAGGAAAAGTGGATCCTTAGAAAGGGTAGGAAAGATCAATGCCCCCCAAGCGTAGGGACAATGAGAAGAATTACACAACCTCTAAGGAGAGATTATACATAAGAAAATGCACTACTTCAAGCAAAGAAAGGTCCTAAACAAGGAACATGTTAAGTTATAGCTTCATTCGTATTTTATATATATATATATATATATATATTATACATTATGGTTAATAAAGTATTGTGATATATATATATTATATTATATTATTATTATTATATTATAATATTATATTATAATATTATTATTATTATATAATAATAATAATATTATATTATAATATTATTATTATTATATAATAATAATAATATTATAAAATATTAATATCAGTCACGATGGTATTAGTAATACTCAAGCAAATGTATATCAGTCGCTTGTTAACACAAGCGACTGTTGTTAACAGTCGCTTGTGTTAACAAGCGACTGTTGTTAATAGTCGCTTGTGTTAACAAGCGACTGCAAACTAATGCACAGTCAACCGACTGCTAACTAATGCAGTCGCAGGCAGCCCATCGTGAGGAGTCACGATCTCTCAGAGACGTGACTTATCACAAACTATATATATATCATGTCTGCAGTGAAATCGATAATACAATCAATTACACGGTCATTGGATAATCGGTCTCACTGCAGCAAACCATTCAGCAGTTCCATAGCATACATATAAACAGCATAATATATATACATATCTGTAGTATTATATATTCTCAGAAACATTATCAATATAATATATTCCCAAGATCTGTTTTCCTAACATGGTATCTGAGCGAGGTTAAAGGGAATAAATTTCTATATTATTATTTGATAGGAATACAAAACAAAGATATTATTTAAAGGAGAAGAGTCATCACAAATTACCAAAATGACCACCGGAATTAGGATGGAGGACAGATTGGAAGGAGCATCAAATTTTCTATCATGGAAAATTAGAATCACCACACTCTTACAGGAACTGGAATTAGAATCCTTCATAGAAACAGAAAAAGAAATACCTACAGACGATGTAGAGAAAACGACTTGGAAAAGGAGGAACAATAAAGCCAAGAAATTAATTGTTGATTCAGTTAAAGATTCTATTCTCCCTAGTATAGCAAGATTAACAACAGCATATGAGGTTTTCAAGAAAATTCAAGAAACATATGAGATAAACAATACAAGTCGAATATTAACCTTGAAAGAACAACTATTGACTATAAAAATGAATAAAGGTGAAACAATTACATCTTATTTCCTAAGAATTGCTGAAATACGAGATCAACTATTCTCAATTGGAAACACTATAGAAGACATGGAATTATCTCTAATAGCACTAAGGGGATTACCAACATCCTGGGAGAATTTTATTCAATGTATAAGCACACGTCCACCTCTACCAAAATTTGATCAACTTAAGAACGACTGTACTCAGGAAGAATCAAGACTTATTACCAGAGGAATAGGTCTAAAGAGAGAAGGAGAAACACAAGCACTCAACACAAAGTCCTACAACAAAAAGAGAAAATCTTTCAAAAGAAAGAGGGATTCAAAAGAGATTTTTCTAAAATCCAATGTTACAAATGTGATAAATATGGGCACACTCATCGACAATGTCCTGAAAGGCAAAAGACTCAAGCCACCGTAGCTGAAGCAAAAGAAATTCCACTTTTCTTTACAGCTCTCTCAAGTGAACTAAATTCCAATAACAGAACTTGGATAATTGATAGTGGTGCATCAAGACATATAACCGGATTCAAAAATCAGTTTGAGACACTTGAAAATTATTCAACCGAAGAAATGACTATTGGGGATAACTCCACCTACCCAGTGAAAGGAATAGGGACCTGTACCATAAAGATAAAGAATGGAGTATCTCTACAACTAAAAGACGTCCTATTTGTACCTGGAATCAAAAGAAACTTAGTTTCTATATCAGGACTAGCAGACCAAGGATATCGTGTCACCTTTAATGAAGACAAGGTTCTATTATGGCCTAAGAATTCAAATATGAAGAATGCTACAATCATAGGGACAAGAGATGGTAGTCTTTATAAAATATGTAATGATCAGAAATCTGCACTAACTCATGAAATCACAAATCACAATGAATTATGGCATAAGAGGTTGGGACATCTAAGGTATAATGCTCTACCTTTAATAAACAAAATTACTACGGGCCTTCCACACTTTAAAAATAATCATCCTAGCATTTGCAAAGGTTGTGCACTAGGAAAGAATATAAAAGGATCCTTCCCTACAAGTGAGCACAAATCTAAAACAATCCTAGAATTAATTCATACTGATTTATGTGGACCCATGTCAACACCCTCATTAACAGGATCACTATACCATATTATTTTTGTTGATGACTATTCTCGGAAAACTTGGATATACTTTCTTAAGATTAAAGAATCAAGTGAAGTACTATCTAAATTCAAAGAATTTAAAGCATTAGTAGAAAATCAAACAGATAAAAGAATAAAAGTATTAAGATCAGATAATGGAGGTGAATACATATCTGACATATTTAAAGAATTTTGTAATTCTGTTGGGATTAAGAGGGAGTATACTGTACCGTATAATCCTCAATAGAACGGAGTAGCAGAAAGGAAGAATAGATCCATAATTGAAGCAGCAAAAGCCATGATGCTCGATCAAAACCTTCATACTTCTTTTTGGGCAGAAGCTTCAAATACAGCAGTATATATTCAAAATCGGTGTCCACACTCCATATTAGAAAACATAACACCAGAAGAAGCATTTACAGGAATCAAACCAGATCTAAGTCATCTTAGGATATTTGGATGTCCCGTATACATTCATATACCTAAAGAGAAGAGGACGAAACTAGAGCCATCAGGTAAGAAAGGCATACTTGTTGGCTATAGTGAAAACACAAAAGGGTATCGAATCTATATTCCAGGACAAAAATCTGTTGAGATGAGTAGAGATGTAAAATTTGATGAAAATAACACATTCAAAAACTTTGAAGAAAATAACATCCTGGAGATAGAAGAAGATCTCTCTGCTGAAATTGAGAGGGAGGATATAGAAGAACCTGAACCTCCTGCCATTGAAAATGAGAATACTAATGTAATCAATGGTAAGAAAAGGCCATTATGGGCAAGACAAATAATTAAAGAAAATAATGTAGAACCAAATGAAATATCTCATGAGAGTAAAAGGACAAGAACTCAGAAATGTTATGCAGCTCTTATAACAGAAATCAATAAATCAGAACCATCAAATCCTAAGGAGGCATTATCTAATCAAGCATGGAGAGAGGCAATGACTGAAGAATATCAATCTATAATAAAGAATGATGTCTGGGACATAGTACCTAGACCTAAAAACAAAACCATTGTCTCTTCCAGATGGCTATTCAAAACCAAATATGCTCCTGATGGAAGTATTGAGAAACATAAAGCTCGGTTTGTTGCTAGAGGATTCTCACAAAAAGCAGGTATTGATTATGAAGAAACTTTTGCTCTTGTAGCTCGGTATACATCAGTCAGAACCATTATTGCTATTGCAGCATCTAAAGAGTGGAAGATACACCAGATGGATGTGAAAACAGCATTCCTAAATGGCACTATTGAAGAAGAAGTATACTTAGAACAGCCAGAAGGGTTCATTATACATGATGCATCAAAATATGTTTGCAAACTCAAGAAAGCACTATATGGGTTGAAACAAGCTCCCAGAGCTTGGTATGAAAGGATAAACAGCTACCTTTCAAAATTAGGATACTCTAAAAATGATGCAGATCCTAACATTTACTTTAAAATAACAAATGGCAACATGGTAATTATAGTTCTTTATGTAGATGATCTTTTAATAACAGGAGAAGATCATCTTATTGCAAAATGTAAGCAAGAACTCACTGCTGAATTTGACATGAAAGATTTAGGACTCTTACATTATTTCTTAGGGTTGGAAGTGTTCCAAAAGGAAGGCTATATTTTGCTAAATCAACAAAAATACACTATTGATATCCTAACCAGGTTTGGAATGATGGAATGTAAGCCTTTATCCACACCTATGGAAACAAATTTGCACAAACTCAAAGTTGAAGCAGAAGAATCTGAACCCTCTGATCCTACATTGTATAGAGAAATTGTTGGCTCTCTTATGCACTTGGTGAACACTAGACCAGACATCTGTTATGCAACCAATGTTGTGAGTCACTTTATGTGTGAACCCAAGGAAATACACTTAATGGCAGCTAAGCATATCTTGAGATACCTACGAGGCTCTATTGGATTTGGGTTAAAGTATGAAAAGGCAGAAATCAATCTTCAAGGGTATTCTGATTCTGATTGGGCTGGAAGTACTGCTGATCGAAAAAGTACTACAGGGTGTTGTTTCAGTCTTGGTTCGGCGATGATCTCTTGGTTCAGTCGAAAACAGTCAGCAGTAGCATTAAGCTCCACTGAAGCTGAATATATGGCAGCATCCATGGGAGCACGTGAAGCAGTATGGTTGAGAAAACTATTATTTGGATTGTTTGGAAAACCTCTAGATCCAACTGTGATTCATTGTGACAATCAAAGTTGTATCAAGTTATCTATTAATCCAGTTTTCCATAACAGGTCCAAACATATTGAGATTCCATATCATTACATAAGAGATATGGTAGAGAGAAATATCATAAGACTAGAGTACATTAGTACTGAAGAACAGAGTGCTGATATTTTTACTAAGCCACTGGGAAAGCTGAAGATAGAATACTTCAGAAACAAACTTGGCATGGTCAAGGTGTGATGTATTGTTAAACTTCTCTTATTTATAAGTTTTTTATTCATGAATAAATGTAAAAAAATGTGTATATTGCAATATTGTGTAAAATGATCATTTGTGTGTGGGTTAACATTTCAAGGTGACGATCTTGTAAATAGTCAACCAAAGTGTCAAGATAGACTACTTAATTGTGTGTCCCGACTGTGCGGAGATCTTGACTCTTGTTATTACTGGATGTGTAATAACGAAACCATATCATGATAGACTACTTAATTGTGTGTCCCGACTGTGCGGAGATCATGATATTCAAGTCTATTTTCATGACGAGACTTATGTGTCCCAAACTAGCGGATGTCATGATAGACTCTTTAATACTCACTCGCTAAGAGGGAGTGTTAAGTTATAGCTTCATTCGTATTTTATATATATATATATATATTATACATTATGGTTAATAAAGTATTGTGATATATATATATATATTATATTATATTATTATTATTATATTATAATATTATTATTATTATATAATAATAATAATATTATATTATAATATTATTATTATTATTATATAATAATAATATTATAAAATATTAATATCAGTCACAATGGTATTAGTAATACTCAAGCAAATGTATATCAGTCGCTTGTTAACACAAGCGACTGCAAACTAATGCACAGTCAACCGACTGCTAACTAATGCAGTCGCAGGCAGCCCATCGTGAGGAGTCACGATCTCTCAGAGACGTGACTTATCACAAACTATATATATATCACGTCTGCAGTGAAATCGATAATACAATCAATTACACGGTCATTGGATAATCGGTCTCACTGCAGCAAACCATTCAGTAGTTCCATAGCATACATATAAACAGCATAATATATATACATATCTGTAGTATTATATATTCTCAGAAACATTATCAATATAATATATTCCCAAGATCTGTTTTCCTAACAGAACACACATGTACTTGCATGAGGGAATATTCAATGCAAAAAAAGACATCAAGGTAAGCAAAATGCAACTCTAAAGAAGAGGTAATCTTCAAAAAGGAGAGATAACTGAATATATATTGTCCGTGCGCCCCAAGCAAGGAAACAAGGAAGAAATATGTTGCTGCCCCAAGATGTTTGTTATTGAAAAAGCAACACCACTCATGACAAAGATCCCCCATTGAAGTTAACTACTAGTGTCATGGGGTGAGGAGCAACATGTAGGGTGAATGAAATGCTAAGGCACTACCTCTTCACCAAGAAAAAGTTCAAGATCGGTTGTAAGAGCTATGCTAGCTCGATCATATTAATCTTGAACAAATGTTTTAAAGGCCTTACAATTTCCAAGAGAATGAGAATAACTACGATGAAAAAGAGAATTTTCATCACCTTGCTTATGCTTGTAATTGTGATTAAGTCTAATGAAAGGAGAAACAACATTCTTATCATACTTCAATCTCCAGAAGATTCTAGTAGCTAATTTCTCTTAATCATCAATAGGAGTAGGTCTTGTCTCTTGAGATGTAGGACAAGTGTCATGTCCCCTCTTTAGCTCTGTCTAGCAAAGACCTATGAGTCAGCCTATTATGGAGTCTTGTAGGTTGGCAATTGTGGATAGAGACTCAGTCAGGATATTCAGTGTTTGGATTTGGTGTTTCTGGCAGTAGTAGACCAGTTTGGAGCAGTTCCTACATTTTAGGAGGCAGTTCCTACTTTTAGGAGGTTGTGCCAGTGTCCAGGGTTGGGGTTCCATGAGACCATTCCTTGGTTTCAGTTTCAGGAGATTTGGGAGTGTTTCCTAGTTTCTAGGAGCATCCCTAGATTTTAGGGATGAGACCGCTAGTTGATCCATGATTTCCAACATCAGTCACAGACAGGTGATAGGTTCAGTTTTAGGCTTTTGGTGTGTTTTGAGTTTTCTGTAGCTATTTGGGTTATATTTTTAATATATTTAAATATTTCCTAAGTTAGCGTTTTAATATTTTAAACAAGGCTATGTCTATAGCCATTTCAGAGTAATAAGGGGTTTTTGGCTTCATCTGGATTCGTATGCCCATGTGTTATAGCTCGTTGGAAAGGTCTTGAACTTTTCTAAATGATTTTCACTTGCCAGGGTCCTTTTGGCGCTTGGAGTTATTTTATATTGAAAAAGTGGTGTTTTCTCTATACTTGGGCGCCCAATATTGGGAAATATGACTTTATATTAAAGCGCATTTCTCATATATCTTTAGGGTTCAATTTGGAAGGAAAGAGATATAAGGAGAAGGAAACCTAATTTCTCATTATCTTTTACATATTGAAAACTTGTTTGGTGCGATATTGCTCTGGTAGAGCAATTCTTCAATCTGGGACGCAAACCTAATGATTGGTACTGGTTGGGACGTAGCCCTCAACTATTGATTGGCAGTGGATTCTTTTGGCATTGGCATTATTGGTCAGAGTGTATGCGCTATTCCTTGTGGAGATTCAGCTTGATGCCACCATAACAGCAGGTACACTATACATTGGAAGTGGTGAAGACTTTCATTCAGCCATAGCTGGTGTTCTTGGTTTGTGTTCATCATCTACCCTTCAGTTGGTGCCATTATTGGATGTAAGCACATCCCTAGTGCGTAGGGAATAATCTGGATATTATAAATCAGAAATCTGCTTGGTACGATTTGTATCAATTATGATTTAATTGAATGTTCTTACTTGTTTCAGTTTCCTTCCTTACTTGTTCTTTATTCATTACTTGCTTATATATTCAAAAAAATACAAAAAGAAACGAAACATTCTGCAACTTCTCTCTATTCTGTAAGACCATCAACAAAAATCACAAGAAAATGTAGTTTATTATTTTAAAAATTACAGCAGATCAGCAAGGGGATCCATCAGGGATCTTTCAACAAGGGTCGATAAAAGGAGGAGGATTGTTTTCTATGATTTTGATGGTTCAATTATCAATGAGTTCTTGTATTCCCTTTTGAAAATCAGGACACTCATTGGCATGATGATCGTGGGTTTGATGATATGAGCAAAAATGAATATTTGTGGAAGAAGCACCTTTAGATGGATGATAATATCTTTGTCTTGCAAGATACTCCCTAAACCTTTGAATCCTAAGGAGATCATCCATAGATAAATGATGAGGATGTCCTAGACCTTCGGTACTAGCTTGGGAAGGAGGATTTATAGGGACTTTGATTCCTTGTTCATATTTTCCAAGTCCTTGTCCTCTATAACCTTGTTTTGAGATTATGTTATAACCACTCCTATAAGAATGTTCCAATTGTGAAGAAGGACCATTATCACGAATCTCTTTAAAATTTGTAGTATAAGGACACATGGAAGGATCAAAGGGAGAGTTAGATGAAGAAAGAATATCCTTTGTAGGAAAGTTTTCTTTTCTATCATCATTATTCATATCCTCTTTGATAGGTTGGGAGGGGAGATCCTTATCGTCTAGGGCTTCATCTTTGCTTAATGTTATATGAGGAGATAGTCTTGAATAAAATGCATAACATCATCATCCCTACAAATGTTTTGATGATTAAGATAAGCTCTAGGAGAATAAGGAGGATCTAAAGGGATTGATAAACCATCGTTTTGATCTTGCCCCCCTTGCATTAGAGTATGCCTATGAGAAGAGGATGGTGTCATGTTGCTCTTCAATGTTTGCTCTCCATTAGAGAGATCATTGATAGGAGTATGAACTTTTTCCTCATTCACATTAGATATCCTAGGAGAGGTACAAGTGTTAACTTTGTTGATGTCATCTTTAGGATTATCATTGTCTACAAAAGCCTTTATGTGAACTGCACATGTAATGCATGTTCTTAAAAATGTCATCATTAAACAACATATAACATGGATGGAACCTATGCATAGGGTTTGTTGAATTTCATGCTTGAAGTTCGAAATTCGGCGAACATTTAAAATAGGTATGGAATTCGCAAAAATTCGTGTCTATATTTGTAGGGAGAAAGACCTTGTTTTTTATTAGAATATGTTTTCAGAAAAAACGTTTTCGTAGGGTTTTCTTTACAGTTTTTAACGCCAGGGAACACATTTCTTCTGCTGCCTATTCACATAGCTCGTCTAATTGCCTACTAGCAACTAGGTTATTTTGTTTGTGGTGTGTGACAAGAGTTGAAGGGACGAGCTACACATTCTGCAGATTGTGATGGGAGTGAGCCATGATCCACGCATTCTTTGACACAAATTTCTTCAACTTTTTTTCTTCAACCACACGGTTTTCTTTTGGGAATTTTGCGTATTTACTTCCGCTTCTTGTGTAGGCGGTAATAAGCCTTTTGAAAGGTTAACTATTTTTTATTTAATTAAGTTTTCCTTTAGCTCTTGCTATGCTTTATAACATTTTAAATATGTATAATTGACTTTATAAAACAAAATATATATTATTTTTTATTTTTCTTAAAATTTTATTAAAATATAACATTTCATAGATTTAAATTAGATGTTATTGAATCTTTAATTATTGAATTATTATTTAATAGATTTAAATTTGATATTATTTTATTTTATTTATTTATTTTTAATATGAAATAATTAAAATTTAATATTGAATATATTTAAATTTGGTGGATTTATTATTATTATTATTATTTTAAATTAATTGTACAAGGCAAATTTAATGTCGAACTTTTTTGCGAATTTTATCTCCTCGTCCAACTTCATCCGGATTTTATTGTTGCTGAACTCGAACTCGAATTCAAACCTTGTGACTTAGGATAAAACCTTGAGATATGACTTGCATTAGGAAATATCTTTGAAACCCTAAAGATGCAATATGCAAAAGTACTATGAATGAAAAGAAGCAATGTAAAATGAAAGAAGCCATTGTCTAACACGTGATTATGATAAATGTAACTAAAAAGCAATGTAATCATATGTGAAATAGCAAACAAATCAGATATAGTAAATTCTTTTATGAGTGTCTAAAATCAGATCTGGAAATATAAGTGAAAAATTATGCAACCCACAAGCCATTATTAGCAAAATAAATTAGGGTTTTTATGGAATTAACCACTAAATTTATGTAATTATGATCTATGAGAGCAAAATTTATTTTTCAAATACCTAAAAATCAGATTTGAGACTACAAATCAGAAATAAGCTTGCAAGGAGTTGGGTTCACCAAAATGTAATGTTTGGAAAATTAGGAATCAGGGTTTCAACAAGTAAAACCACTAACTAGCCCAATTAACCAAATTACATTGAAAGTCCAATAGATCTAGCCACAATTTGATTAGAAAAAGGGCTGAGAATATTGATCAGATTTACCAATTGTGTGTGGGGTGTGAGTCTCCTTTTAAAGTTGAATTGTAATGTATTTGTGAAATTGGGGTAAAATGAAGGATTATTGAAGTAATCTGCCATAAACAGTAAGCTACAAATGTCCCATAGAGCCACAAACTTGGATCTAGGCAAAATGAGATGTTTAAAAACTGTCCTCCGAAGTTCAACCTGATTTTTCAGGACCAGGTAGCACATATCTACCCTGGTTCTCCGAATATTCCGCCGTCGAAATTTGATTTGTTTGTCACTATCGACTTTGTCAGATTTCTCGAGTACAACTCCACACCTGTTTCCTGCACACAGAAAGAAAGGGAAAGATGTTGGGAATAGGGGTTTGCCTTAGGTCAAACCCCAGTTTTGGAATTAACCATGAATGAAATAATGAAAATACTGAAATAAATGTTAAGGAGATATACCTCAAATCTGCAATTGTTGATGATGATGCAATGCTCTTTGAATGTAATCACAAATGTGGAGTGTAATGGCATGACAAACACATGAACATGAAAAGCCCTAATCACATATATGCGTGCATGAACATTGATGTAACTTTGTTCCACAATGCTTGAATGATGAATATGCAGCCTTGAATCTCTGAAGATGCTTGATAATGAATGCTTCATGGATGCATGAATAATAGGGATGGAATCTTCTATTGCTTCTAGGTTTAAATGAATATATAAGATGTAATTATATAGGGTTCTGTTGTGACGTATTCACACATCGCCCCATTGCAAATGGGGACCCCTGCTTTTTGCTTTCTAGGGTTTGTTTTCTAGGTGTTTAGGGTTTGTCTGTTAGCCTTTGCATTTTGAGTGTCGCTAGGGGATCAATAGGATGGTAGGCTTTGCTTGAGCCAGGGGAGTCAGCAGGTGCCCCAGAATTAGGGTTTCTTTGAGAGTCTTCCTTAGGGCCTGGTTTTGCTCTTGTTGCTAATTGTGTCTTGCTTTGTGAGTGGATATCATTCTTGAAGGTCCGAGCTAGGTCGAGTTGGTGAGTGATGAAGTCTAAAATGTCATCCTGATCTTCAAATGCCCTGAAATTTGGCTAAGTCTGGAATGTCCTGATCCTGAAATTTGGCCAAGTCTGGAATGTCCTAATCCTGAAATTTGACTAAGTCTGGAAAACTGAAGAATCCTCCAAAAACTAGATTTTGCAATATAACTCCTGGAGGTCCGAAACCATTCTCAAACATCCTGAAAGTATATATGGAATATAACTTAAAGTATAAGAAAACTTATACTTAAATGTTAAATTCCATAAAATGATCCTGACGGAGAGTTCAAAATGTCAAATTTCGCTCCTGACCCTTCCAAAGGGTCCAGAGAAAAATTCTCCATAAGACATTCTACTTTGACCAAAACCTAGAACTAAAGCATTCCCAGGCTTGAATGAAGGCAAAAGCACTTGTTTGAATGAAGAAATGCGAAAAAATGAAGTCAGGATCATGGCCTAAGGTGATTTTCGCTCCTGACCCTTCCAAAGGGTCCAGAGCGAAATTCATATTTCCTCTATTTTTTTCCTTAGCTTGACCAAGTTTGTAGACTTTTGAGGCATAATTGAGAAGGTTTGATGCAACTTTGCCTTGGAGAAGAGATTTTAGACCTTGGGATGATGGATTCTAGCCTGGGAGAGGAATTTCGCTCCTGACCCTTTCAAAGGATCCAGAGCGAAAATCCTTATAACCCTCATTTTCCTTCCTTGTTTTGGATGGGCGTTGGTTTATTAGGCATTGTGTGTGAGTCTTGATGTGTTCTTGCCTTGAGAAGTGTTTTGAAAAGTGAGGATCTTGTCCAAAAATAGGAATTTCGCTCCTGACCCTTCCAAAGGGTCCAGAGCGAAATTCTTCATAAGCCTCATTTGCTCCCTTGTTTTGGATACCAACCTTGTTCCATGGGCAAATTTGGGAAGGAAATAACATGTCTCTGCCTTTTGAGGTAATGGAACGTAGAAATGTGAAGGATTTTGGCCAAGATTAGGAATTTCGCTCCTGACCCTTCCAAAGGGTCCAGAGCGAAATTCATCATAAACTTCATTTGCTACCTTGTTTGACCTTGAAACCTTCTTCCTCAGGTGGAAAATGATCTAAGTTTGCTTCTTGAAGTGGTTTGAAGTTTGAAAAATGAGCAATTAAAGCCTAAATCAAGATTTTCGCTCCTGACCATTCCAAAGGGTCCAGAGCGAAAATCAACCTAAGACTCATTTCTGGCCTTATTTGACCAAATTTTGATTTGCAAGGCATTTTGAAGGGAAGAGTAGACATGTTTGGACGTTGGAAATGTTTGGAAGCTTTGAAAAAATGAAGGATTCTAGCCAAGAAGGTGAATTTCGCTCGACCCTTCCAAAGGGTCCAGAGCGAAATTGTGCAAAACCTATCTTTTCCCTCAAATTTATGCCAAGTCTAGTGTGGGTCAAGATTAGAGGTGTCTTTAGGCATGTCCTTGAATGGTCAATAATTATCAAGTTTGAAGGAATTGAGCCAAATGATGAAAATCGCTCCTGACCCTTCCAGAGGGTCCAGGGCGAAATTCTTATAGGGCCTGTCCCTGGAAAGAGTCTTGAACTAACTTCATTTAATATCTTTTGTTGATGATTTAAGGTGTGAAATACTATGTTGAAATGAATTTATTATGTCCTTAATCATCCTTTGATTTGTTTTTGCAAATGAAAGAAGATCAAGCGAAAATAAGGACGACCTTCTCCATTCCAGCATCAACAAGGACGGCCTTCTCTGGTCTAGCATCATCAGGGACGACCTCTTCCAGTCTAGCATTTGAAGGAAAGGTACACCATCCATCCTGCACATCAAAGACAAACGAGGTTAAAGCAAGGGTCCGTTGAAGAAGCCAATAGTTTCAGAAGAGTTAATTAAAGTTAGCTTCTAAACATCACCAAATTGAACATCAACCAAGTGTCGGACAAGGTGGCATCCCAGTCATCACTCCTCCAGTCGGGTTGGTCCACCTCAGCGTGTCCAAATTCAATGTACCTGACTCATGGGAGATGGCACAAACTTCGATGTACCTACCCCAGTTCTTCATTGGTCGAATATTCTAGAGAAGACATGTGTCCAAATAATGCAATTATTTCATTGGCCAGAATTGAGTTTGTTGTAACAAACCCTAATTAGGGTTTCATTGTAAAATCTTGGCCATTGATCTCAAATTGATCTAAGCCATTGAATTGTATTATGGGCACTATATAAGCCGTGGCTCCTCATTTGTAAAGGTTGATAGTTAGTCAATAATAGCTAATAGTTAATAGTTAGTAATAGAAGTCAAAATAGTAGAATAGCAATTAGAGTAGATTAAGAAGAGAAGGCAAGACATTGTTGCCTTAATTGTAAAGACTTCTTTTCATTGAAGATATGGTGGAATATGTTGTGTCTTTGCAATGTGCATGGTCTCTTGTTGAATCTTCATTTTTGATGATAGATGATTAGATTGAGTGAAGAAAATTGTTGAATGCACCTATGTGGAATATGTCTAGTCCATACCACTAGCCTCTTGCTGATGGTAAGTGCGCCCTCCATGGTCAACTGGCATAAAATGAGCTTAATCTTAAATCGTTACACGTCTATTGTTCATGCATTATCTTGAATGGTGATCATTGTCAGATGGTGTACGATTTGAACATATTGGAAGCATCCCTTAGAAGATCGCACTAAGTTGGTGT
Source organism: Cryptomeria japonica (assembly GCF_030272615.1). Lineage (NCBI taxonomy): Eukaryota > Viridiplantae > Streptophyta > Pinopsida > Cupressales > Cupressaceae > Cryptomeria > Cryptomeria japonica. The sequence continues at coordinate 524,013,581 of NC_081405.1, forward strand.
TGAATTGTTCAACCTAATGGTGAGACCCAGCCCAGTAGGACTCCACCTAGTCATTCATCCATCTTCTCGCATTCTAGGTAGTAGAGTAGACTTCCTGAACCTTGCATCTTTTGTCATTTGTTTGTCTTCCAGTTAGTTAATAGGACTTGTGATTCCAACAAATTAGACGTTTAGGTCGTTGAGTGTAAGCCCCCTTGTGATTCCAGCAAATCACATCATACCACAGAGAGCTTATCCACACGTAGAGATCCTACATAACAGAACCTTGGAGTTACTTTGACTGATCCTTCGGCGAGATCTTCAGCAGTCGGGAACTTTGTTCAAGAGAGGATAAGGTACCTTTAGGTATTTTATTCTGTGTTTGGTCGTGTAGAAAATACACCATCAACAAGTTCCCTAGGTAAATTACCGATTAGGCTGACCTCCAATGGTCATGTGTAGCCTTGAGAATCAAATTTTGTCGGGGAGATAGAGTATCTACCCCATTTCAAATTTGGGCCCCTTTGAGAGGGACCGGTTTGTTTTGGGGCACCCTAATCAAGACTAGGGAATTCCATGCCTTGGTCCTTCTACAAAGAAGACCAAAACAAGCAACTAGTGGGGAGGGTATCCCACAGTAGGACCCACTAAAGGGTGTACATGACATCAAAGTTGGATAATTGGGCTTGAATGGACCTAGAGAGGGGATGAGGATAGGACACGCTAAAGGGGGAGCACAAACATGAGGTGCAAATTGGACCGGTGACAATTTACGATGCTACCTCATGTTATGTTCATATCTACATCTTAGATCTATGATATGTTGTCTTCTGGGTTTATGAGGGAGATAATCCCTTGACATGGATGTGGATAATAGCTTAAAAATTGTATTTGGACTCTATCGTCAACATGCTATAATTGTAGCAATGGTGGCTTTCCATTATAGCTATATTGAAACTCTACTACTTAATCACCTACAAATCAATAAGTCAGTAAACATTAATTGTTCCAATAGTTTATATTATGACTATTCCTAGGTAGAATAATCATCAACTTTAGGTAGGGTTTTCCTATCCTTTCTACTCTTCTCGTAGTAAGAAATTTTTCCAAATTACTTCTAGTCCTTAATTTATATTACAAAATTGTACAACCATTGCTGATATCCTTGTCAACCTAAGCCACTTGCTTAAAACTTATAGATATTGCGATTTTCATCCCTTGGAACTCCATGTTGACTTGAGTTTGCTTTTGTGAATCTCATAGTTTAGCTCTTTCCTCATATGGACATTTTCACAATGAATATGCAAGCCAATTTCTTTCTCGTGGGGAAATTGTAAATATCAATTAAATGGTCCATCAATTGATGAAGCATCTTATAGTTGTACTCATCGTGGTTTTATATTACTGTTGTTCTTATCTCATATGTGTTGTTTGTTGTGCGTGTCACACACACACACCCCATCTCGTCGATGGGGACCCCTGCTGCCTCTATTTGCTTGCAGGAGAAAGAGAGACGACCAGGGCGTTGGTGAAATGATACAAAAAACTGGCATTGAATATGTGTTGGGCACTCAAGATCAAGCAAATAAAGATCACGTCTATCATTGCTCGTCAAAACCTTGACCTTCCAAATCCTCTGCCAAAGCCGAGAAATCCTCGTGAAAGAGGAGTGTGAAACAAAAGAAAGAAGGGTAGGATTTCGGCATTTGTTCACAGTAAATGAATTTTTTTTCTCTGAGACACTTGTAAAAGGCCGAAAAAAATCCCGACGAATGCACCAAAAATCTCCTTCCAAATGCCAAAATCGTATATCACAAAGTGAAAGGGCATTTGTCCAAGTCGTGAGCCCTCTAAACCTCGTCAATCTGCCGAGGAAAATACTGAACTTAGATTTTGGGTGTTTCAAAGACCAGTAAAACGAAGTTCTGCCATATACCAAATCAAACCCCATCCAAAATATCGAAAATATATTTGGCCTAAGGCGCAACAGGTAAAAGTTCGGGCTTTTGTGATTAAAGTGTAAGCTTTTAATAAGCCCGCTAATGTCTTTCAATCGCCAAGAAAAACCTGAAGGAGAAAGTCGCTTATTGTAATTTGGCATATTTCAAAATTCGAGCACTCATTCCTTATTTTGGCCTTACATTCCCCGAATTATATCGAAAATCCCCTACAAAATACCAAAATGAGCAAATCGCCTAAGAAAGGAGAGAGTCAACTGAAGTTAGATGTGTATGACTTAGGAGGAGAACATATTTTTTTTTTGCCTTCATAATGCTGAAATTTCCCCTTGAACACAATGAGTTAAGTCACAAGTTAAAGGATAAAGGGGAAAAGCGTTTTAAAACGCAAGGGCTCATATTTGCATTTCTACATAAAATTGCTGAGCTTTCTCCCTAAAGTTGGCGAATTGACAAGTAAAGATGAAAACGGGGATTAGATGAAAACTTCGCCCTCAATTCACTTAAGTTTTCCCTTAAGGGAAAATTGAATGAATTATAAAAGGCTTCTTCAAATTGGCCTCCAATCGCCTAATAATCCCCTTAAGTGCGAAATGTCAAATTAAAAGAAATAAGGGAAATCATTAAGTAAATTTATAAAGGGAACTTTTTGACACTTTACCTTTAAAATACCTAAGTTTTCCCTTTAAAGTGGTGCGATCTTAAGTAAAAAATGGAATGAAGTAAGGGAGATTCGAATTGTTTTAAAAGTGAACATCTTCCATTTTCTCCTCTTATTCACCGAAACGGAACCCAGCGTTGCCTTCATAACATTTAATATTTGTCAAAATTACTTAAGTTTTTCAAGGTGATTGATTCAAGTTGAAATCAATTGTTTGCAAATTGATGCTATTGGAAGGAGTCAAGGGGAAACCTAAAACGCAGATTGAAGACATGATCGCGATCGAAGCCGGGAAGTGAAGATGCGGCATGCAAGATCAAAATGGCGATCACAGAGCATTGAAGAGCGTGCCTATAATGTCCCCTTTTCAAGATGATGTGGTTTATGATTGGATTAGCCTATTATTGGCCCTCGTAGGCTAAGACTGATGGTTAGAGGGTCCCAGTTGGTAGTGTAGGAGGTTTATTCCCATTGTGGAGGTCAGAAGTGTTCAGGATTGCTCTTTGTTTGCTTCAGTTTGGCCTTCGTTTGACTCTGTTTCACACACTATTTATATTAAGTTAGTATTTGATCGAGAGGGATCCTTACTATTTTTAGTAATGTAGTTGGATGAACAGTGGACGCAGTGGGCTACCCTATGGTGTTTGCATTATTGAGAAATAATGGTTATTATTGGAGTTATGATATTTTAATTATTATTAAAGTTATACTTTAATAATAATTAATTATAAGTGCATATTAATGATTAATATTTGGACTTTATAATATAAGGGACATTTAATGTTATATTTGCACTTTATACCTCTAGGGTCCATTTATCATTAAAAGGGGGCCATTTAATTAATTGTGTGAACGCCTAGGCCAAGGAGATTATACTAAAATATTAAAGTGCAAGCTCATAATTTAATAAATGCAATTTAATGAGCTTTTTGGAGAAATTCGACTTCATGAAAGATTTATAAGGCTGCCAAGAGGAAAATCGATTATTATTGAGTATTGTTGATTCTTCATTTATGAACTGTGGAAGAAGATAAGGGTTTTCTGCCATATCCAGCATTGGAGAACGTAGCCTCTTCAGTGTTTAGCAAGATATCAGCCGAATCATTGCTTGATCATGGACTTCATCTAGAGGTTCAATCTGTGCATTAAGGAGGAATTTTATTCAGTGTTTGTGCAGATTATTGTAGGGTTTTCATTTGCAGACTTGAGACGGCTATATTAAAGAGGGAGCTTGGTAACATTTTTGGTCTGCATTTCCAGAACAAGGGCGGCAGCCTTGGAAGGGTCGATTTAGCATCTAGAGGGCTTCATAATTGCTGGCCATTGTGGAAAAGGTTCGCCATCTCAGCTTCAATACCATCGGCATATGACTTCTAGGTTCTTCATCATATTTTACATCAATTAGTTGGTCGTTTTGCATTGTAAGGGTCGCTGCTATAGGATAGCTGTAGCTGCATATTTTATATCAGAACTGTGATGACATTTGATCTTATTGTAAGCCAAGAGTCTTGGTACTTGTGGTCCATTTGTAATCAGTCGCCTAATATTTCATTAAGGAGGAATAAGGTTGCATACCTATTGTTTGACAAAATGCCATTAGCCATGATTAAATATTTCAGTTTGGTATTTGGCTGTAGCATTCATTTTAGTATGCAAGACAATTGTTTGTCTAAAAGTCACTAGTCGAAAGTCAACATTACATTATAGGAATTGCATAGCAAGTGTTTGATCAAATGCCCTATGTTGTAGATGAACACTTCAATCATAAGGATGCGTGATAAATGTTTGATGTAATTCCTTATTGCTGCAGATGCACATTAGTTTACATGCCAAGTGTTTGTGAAAATGCTACTTGGCTGTAGGTATGTATTTTACCTTAGGAGCTCATGTATTTGCATTTGGAAAGGGTAAAACAAGTGCATTTCATTCTCAGCTTATTGTTAGATCTTTTGACATTCATTTCAAAGCATTTACATCATTTCTACTTGATTTTAAGAGCATACACAACAAACTGAAATTCATATCAGCAAGCTACAACTTCGCATACAAAGTGTTTGACAATATTCCTTGAGCCACTAATCAACAAATTTGGATCACAATTAGCAAGGGATCTTACAGTGCCCTAAAATCAGGACCAAAGTGATGTTGTTGTGAGTCTCTGAAAGGCATCAGCAGAACACTCAGAAATCACGCAGCTGGAAATTCCAGAAAATCAGTTTGTAAAAACTGAATTGTATTATTGTAAAATAACCATCTGTGGGTCCCCATTAATGCATTTAAAACAGGGGGTACACAAGTCAGTTATTCCTCAACTACCTGATTGACTGAATTGATGTAGAACAGTGGCTACTAGCTAAGAAAGTGGTTGAGAAAGTAGCTGGGAAGTTATAAGAAATTACTAAGCATGGGTTAAAGCTGCCAGGCTTCTAGAAGGCAAATTGCAGCCTTTGGATGCATTTAATCCTGGCCCTTGATCTGAAATGTAAAAATCTATAAAAAGTCAATACCTCTCTTTGTAAAGGGTTAGATTCTAGAGTTTCTAGGTAGTTAGATTTTTAGGAGTTAGAGGTTAGAATAGTTAGATGCAGTTTGCAGATTAGAAGAATAAAATAGGACTGTTGTAAGAAATTGTTGTAATGACAGTTGAAACCAATATATGAACGTTGAAGTATGGTGTTTGTTATTTTGTATTCTTCTTATTGCATGATTTCCTATCAGCTGGTTAAGTAGAGTTAAGTGATTTTAATAGTGAAATGTGGGGGGTATTTCATACCATTGGGGGCCTACTAATTGTAGGTCACTGTGTATTGTTAGTTTGAACCTTACTATTGAGCTTAGTTCAACTGTAGATGTTTGTCTCAGGGTGTGCTAGAATTGGGTGCCTAAATGAATTCATGTAGTTTGAAAATCCTTCATTCCTTTGGAGCTTGCACTATCCCTATGAAGTTGTGAGTATATCTCTGGCGAAGCAAGGGTTAGTTTATTTGAAATCTATCTACCCGTAGCACCAATCATTACTACCATTGTACTTAGAATTCCTAAACCCTTCTCCTTTGCTTTTATTTTCCCAGTCCGAGAATCGCAGCATCATCAGATGTAGGCTAGCTTATTGCAAACGTAAGCCCCCTTGTGTTACCAACAAAACACATCAAACCGTTGAGTTATCCTAAGCCATCAAGACCTGACATTTGGAACCTTGAGCTTATCACCCTTGATCATCCAGAACAACATTAGGGATTTCCTTATTCAAGAGAGGATAGAATACTTAGCATTCTATTTTGTGTTGATTGAAAAGAGTTGGAGCGTGACTTCCGCCGCATCAACATTGTCCTTAGTGAGTTTTATCCATAGTGAAATGACATTTATGGAAACTTCATTGAAATTTATGCCAATGGCAATAACTACTACACTATGTTTCAATTCAATTTAGTCTATTTAGTTTCACTTCTGTGAGTGCAAGCCTCTCTTATATTGCATTTCTCATGTGCAAAATATTAATGCTTATTTACAATTATAATATAATTTCTTGTTTTCTAGAGTAAATTGTTTTCCAAATGTAATTGTGGCTGTTGTTGATTTGGGGTCTGCTCATTTTGTCTCATCTTTACCTATATTAATTGGTCAGTGCCACACTTTGTACTACTTAATGATACAACTATGATCAGGCCTATGCCTTATCAATTTGCTACTCCTGATTCATTGTTCCCATTATGCCAGTAATGGTTATGGTTCACCTTAATTTTTCTTTTTAGCTTGGGGTTGTTTTTGGATATAGGTTAGTTGTTTTTGGAAATTCACCAAGGAACTATGCCCATGTGTTCATATCCTATAGAGACTCTTTGCTTAGTCTAGGGTCTCTACCACACTACTTCTCTAGTGTCATTCATGTTGGAACGTGTCCAACGTCTCCCCTTAGGATTTGTGACATGGTCAAATAGCCTCCTATTGTAAATGTTTGTTCAATTTACAATTCAATATGCAAGATGTATTCTAATTTTATTTTTTATATATCTATGTATTTTATCTTAATTACAATTTTGACTATCTTCTTTGTTTGGGAGGTAAGAGGAGTATTTATTGATTTCGATATCCTCTTTCTCAAATGCCAAATGATATATATATATGAGAGGGGAGGATCAAGCAGTGCCTTGACCAGTCATGTCTTATGGACATGACCGATCAAGACACTACTTGATCACACCCTTTGGTATATAATATCAACCGGTGTTAAACATATTTGTCAGCCCGATATTAATTGGAGTTCACGTAATATATAACATATTTACCAACCCGATATTAATCGGGACTCACTTAACATATTAACCAATATGCCGATCAGTATTAATGATGGCGTTTGGCATTGCAAACTAACCGAAGTGAATCGATGTCTATGTTAACTGACACCGATCACTAACTAAAGGGTTATATTCATTAATCGGTGCATTACTATGCCACCCGATAGCAATATGATAATCTCTTGTTGAGAACACATCCGATATAGATCGGGATAGATGGTTAATTAGATAACTATCGTTGATTACCAATAAGCCATGATATGATTATCGATATTGATATACATGAGGAATAATCATCAATTAAAATAGCTTGAAGTTTTTCTTAATGGTTTAATCAATAGGATAAATGATTGAATGAGAGAGTTCATTTATCTCTCATTCAATCATTTATCTTACCGTAGCTACCATGCATTAACACTCCCTCTTAGCTAGGTAAGATAAATGAGAGCAGTGTATCAAGCATCACAATTTTAAATGATAGTTAGCATTCTTTACACAATCTAACTTTCTAGGAAATCATATCACCTAATCACATGATATGAAGTATCACCTAAACACGTGATACAAAAGACCATCACATCAATCTTGTGATGATAGGATATCACCTTAGCACGTGATATCAGTATTGCCTAAGCACACAATACTTAAGGATAATCATATGAGAAAATATTCCATTCTCATCTTTATCCACGTTGAGGTAGGTGCACTAACATTTCATATAAATGTTTTACCACAACATAATCATGGCTCATCCATGATACATCAGAGATCCAACATGATAACTGGCTTGGACATCATAAGATCGTCACCTTATAATGTCTCCATCCAAGTGTTCATTATCTTGAGAGATCGTCACCTCTTAGATATGAACTCAGGGGATAAAATCCAGAAGTTTACACAATAAACATTTTATTGATATGTAAATATAGATTACAAAGCAAATTACCTTTCTATCATACCTAAACCTTTTCTGAAGTGATCAACCTTCACCCTGGAAAGAGGTTTGGTAAGAATATCTACCGTTTGATCTCCTGTACAAACATATTCTAATTGAATAACATTTTTGTCTACCATATCTCGCACATAGTGGTATGGGATCTCAATATGCTTGGATCTGTCATGAAACATTGGGTTAACTGAAAGTTTTATGTAGCTCTAATTGTCACAGTGTATAATAGTGGGTTTCATAGGTTCTCCAAACAACCCCACAAGTAACTTTCTAAGCCATACTGCCTCTCGAGCCGCCATAGAAGCTGCAATGTATTCTGCCTCGGTGGAGCTTTGTGCTACAGAGGACTGCTTCCTGCAGATCCAAGATATCATGGCTGAACCTAGACTAAAGCAACACCGTGAGGTGCTTTTTCTGTCAGTTACACTTCTAGCCCAATCTGAATCTGTAAATCCATGTAGGTTTATGTCAACTTTCTCATATTTGAGACCAAGGTTTAGGGTACCTTGTAGGTATCTCATGATGTGCTTTACTGCAACTAGGTGTATCTCCTTAGGTTCACACATGAACTGACTTAAGGCATTAACTGCATAACAGATATCTGGCTTTGTATTCACTAGGTACATCAGGGACCCAATCATCTATCTGTATTGAGTAGAGTCAGTGGGTTGTGACTCTGCTGTTGCTTCTTTAAGTTTCTGTAAATTGGTTTCCATAGGAGAGGTCATGGGTCTACAGTTTAGCATTCTGAATCTCTTCAATATATCCAAGGTATACTTTCCTTGGTTTAGTATAATGTTGTTTGAATTCTGCCATACTTCCAATCCTAGGAAGTAATGAAGGAGTCCTAAGTCCTTCATATCAAATTCTTTGGATAGATCTTTCTTGCATTGATCTGTAAGATGATCATTTCCTGTGATTAATAAGTCATCAACATATAAAATCAACATTAGCATATCACCTTTGTTTCTTTTGTAGTAGAGATTAGGATTTGCATCATTTTTAGAGAAGCCTAGTCCTGAGAGATAGGTGTCAATTCTTTCATACCAAGCCCTAGGAGCTTGTTTAAGCCCATAAAGAGCTTTCTTGAGTCTGCACACATGAGACTCTGCATCATGAATTTCAAACCCTTCAGGTTGCTTTAGATAGACTTCTTCTGAGATCTCACCATTTAGAAATGCTATCTTAACATCCATTTGGTGTACCTTCCACCCCTTAGTTGCTGCAATAGCTAATACAATTCTTACTGATGTATATTTGGCAACAGGTGCAAAAGTTTCTTCATAATCTATTCCTTCTCTTTGAGAGAACTCTCTAGCTACAAACCTGGCCTTGTGTTTTTCAATACTACCACCTACAACATGTTTGATTTTAAAAAGCCATTTAGATGAAACAACTGATTTCTTAGTTGGCCTAGGAACAATCTCCCAAATATCATTTTTCATAATGGACTGATACTCTTTAGACATTGCATACTTGATGTTCAAGAGCCTCAGATACATTGTTTGGTTCGGCTTTAGAAAAATCATTCATAAGGGCAACTTAGCTAGTGAATTTGTTAGGCCTTTTGCTTTCCCTGAAGGTTCCTGGAGGAGCAACAAACTTCTGAGCTTCTGCTACAGTTTTGGTGGCCTGTAGTGGTCTTTTCTTGAGGTTTTCTCTAGGTGGACTTTGAGTTTCACTTATAGTTTCCTCAGGATTCTCCCTTTGAAGATTAGGAGTAGGATCTCTATCTATGCTAGAGTTGGGGATATAGACTTCAGGGTCTAGAGAGCTTTGGGCTCTTTTGAAGGCTAAGTCTTCTTCAAAGATCACATCTCTGCTTAGTTCAATATTCTTTTGACCAGGTATATAGATCCTGTAAGCCTTGGAGGTTTCACTATATCCTACAAAGATTCCCCTTTTCCCAGAAGGTTCTAGTTTTAATCTTTTCTCCTTAGGTACATGAATATAGACAGGGCATCCAAATATCCTAAGGTGGCTAATATCAGGTTTTGATTTAGTAAAGACTTCCTCAGGGGTCTTATCTTCAAGATTAGAGTGGGGACATCTGTTTTGAATAGATACAGCAGTGCTAGTTGCTTCTGCCCAAAGATTGATATTTAGATTCTGATCAAGAATCATAGCTTTGGCAGCTTCAACTATTGTCCTGTTTTTCCTTTCAGCTATCCCATTTTGTTGGGGGTTATAAGGTATTGTTAACTCCCTCTTAATCCCTGAATTTTTACAAAACTCTTTAAATATTTCTAATGTGTATTCCCCCCCATTGTCAGTTCTTAGGGTTTTAATTTTATTTCCTGAGTAGTTCTCTGTTAGTGATTTGAATTCTTTAAACCTATTAAGGATCTCTTCTGATTCTTTACATTTCAGAAAGTAGATCCAAGTTTTCCTAGAGTAGTCATCAACAAATATTACATAATACAAAAATCCCCCCAGTGAAGGCATGGACATAGGTCCACATACATCAGAGTGAACTAACTCTAAAATTTTACTTGTTTTCCTAGTACTATTTTGAAAAGCACCCTTAGTATTTTTACCTAGGGCACATCCTGTGCATGCCCCAGAATGATATTGCTTTAACTTGGGTAGACCTGTGACAAGGTCTCCCATTGATGATAAAGCTCTAAAATTTAGGTGGCCTAGTCTTCTATGCCGGATTTCATTGGCATCTATGGTCTCATGAATTAGGGCTAAGTTGGGCTCTGTACATAGCTCATACAAATAGCGTTGTCTTTGACCAATTGTTTTAGCCTTCTTGATGGATGAGTTCTTTGGCCAAGCCAATACTTTGTTGTCCATGAAGGTTACTCTGTATCCATCGTCCTCCAATGTTGATATTGAGACTAAATTTCTCTTGATGCTTGGAACATATAGCTTACTTTGTTGTCCATGAAGGTTACTCTGTATCCATCGTCCTCCAGTGTTGATATTGAGACTAGATTTCTCTTGATGTTTGGAACATATAGCACTCCTCTAAGTTGTAATGATACACCCGACTTTAGTTTGATGGTGCAGGTTCCAACTCCTTTGACAGGGTGTGTAGAGTCATATCCGATAGTTACTTACTCATCATTTTCCTCTTTCATTGAGTCTAGCACTTCTCTGAATCCTATGATGTGTCTGGATGAGCCACTGTTGATCACCCAGGAGTTCACTTTATTTGATGCTTGATTTGTGAGTGCTGAATAGAGTACATACTTCTCAGAGTCCTCTTCTCTTTTGGATTTTCCTGTTTTGGCAAATGTGGCCTGTTTAGCTCTTTCTGGACATTTGGCAACATAGTGCCCAAATTTGTCACATCTGTAACACTGAATCTGAGAGAGGTCCCTTTTGAAGGAGTTCTTGCCGCGACGACCTTTTCTCTTCCTGAATTGCTTCTGCTTGCCTTTCTTATTTGTGTTCGTAATTCGTATTAAGAACTTGAAGATCTTCATCTATATTCTTCTATTTGATCTCTTTCTTATTTTGCCTTGATTCCTCTTGGAGACAGTCAACCTTTAGCCTATCGAATTTTGGGAAGTTATCCCTTGCATTGATGCCTTGCACGAATGTTTCCCATATGCTAGGCAACCCATCTAGAGCAATGTGTAATGTCCCCACTTTAGCAGTTGACCAAGCATATGTGCGTTAGCCTAGCTCTACATGGTCCCGAGGGCTAACGAAGGGTTTAAAGGGATCCTGGAGTGTTTTGGCCTAGTCATTTCCAGTTCAGGCCAAAACGGAGTTGATTTACTTAGTTTCAGGCATACTTACTATTTTTAGTAAGTCAACAGGACACAACAGAGGCTAGTTTTGGTGATTGGATTCGATACTCCTTGGCGAGAGCTTTCCGACGAGTTATCAGTCGCGCTATTCGGAGTTTGATTGCTAGTATATTTTAATGCCTGTAGTGTTATTAAAGTAACATTTAATTTAATTGTAAAATATTAAAGTGTTACTTTAATATTTATTTTATGGGGATGTGTGCAAATCAAAGGGGCATCCAAGGGAGACATAAGTGAATATTTTAATATGTTTTATATTGCACATGTTTTATCCCACATTGTTTAAGTGAGTTGGGTCGACCCTTGGAGAAAGAATAAAAGGAAGCTTTTGTGGCTTCATTCAGCATGTTGAATATGAGAAGAAATTGATGTGTGAGTTGCAGATCCATTCTTGGCATTAGAGGACGTCTATCCTCTCTTGTGACATTCTAGACGTCATTCCCTTGGGGTTTGGCCTTTGGAATCCATTGCTATCAGCTTCATTAACAGGCAGATTGGGTGCATCTCCAGCTATAGGCAGATTTGGTGTTTTGCTCATACCTTCTCCACTTCTTGACCAATGCTTATGCCATTCTGAAGGGATCATTTTATGATGATATTGGACTGATTGAAGACTAATTAATACTGTAGCAGCACTGTAGCGCAGCACAATTCACGCTACTATAGCACAACACTATTCACGCTACTGTAGCGCGGCACTATTCATGGTACTGTAGCACGACACTATTCATGTTACTGTACCAGCAAGATGAGAAGTCATTGCTGGAATATTATGTCAAAAATGCTGGAGTATTTAGTGAGTTAAAAAAATCTGCTATGTATTTGATTTTAATAATTCTGGAAATAATATCATTTCAGCAGTAGTTCAATCTTCATGTTGCACATTATTGTAATTTCCTTCTAGTTCATGTTATATGGTTTCAAATCTATGCAAAGACTAAAAACAAACAAACATTTCATTTCTGAAGCCATAAGAGGTTTAAACATTAAACGGAGAAATAAGGAGTTGGATGCAAACTGTTTGACTTAATTCCTATCAGCAGTTGGTTTAGTTTTTGGGCATTCTAGGGTGTCCATTACATAATGAGGGTTAATTCTTTGCTTTGGATCTCATATCCAAGGGTTGCCAGTTCATCCCTTAGGGTAGATATTCGCATGAAGTAGGCATTTATTGATTCTCCTTTTATCATGGCTATGTGATTTATTTCTCTTTTGAGAGCCAAGGTTCTACTGGCATTAGATATCTCAAAAGCGTCTTCAAGTGCTTTGAACATGTTGAAGGTTGTTTCATGTTTCCTTATAATGGGCATAATGTTGTTCCTTACCCCATCAACTATGATTTTGATAGCCTTATCATTTCCTTCTCTCCAAATTGCTTTGTCAGGTTCAGTCTCAGGTTCTTCAGTTTCAGTCTTTACAAATGATTCGACTTTATTTTCTTTTAGAATCATTTGAATTCTGAATTTCCATGCGGAGAAGTCATCACCTCTTGCGAGTCTGTCTTCAAATCTGATAGCGCTAGCCATCGATGGGATTGTGATGTTGAATATATGCTTGATTTGAATTTTACGTAAAATTGAACAGCCTCAGGTTCGATTTAACTATAGCTCTGATACCATGTAAATGTTTGTTCAATTTACAATTCAATATGCAAGATGTATTCTAATTTTATTTTTTATATATCTATGTATTTTATCTTAATTACAATTCTAACTATCTTCTTTGTTTGGCAGGTAAGAGGAGTATTTATTGATTTCGATATCCTCTTTCTCAAATGCAAAATGATATATATATATGAGAGGGGAGGATCAAGCAGTGCCTTGACCAGTCATGTCTTATGGACATGACCGATCAAGACACTACTTGGTCGCACCCTTTGGTATATAATATCAACCGGTGTTAAACATATTTGTTAGCCCGATATTAATCAGAGTTCACGTAACATATAACATATTTACCAACCAGATATTAATTGGGACTCACGTAACATATTAACCAATATGCCGATCGGTATTAATGATGGCGTTTGGCATTGCAAATTAACCAAAGTGAATTGGTGTCTATGTTAACCGACACCGATCTCTAACTAAAGGGTTATATTCATTAACCGGTGCATTACTATGCCACCCGATAGCAATATGATAATCTCTTGTTGAGAACACATCCGATATAGATTGGGATAGATGGTTAATTAGATAACTATCGTTGATTACCAATATGCCATGATATGATTATCGATATTGATATACATGAGGAATAATCATCAATTAAAATAGCTTGAAGTTTTTCTTAATGGTTTAATCGATAGGATAAATGATTGAACGAGAGAGTTCATTTATCTCTCATTCAATCATTTATCTTACCGTAGCTACCATGCATCAACACCTATGAGACCCTTAATTGGGATTGTAGTGGTTTCTTAAATAGGTGCACGTTTTGGGAAAAACTGCCAGCTCAATCACTCTACAAGTGGTATTAAAGCGGGGTTGTGGTTTCGAATCCTTTGAGTAACACTAAGGGGGAGATTGTTGGAACGCGTGTACCATCTCCCCTTGCGATTCGTGACATGGTTAATATCCTCTTGTGAGATCCTTAATTGGGATGGTAGCAATTTCTTAAACGGGTGCATCTTTTGGGAAAAACGGTCAGCTCAACTGCTCTACATTTCAAAGCTGCATCAGCAAATGAATCCACTTCTATATCGAAAGAGGATTTGTTGAAATTTTTACACCAGCATGTCTAGAAAGCCTTAATTAGGTCTATTCAACTCAAAAAGGGAGAGTGTGTGTAAATTGTTGAAATAAGTCTAAAACCTTTCATACCTTATGTTTTTCTGAAACACTATGACATCTATATTTTGCCCAGCCTAGGTTTGACCCAAATAGGTCCTTGATTTTTTAGATACCCATGGAACCATAAGTTCCAACTTGGTTAAGCCCTAGGCCAACTCCCATTATTGGTATTCCGAGTATTTCCTCCTTCTTATAAATATCGATGTTGTCAATATACAATTGCTTCATAACCCATTGTGTGATGTTTTGTTCAATAAAATCTAATCAGGGCATCATCTCATTTGTACTTTAACCTTTGTTGGTGTTATGTAGTGATTTAGTGGGTTGAAATTTGGTTGTTAGCGTTTGTGTAATCAATAACTAGAAGTTTTGTCATTCGACTAGAAAGTCTATGTTAGGAACAAGGTGCTGTATTTTTTCAAAATGCATCTAACTTTATTGATATATGAACTATTTGATTATTCTTTATTCCTTGTGCTGTGCAATTACTATGTTAATGTTGCAATTATTATTCTTTGGCAGTGTAGAATCTATAAGAAAGAAAGAAAAGATGATCTCACAAAAGATTTCAATAACTTGTAGGACATGTAACTACATGAACCCATTAGAGAAGAATCTGAAAGAAATCATGTAATACGAGATTCTGTTTGGGATGTGGTGGTAAAAGAAGTTAATATATTGCTTGATCACTTACCTCAACTACTTGCTAGACACTATATTGTATTGCAAGAGCTTCATACTAATGTGATTGTGGAGTACAATGACAAAACATTCTTACAACAGCACAGGGAAAGGTGTCTTTGTGAGGAAGAAGGAAGATTAGAGGATCAACATCTAAGTAAAAGGAATTAAATGCCATCGATCTGTTAAAAAGATAGCAAAAGAAATAATCTAGTGAGGGAGTAGACCAAGTTCTTTGATGGCCTATCTAATTACTAGAACAAAAAAGAAGATAGAGTCTGAGAGAGGTGGCATTCTCTAGGAAATCAAGGCCATGAGTATGAGGCATTAGCAAAAGCTGAAGTGGAAGTAGAAGCCACAACAAAAGTAGGAGTTTGAGTAGGAGTCAACATTGAGGAAGGTTTCAATTGGTACTGGAAATTTGTATGCCTTCAAGTGCTGAGTTGTGGATATTTCACAATAATTGCCTCTTCTAGAAGTACAAATCTTTCCAATTGAGAAAGGTTGGAAAACTCGACAAAGACTACAAATTCCATAGAAGATTTGATAGAGCCCTCTCCTTCTAAGAGAAGTCCTAAATTTGGAGTGAAGTTTGACATTGATTTCTTCACAAAAGAACACGTTGCATATGTTACAAATATACAAGGGATAGAGGATTTGTTGATTGAAGATCCACAACTAGTAAAACTAGGGGAAGCTGAACTACTAGTAGGAGGAAATAACACAAATAGGAAACTTGAAGTTGACCAAGATAGGTTCTGTGTCATTGTTGAAGAAAGGGTTGAGTATAGTGACATGTCCAGTAGTGTTGAGGAATGTCCAACATAGACATTCTGAAGGACGATCATATTTAAATTGCAACTTCTTTAACTATATCTTACAATTAATTTTCCAATAATATATATAATTCTAGCCGCCATTCCCACTTTCTGAAACTCTGACATATTGCTTAAACTTGTAACTTCTTTACAAATGAGTTTGAAATTTGTAGTGATACTTAAATGCATGGAGCAATCCTATTGTCCAAATTTTCTTGTGAATCATATTATGGTTAGGTCCTACTTAAACTAAAGTGTATATATATAACTGACATTCAGAGAAGTGGGATACATGTTTCTAAACAAAGAATACCTTTTGAATGTGCAACTTCACACCATGAAAACTGTGCAGTTTTGGTGCTCTGGTCAAACCTGCATATTTATAAACAAATTACATTTTGGAAAAACACATTTTAAATGCATGCAATTACTTTTAACTTTTCTATGCTTGATGGAATGGACTGTTTGAAATTGGAAGAGATTCTAGAAAGAGCATTTTTTTAATATGTAATTGCTTAATTATCATATAATTGTTTTTTTTTGATCCATTAATTATCATATAATTGTTGTTTATGGTGTGTTTTTTGATCTCAGATACATGTTGGAGTCAGCTAGCTTCGAGTTGTTTTTCAAGTATGTGGAGCTTCCAAATTTTGATATAGCTTCAGATGCTTTTACAACATTCAGAGTTAGTTCAATCTCTCCCAAATTCTTGTTGCTGGGGCAATTGCTATTGTTGTTGAATCAATCATTTTTATTTTGCATTCTTGTTTTTATTTAAATTCCTGGGGCTTCTGCTCAATTCGTTTAATTGCATAAACATTTGCTACTTGCATCTGAAATGCATTCTAAGAAAATTGTTTGACCATCCCTCACATTGGTGCTGGCAGGATCTGCTTACAAGGCATGAAAAGGTGGTATCAGAATATCTGACGAAAAATTATTCACAGGTTTATCATCAACCCTGATAACTCTGCATATTGTTTGATCATGTATTGCATGTGTAATGTTTGGTGTTTAGCTGCTTTGTTTTCCTTGTACATGATGTCAAATTCGAAAACATATCCTGTCATTCATGGTGATTGAAATTACATTTTAGCTAGATTCTTAGTTCATGTGATTGGTTTTTTACAATTATATTTTGTAATTCCTATTCAGTTCTTTGGACTCTATGAGAGATTTCTGACATCAGGAAATTATGTAACACGGCGGCAATCTCTGAAGGTGAGTTTTAATTTTTGTTAATGTTCTTATTTGCAATTTCTGTTTCTACAATCACTATGCAGAATATCTTTGTGCAATTCATTAAAATCTTGTAATTTTATTCTCCAGCTACTCTCAGAATTTCTCCTTGAGCGCCCAAATGGAGCAATTATGGTGCAGTATATCTCTGAAGTGCAAAATTTGAAAGTGATGATGACATTGCTGAAGGTGTGTTGAAAGTTGTTATATGTTGTGTTGTTTATCTATAGCTTGCACCATTACAATTTTTCAGAAGCATATTTCAGGAATGCATTTCTTCTACAATGCTGATCAATATGTTTGGTGCTTTTCATATATGTGATCACTCTAGTAACTATATTGTCCAATTGGGCAATCCTGCAGGACCCAAGCAAAATTATCCAGTCATCTGCATTCCATGTCTTCAAGGTTTGAATACCACACATTCCTTTTTTATGCTGCAGCGTTTATTCAGTCCTTATGCATGGTTCTGTTTTGTTTGAGTTTTTAAAGAGTCTATTGAGAAAAATCAGTTGAATCCATAGTGAGTTTGCTATGGTTTCTTTATCCATTTATAAGAATTCAATTCTGGTAAAAATGGCTAGTTTGGAAATTGGGATGGATTTAGTATCTGCTAGCTAATTGTAATGAAACTCAAAGATGGATGTTAGTATCTACTGTTTATAGTTGGTGAAGTTCAAATTTATTATTTTATGCATCGTATAAGACTGAACTAGTATGGGCATCAAATTCCGGAATTTCTGGTGTAAATTGAGTCATTTGATGTTTGGTGCTAAAGTTTCTTGTCACCTGGAAAGGAACATAATTTGCTTGCAGGGTTCAACAATAGGTGCAGATGCTTGTTATATATCTGTAGGAGATGTGCAATGGTGTGGTTGACAACTTGTGTTTGGCCACTGGTTTACATATAAAAAGTTGTCAGCATTGAGATTTCATAATATTTACCTCTAGATGTGGGTGTGCAGGTACTGGTATGCCATGCAGACTAGGCCATTTGATTAAATGAATGAGGTTGCAACAATTTACTCAAATGGCCTGATCTGAATGCAATCCTCTTTCTCATAATTTATAATCTGCACCCTCACATCTCCAGGTAACTCTTATGTCAACAATAGGTAGGTTCCATACTAAGTGTGTTGTATATCTGCATGAGATGTGCAACGATGTGGTTATCGACTTGTGTTTGGTGATTTGTTTACATATTAAAAGTTGTCAATATTGTGAGATTTCATACTAGTTAGCTGGAGTTGTAGGGGTGCAGGTACAAGTATGGGAATGGGGATGCCATTCAGATCAGGCCATGTGAGTAATGAATGAGGGTGGGCACACACACATGCACGTGCACACACACACACACGCATGCACACGAACACACACACACACGCATGCACACGGACCCACACATGCACATGCACAAGCACACACATACTCGTGTATAAGAAGAGTTGGGATGCATTCATGTAGGGGTGCAGGTACAGTATGGGGATGGGGATGCCAGTCAGATCAGGCTATGTGAGTATATGAACAAGGGCACACACACATGCGTATAAGAGGAGTTGCGATGCTTTCTGCAGTGAGTTGGACTTTTGCCATGGTATAAGGATGGAAATCTTAAAAAAGTTGTCACTTGCAATAGACACTCAAAATGCTGCATGATAGTGGGAAAACATCAAATTATTGTTGGAATCAAGGATCACTGAGAGGGGGGAGTGAATCAGTGATCTACCAGCAAGCAAATTTTCTGACTTAATCTCAAACCATCGGAAGCATATGCAAGAAAGTAAAATACAGAAACACAAGATAGTCAACCACAAAATCATAACACTAGGATTTTTACGTGGAAACCCAAATGGGAAAAACCACGGTGGGCTTTGAACCCACAATATTATTCTACTATGGCCAGTAGCAAAACAATATTACAAAGCAGAATGCACTTGCATTCAGGCACACTGCCTAGAGCTCACTGCTCAATTACAATAAGGGCTACAACCTCGGAAGGCTCACTGCCTTACAAATCATTTACAATGATGAATTACAATGATTGAACTCCAAAATAGCATTAAACAATGCTTGGATGAGTTCCGGTTAAGTGCAAAAACTCTGATTGTATCTGCTCTGCAACTCTGCTCTATTTTCTGTTCAGTCAACTACCGGATCAAGAATGCGCACGTGAAACTACGCCAAAAAGGTTTCTCGATTACTGCTTGCCCATATCATATCACACCATGCTTCAAAAATATCTTCTACATCGGTGATATATATCCACAATCACAAAATAAACAATTATCAAGTTGGCCTGTAATGTAACGTGTAAACATGAGTTGGCTTGAACCGGATCACCAAAAACATATGTGGATCATCCCAATGACGTTAAAATGATTTCTATATGTTGGACCTATCATCCCATGCACGAATCTGACCACCGCAATCATCATAAAGCTTCCCGACCAAAACTGCTCTACTTAGCCTAAAATACCGGTTATGTGTCACCGGATCACGGTCACTTCTGGTTACCAAAATTCATAATTACCGGAGTTACCATCAATGACAACCCTAGACCATTATTCACGCATCAGTATCCACCGGATAAGTGTCAATTGCCAACAATTATAACCAAAAGTATGTGTAAAGTATGGGTTTAACAACATCAAATTAGAACCGCAGGAAGTTGCTAAACCTAAGGAAGAAGAAGAGTTGATACTATGTGTAAAAAATCTATCCATAATTGCAGATAATTCCCAAGAAACATTCACCCAATTTTCTGGTATGGATGTAATTGATCCTTGTTAAAATGATTTGCAAGGTATTTGTGATGTCCTCGATATAATTAAATAATACAATTAAAATACTTATTATAAGGCTCCAAATGTAATAACAAATCTTTCGGGCCCTTTATTTAATTAGGCTAGTCAAGTCTTAGTTTGGTCCTGTTGGCCCATTTGTAACCCTTAGGGAAATTCCCCGGAGCCCATATTTATGGCTGAGTCTGTCATTTGTGTGGTATGCAAATTTGGTATTTTCTTTGTATGTACGAATTCCAGTTGGAGTTCAGCTTGTCTGCCATTTCGGAGGTGAGAGATCCTCCCTACTTGGCATCCGTAGTTTTGGTGGGAGTTTCTCCTCACCCTATTCTGCTTCTATTCGGAGTCTGTGTAATATGTTGTGCAATCATTATCAATATAAATTCTCTTTGCATGTGCGAACCCTCCGATTATTTCTTTGGCAAGTGCGAATCTCCATCTGAAGTGTCTTGTGTCCGGAATATTAATAATTCATTTCATTCCTCTGTGAAACACCGACTGTCTAAGCATTTGGAGGACTTGAGGGGTGGGAATCGATGGATATTCACTCATTGTACGACTAGGACTACTGTACGTCTAGTTTGTACTACCATCCCCACTGTACGGTCGAGGCACAACTTATCACCGTACGCCCAACATTGTCGTACGCTCAGTTCGTACTACCATCCCCACCGTACGGTTAAAGCACAACATATCACCATACGACCAACAGTCACCGTACGACCAATAGTCACCGTACGGTCAAAGTCATTGATCTATCACCGCACACGGATTGCTGGAGGGAGTATACCGTACGGTCACCACCGTACGTTCTAAGGAAGCCGTACGAATTACACCATACGTGCAACAATAGTGTTTGAAGGAGACCGTACTGTGTACGAAACATTACAGTGGTATCAGCGCTGGTGATCTTACCAGCCTATTGTGTGGTGGATGCAAGTGTACACTAGGAGGTACCGTTCTGCCGACCGAATGGGGGAACCACAAGATCCTGCAAGAGAAGTCATGGCTCTATTAAGGGAGCTAACTAGAAGCCAAGCTCAGCTCAACGACACCATAACCAGAGGGGAGCAACGACAACAAATCATGGAGGAAACCTTTTGATAATTGGCCTTGGGAAAAACGAATGGAGAACAAAATGGGCAGGGCGATGATTCGGTCATTGGAAGGTCAAACTTCCAACGCTCACATTCACGGCCGCTGATGTTGACTTTTTCCTAGAAATCAGAAGCGTCGTGCGGGGAGCAAGAACCCACCTTTCAGGAGATGCATGCACAGTTGAACTAAGATTGGAGGGATGCAAATCTCAAGGGGGACACATTCTTCAAGGATTATGCTGAGCTTCGGATGAAATACTCGAGCAGTAGAAGTTGGGGCTATTATGCACACTATAACAATGACATCAAGCGGAAGGTTGGTAAGATCAACCTGTCATCCTTTGATGGGACTGGAGCAACCTTGGCACGAGCTTGGGTACAAAAAAGTAGATACCTACTTCCAACTCAACCCGATGCCTAAAGATGAAGCTATCAAGTTTGCAACACTTCACCTGGAAGGAGTCGCTCACGAATAGTGGCATCATGGAATGGTCACTCTCAGCCATGACCAGATAACTTCCTATGCTGACTTCACGGAGAGGCTCATAGACTGATTTGATGGGAAGGATCCAGATTTCAATTTCAAGGAGCTGGCGCAACTAAAACAGTTGGGACTTGTGGACAGTTACATCACAGAGTTCCAGAGGCTATGCGTGTTGGTAATAGACATCTCAGACCAGAGATTGGTAGTCTTGTTCATGGACGGATTGATGGAACCACTGAAAGGTTGGGTGAAAGAGTTCAACCCCAGCACGCTCACGGAAGCAATAAAAAAGGCTAGTAACATGGCAACATCTTCCTCTTCTAGAAATTTTGCACATGCCAAACCACCCTTTGTTTCGAAGGAGAAGGATAATAAACCCTTTCCGAAGAAGTCATCACTCGATGAAGCCACAAAACAGGAACTCAGAAGGAAGAAGCTTTGTTTCACCTGCAGGGAGCCATGGGAGCCAGGACACCGATGTTTGGGCAAATGGAAGATTCACTATATTGAGGTGATGTTCGATGGAGAAGAGGAGCATGAGGAAAGTGAACCACCAAGGGAAGAATTTGCTGAAGAAACCAGCTTGGCGGAGAGAATTTCCACATTGGTACGGAGGGGAGGCATCATTGCCACACTGGCAGGCACCCCAAGGTGCAATGTGTTTAGGGTACACGGTACACTTCAAGGGCAACGAGTCCTTGTTATGCTCGACAGTGTGGCCTCGCTCAACTTCATAAACTCATCACTCGTCACTTGAAGGGGTTTGTGTACAAAGGAGCATGAAGGGTTCGATGTCAAGGTGGTAGGAGGTAATCTCCTATCATGCACTCACTTGGTTCTGCAACTAAGCATCACCATGGGAAATTACACGGTGACAAACAATTTCTTTGTAGTAGATCTAGATGACACAGATGTCATATTGGGCATTCAATGGATGGAGACCCTCGACCAATACACGTAGAGCTTCAAAAGGATGGAGTTCTCATTTGAGGTGGATGGCAGGAAGGTGGTTCTCAGAGGAATGTCGAA
Organism: Cryptomeria japonica; assembly: GCF_030272615.1. Lineage (NCBI taxonomy): Eukaryota > Viridiplantae > Streptophyta > Pinopsida > Cupressales > Cupressaceae > Cryptomeria > Cryptomeria japonica. The sequence continues at coordinate 524,036,131 of NC_081405.1, forward strand.
TGGCGGCCTGAGGGAGATTTCCGTCGAGCGGATGGAAGCCATCTTCAGACATGATGAAGTAGTCTGGGCAGCACATTGCTTGATCTCGACAAAACCTGTGAAAGGGCAACCGACTTACTACTAAGATGAGGAACTTTAGGCGGTTTTGGATAAGCATAGTTTGGTCTTCGCTGATAGTCCACCTGGTATACCCCCACATTGAGGGTTTGAGCACACCATTGAGTTGGAGGAAGGAGCAAAACTCGTTATCACCACACCCTATCGCCACCCGAAGAAGTTCAAAGAAGAGATAGAGAAAACGATCCAGGAACTCCTCGATAAAGGATGGATCCGGCCTAGCTCTAGCCCCTTTGCGTCCTCGGTGGTACTGGTGAAGAAGGACAGAACTCTCAAAATGTGTGTTGACTATCGTGCATTGAACAAGAAGACTATCAAGAATAGATACCCCATTCCCAAGATCAATGAGCTGCTGGACGAACTACATGGCGCAGTCTATTTCTCCAAAATTGATCTCTGCTCCGGCTACCATCAGATCCGTATGAGGGAGCAAGATGTGGAAAAGACAACCTTCCGTTGCCATTACGGACATTGAGTTCTTGGTCGTGCCGTTTGGATTAACCAATGCTCCGACCACTTTTTAGTCCTGCATGAACCACATCTTCAACAAGCAATTGCGTAAGTTCATACTGGTATTCTTCGATGACATACTCATCTACAACAAGACCTGGGAGGAACATCTAGGACATTTGGATGAAGTATTGAGGATTATGAAATCGCAATCATTATATGCCAAAAGGTCCAAATGTGATTTTGGAATGACCGAGGTCCTGTACTTGGGTCACATCATCAGCGCCTGGGGGGTACAAGTTTACAAGGAGAAGATTTAGGGAATTCTGGACTGGCCTCCACCTAAGACTCTCTTGGAGCTGCATGGATTTTTTGGATTGTGCAGTTATTATAGAAGGTTTGTGAAAGGATTTTCATAGCTTGATGCACCACTGGCAGATCGGACAAAGAAAGGATCCTTCCATTGGAATGCGCAGGCGCAACAGACCTTCGACAAATTAAAAGAAGTTATGAGTACGTGTCTGGTTTTGGCACTACCAGACTTCACTCGCCCTTTCATCCTGGAGTGCGATGCCTCGGGAGAAGGCATTGGAGCGGTGTTGATGCAAGACCATCACCCCATTGTGTTCGAGAGTTGGAAGCTCTAGGAGCTGAGCGGTTGTACTCCATCTATGACAAGGAGATGCTCGCCATCATGCATGCACTGATGAAGTTTCGATAGTACCTCGTCAGGGCAAAGTTTGTCGTACGGACAAACCACAACAACTTGCGATATTTCTTGGAGCAGAGGGATCTGGACGAACAACAACAGAGTTGGGTGAGCAAAGTCCAGGCATTTGATTTCGACATTGAGTATGTGAAGGGCAAGAATAACGTGGTAGTCGATGCCCTATCAAGAAGGCCTGCCATATGTTCTCTATCCCAAATTTCGGCGGATTGGAAGGAACATCTGTTGGTTGAATACTCCAAGAATACTTTTGCTTGTGAACTGATGGATGGTCAAGTGCAGGATGACTGATACAAGGTGGTTGATGACATCATTTACTACAAGGATAGAATTTATCTGGTACCCAAGTCCAAGATGAAGGAAAAGGTTCTGAAGGAAATGCACGACTCTCCCTTGGCCGGACACCCGGGATACTTGAAAACCTACAGATAGATCCGAGAAAGGTTTTCCTTGAAGGGACTTAAGAACGACATTCTGCAGTATGTGTGGGAATGCTCCACCTGTCAGCAGAACAAATTTGAGCACACCTTACCGGCCGGACTGCTGCAACCACTGCCAATCCCCGACCAAAAATGTGATAGCATCTCGATGGATTTCATTACTGGGCTCCCCAGAGTGCAAGGAAAAGATTGCATTTTTCGTCGTAGTAGACCGCTTGACCAAGTGTGCCCATTTTTTTGCCATCCCCACAAGATACCAAGCAATTCAAGTGGTCGAGTTGTTCTTCCGTGAGGTATTCCACTTACATGGTCTATCGCTAAACATAGTAAGTGACAGGGATAGCTGTTTTCTGAGTACCTTCTGGATGGAGTTAATTTGGTTGACAGGAACCGAGTTGTGCCTAGCACGAGCTACCATCTGCAGACAGACAGACAAACTGAGATTGTGAACAAATGGCTAGAGGGTTATCTTAGGAACTATGTCTCAGCACAACAAAAGGCTTGGGTTCGCTGGATACATATGGGTGAACACTGTTACAACACCACCTATCACATGTCGATAGGCATGCCACCCTTAAAAGCACTGTATGGTTATGGACCTTCTTCATTTGTTGATTTGACATTGGGAGATAGTCGTGCACCGAGGGCCAAAGATTGGCTTCAGGAGAGTTTGGAGATCCTAACATCTCTCAAAGATAACATGCAGAGGGCTTAGAATCGACAGAAGATGTATGCCGATCGACACTGGATTGAGCGAAATTTTGAAGTGGGCGATCTGGTATACCTCCAACTTCAACCGTACAGACAATCCTCCTTAAAGGCAAGTGATAAGGAGAAGTTGAAGCCGTGTTTCTATGGACGCTACAGGGTGGTTCGGAGGGTGGGCAAAGTTGCCTACGAGTTGGAGCTTCCTGAGGGGAGTCGGATTCACAATGTTTTTCACGTGTCATGTCTCAAGAAGGCCGTCGGGCAGTGCGTCACAGTGTCCGTCGGGCAGTGCGTCACAGTGTCCAAGGATTTGCCACCCATCGACGAAGAAGGAAAACTAATTTTGGAACCGGCGGAGATCATCGATGTCAGAGAAAAGAGGCTGAGATCGCACACAGTCAAGGAGTTCCTTATGTGCTGGAAGAATCTACCAATCGAGAATGCCACCTGGGAAGGTGAGCAAATTTTGGAGCATCCAAGTCTACAATTGCTTGATGGCAAGCAATTTTTGGCTCGGGAGGACACTGTGATGTCCCTGATATAATTAAATAATAAAATTAAAATACTTATTGTAAGGCCCCAAATGTAATAACAAATCTTTCGGGCCCTTTATTTAATTAGATTAGTCAAGTCTTAGTTTGGTCGTGTCGGCCCGTTTGTTACCCTTCGAGAAATTCCTCGGAGCCCATATTTATGTCCGAGTCTGTCATTTGTGTGGTATGCGAATTTGGTATTTTCTTTGTATGTACGAATTCCAGTTGGAGTTCAGCTTGTCTGCCATTACTTGGCATCCGCAGTTTCGGTGGGAGTTTCTCCTCACCCTATTCTGCTTCTGTTCGGAGTCTGTGTAATCTATTGTGCGATCATTATCAACATAATTTGTCTTTGCATGTGCGAACCCTTAGATTATTTCTTTGGCAAGTGCGAATCTCCATCTGAAGTGTCTTGTGTCTGGAATATTAATAATTTATTTCATTCCTCTGTGAAACATCGACTGTCTAAGCGTTTGGAGGACTCGAGGGGCGGGACTCAGCGGATATTCACTCACTGTACGACCAACACTACTGTACGCCCAGTCCGTAATACCATCCCCACTGTACGGTCGAGGCACAACTTATCACAGTACACCCAACACTGCCGTACGCTTAGTCCGTACTACCATCCCCAGCATACGGTTAAAGCACAACATATCACTGTACGACCAACACTCACCGTACGGTCAAAGTCGCTGATCCGTCAGCGCACACCAATTGCTGGAGGGAGTATACTGTGTGGTCACCTTTGTACGTTCTAAGGAAGCCGTATGAATTACACCATACGTGGAGGAATAGTGTTTGAAGGAGACTGTACTGCGTACAAAACATTACAGTATTGAAACGGTTGGACGACGTGATGATGATGTGCAAGATATTAGTTATCCTGTTGTGAGGAATTATTTAGCTAAGATTGATCCCCATGAGGAGGAATTGCAATATTATCAAGAAAAATCCATTATGATATATGCTGACTACATGGAAGTTGACTAGGGGACATTTGAACTCCCTTGTTCCAAGACCAATGAGCTTGTTGATGGGTTAGTTAATAATCATGAGAAGGAGACTTCTGGTTTGTGCATGGCAAATCTAGGAGAGGCCAACTGGAACACCATGGGACAATAGATTCATTCGCCAAGTTGTCACTTCATCACACATGAAGAACAAATGGAGATTGTTAACTTGAGGTATTTGAAGCTTGATGAAGAGAAGCATTCTAGTCATTCCTATTGTGTACAATACAAAGCATGAAAAAGATGATAATAGTGTGGATTTACTATTTGTTATATCCTTTCAACATTTTTATCATCATGGAAAGTACTCTAAGCGTGGGGAAAAAGTGAAAGATACGACTTGTAGCAAAGGACACCTAGATCCTTTTACTCATAAAATTGTCTTTGCACAAAGGAGTGGGATCTTGATATTCACAACACTCCTATAATTCATCATGATAGAGGATGCAACGTTTTTCTATTATTTTGGATTTCAACAATGGCAATATGGAGTTTGTATTCATTGCCCAGGATCTTTGGTAGAAATGAAATGAGAGGGCAAAGGATCATGACAGTGTATGATCTTTGGTATAAATGAAATGTGAGGGATCATTTTCTCATTCTTAAGATGCCTAAGACAGTATGAGTTCCTAATGACTGAACAAGTATTATGAATCTGCGTATTGAGCATTATGGGGCAGCAAGCTACAACCTACATGCGAGTACGTTTTCATGATTGATCTTGTTATGTCTTGTCATTTCATTGGATCAACACTTGAAGGGCTTGTCTAATGAGCTTTTCATCATCATCTTTATCAAACCTAAGGTATAATCTTGTCAATTCAGCATTTCATTTCTGATTTAACCTCTGCCCTACCAGAGGTAAGCTCTCTCTTTTCTCATCATTTCTGTTGTGGAGGTGAAAACATCCACAGGGGATTTGACTTAGGCAAGCCCCTATACAGCACAACATTTTTCGTTTTATGTGTACAGGTTACAAATTTGACAATCGAAAGTTGTAGAATTGTGTAGAGTAGACTGAGACACACAATCCCAGACTTTGAATAGGTGAAAACCCCTAGACTATGCCGATTAGCTCACCTGTCCAACACTTTAGGCTGAATTTTGGAGAGGAAGAACTATAGAGCCTCCTGATTTGGAATCCTAAGTATCAACTGACGAAAAGACCCTTAGGACCAAGGTGCCTAGCTCACTGGTGTTAATTTTAGGATCAGACTGTAGCAATTTAGATAGTAATAACAGAAAACAAATTAATGTGCACAAAGAACACCAAGAATACCTTGGGAAAACCTACCTCTTGGAGGTGAAAAACCCAGCTAAAGATCTCAGTTCTTATTATGCAATAATCAAAAGTATCTTTACAATGAGCTTCAACACTTGAAGCAATCAGCAATCTATGCACAGTAGATATATTGTCTTCAACCTAGGGCAAATATACAAAGATGAACTTATCTGCTATACATATGATATTTGCTGTCACAAGATGAAATTCGCTGCACCTAGGGTGAAGTTCGCTGCCTTTAATTGTAGTTCGCTTGCCTTCAAGAACAGTTCGCTGTCACTAAATGATGATTCGCTGCTCGCAAGGATGATTTGCTGTCCTTGAATTATACTTCGCTGATCACATAAGTAGTTCGCTGATGAATGCTGAATATAGGAGATATTCGCTGATCATAGGAGATATTCGCTGAGTGAATGATGATGTTGAACAATGATTGATGCTTTGTATTTATAATTGACTTAGTCCTTTAATTCTCCCAAGTTGGTTTGCATGAAAAATATATTTAATTACAATTCAATGCTTAAGGTTGGCACCAAAATTGAAATAGCACCACATGTCACAAGCAAGATATGATTATTGCATTATGGGACATGACTAAGGCCAAGGGGCCATTAGTCACCCAAATGTGCTAAGTCGGCCCTAGAAGGGATCCAACCTAGCTACACATTAACACTCCCTCTTAGCTAGGGAGGAGACCTTCTCAAGATCCGAGTCACATAGAGACAACCACCATGGCTACTCCCAGAGGGTGGATCCATCATGGCTACACTCATGGATGAAAAACAAGTGAACACAAGTGCCCATCACGCAATCGTGATGTCGCCATCTCAACATGATGTTCACCATAGCTACTCCCAAAGGGTGAATAAACACAAGTGCTAGATCATGGAATTTCTTCCATGACATCCACCATACCTACTCGCAGAGGGTGGATCCACCATGCCTACTCGTAGAGGGTGGAAGAGGGCTTTCATCTCAAACTTCTCCCAGAGAAGAGTGCATTACCACCATACCTACTCGTAGAGGGTGGAAGATACATCTCAATGTATCACTGGTGCTGAGACTCCCTCTCAACAAGGGCTTCATTCTCTACTAATCCAAGCTTGTCCCAAAAATGCGCAAACTTCACTTTGGCAAGGGGCTTGGTGAGAATGTTGGCTGACTGCTCCTTAGTGCAAATGTATCTCAGTTGAACAACATTCCTCTGTACCATATCTCTGATGTAGTGGTATTGAATCTCAACATGTTTTGATCTATCATGAAATACTGTCTTAACCGAAAGCTTCACACAACTTTGGTTATCACAATGAATGATAGTAGGCTCCAACGATTGTCCAAACAATCTTGCAAGGAGCTTCCAAAGCCACATAGCTTCGCGAGTTGCCACACATGCTGCAATGTATTCTGCTTCTGCAGTACTCAATGCCACTGAAGACTGTTTCCTGCTACACTAGGAAATCATAGGGGATCCCAAGTTGAAGCAAACTCTAGAAGTGCTCTTGCAATCAGTGACACTTCCTGCCCAATCAGATTTTGAATAACCTTCCAAGTTCAGAATTGTGTTGGAGGAGTACTTCAATCCATAGCCAACTGTGCCACCCAAGTATCTCAAGATATGCTTGGCTGCAACTAGATGTATCTGTTTTGGTTCACACATGAACTGACTAAGTGCACTCACAACATAGCAAATATTTGGATCCAATCAACTGGTTGCACATAGTAGGATCCACAAGATCTGAACTAGCTACAACTTCCCTCAATTTCTTCAAATTAGTTTACATCGAAGTAGGCATGGACTTGCAATCTAACATTCCAAACCTCTTCAAGATATCAATGGTGTATTTGCCTTGACTTAGGATAATCTCATTAGGCCTCTGCCATACTTCTAACCCTAGAAAGAAGTGCATGAGTCCTAAGTCCATCTCAAATTTTGAAGTCAACTCCTTGCACCTGTGAATGAGATGATCTTCCCCTGTAACAAATAGGTCATCGACATATAATACCAGGATCAACATTTCACCATTAAATACCTTGAAGTAGAGGTTTGGATTAGCATCATTCTTGCAGAAGCCCAAACTTGATAAGTATCTATCAATCCTCTCATACCATGCATGAGGAGCCTGCTTAAGGCCATATAAAACTTTCTTAAGCTTGCATACAAGAGACTCTTTCCCATGAGTTACGAAACCCTCAGGTTGCTCTATGTAGACATCTTCCTCAATCACACCATTGAGAAAGGATATCTTCACATCCATCTGATGTAGCTTCCATCCCTTAGCTGCTGCAATGGCAATATTCGTCCTGATGGAAGTATATCGAGCAACTGGAGCAAATGTTTCTTCATAATCTATCCCTTCTTTCTGAGAGAAACCACGAGCCACGAATCTAGCCTTGTATTTCTCAATGCTTCCATCAGCTGTATGCTTGATCTTTAATAACCACTTGGAAGATACAACTGACTTGCCCTTAGATCTCGACAGAATATCCCAAACATCATTCTTAAGGATGGATTGATATTCTTCTTCCATGGCATCCATACTTGCTGATTTGTGGCTTCCTCAACATTGGTAGGCTCATTCTCAATGAGATTACACATCGAAGCAATATAACAAGAGAATTTCTAAGGTCTCTTACTTTCTCGGAATATACCTCTAGGAGCCGCAAATTGTCATGCCTCTTGCATAGTGTTCCTTTCCCAAAGAGGTCTCTTCCGAGTTATAACAATATCTCTAGGCCCATCAGTAGGATCCATAGGCTCAACTGGATCATCATGCATCTCAGGTTCTGAAGGCTCTCTCTGGATCTCAGGATCTGAAGGCTCCCTGTGAATCTCAGGATCATGATCAATATTCATGTCTTGAGGATGAGCTTCATATTCTATCTCCATGCATGAACCCTTGGATTTCTTGAATGCAACATCTTCCTCAAATGTAACATCTCTGCTGACCTCAATGTACCTCTGACTTGGAATGTAGATTTTGTAGGCCTTGGAAGATTTGCTGTAGCCGACAAATATTCCTCTCTTGCTGGAGGGTTCCAACTTGGTCACACATGTACATATACTGGACATCCAAAGATCCTCAAGTGACTGATATCAGCCTTGATCCTTGAAAAAGCTTCTTCTGGAGTCATATTCTGCAATATCCGACAAGGACATCTGTTTTGAATGTATACAACTGTTCTAGAAGCTTCTGCCCATAGAAAAGTCTGAAGATCCTGATCAAGAATCATGGCTTTCACAGCTTCAACTATGGATTTGTTCTTTTTGTCTACAACCTCATTTTGCTGTGGGTTGTAAGGGACACAAAACTCCCTCTTGATCCTTGCCTCAATAAAAAAATCATGAAAGCTACCCAAGGTGTATTCACCTCCATTGTCAGACCTTAATACTTTGATTCTTTTCCCAGATAAGTTTTCTACTAAGGCCTTAAACTCTTTGAATCTATCTAGGACTTCATCAGACTCTTTAGACTTCAATAAGTAAATCCAAGTCTTCCTAGAGTAGTCATCTATGAAGGTTACATAATACAAGAATCCACTAGGAGATGCAACTGACATAGGTCCACATAAATCAGAATGCACAAGAGCTAGAATTTCTTTTGACCTACTCTCACTACTATGAAATGGACTCTTAGTGTTTTTACCCATAGCACAACCTTTACAAGTATCATTATGAACATGACTGAGTTTAGGCATACCTTTAACCATGTTCTCTAAAGTTGGAAGAGCCTGAAAGTGAAGATGTCCAAGTCTTCTATGCCACAACTTGCTTGAACTGGAGGAGCCATGAAGGAGAGCTTGGATTGGACGAGTGGAAAGCTTGTATAGATTTTCATACCGATTCCCAATCACACAAGCAGATTTGATGCTGGATTTCTTTGGCCATCGCGAGGACTCTTCCTTCTGAGAACGCCTCTTGATAACCTTTATCCTCCAAAGTTGAAATGGAGATAAGGTTCCGCCTGATTCTTGGCACAAATAGAACATCATTGAGATGAAGAGATATTCCCGAATCAAGGTTGAGGGATGTAGCACCGAACCCTCTCACGAAATAGCGTGCATCATCTCCAATAATAACTTGAAGATTCGACTCCCTCTCAATCAAATTTGAAAGATGCTTCCGATAGCTTGTGATGTGTGTAGAAGCTCCGTTGTCAATCAGCCAGCTATCACTATCTGTGGGAACGTTGCTTGACAAGACTGAAATGAAGAGGAATTCATTGGAGTTGTCTTTCGCATCCTTTTGATTTGAAACTTCATTAATGTGACCCCTTGTTGCATTGGTCTTGACTAGCAGTCTCTTGCATAGTGACCAAACTTGTCACATCTGAAACACTGAATGCAAGAGAGATCTTTCTTCTTATTCTTAGAATAAGGTGCAAATGCTGACCTTTGATCTCTGTTCCTCTTGAAGTTGCCTTTCTTCCAATTCCCTCCTTTCTTCTTGACGGATTGAGTAGCAAGAACATGAGAGTCTTCACCATGAGAGCTCTTGATGATACCTCTTGCAGCCAACCTTGATTCCTCTTGAATGCAATCAGCACGGAGGCGGTCAAACTTGGGAAATTTGGATCTCCCACTTATGCCTTGAATAAATGGCTCCCATGAGTGAGGAAGACCATTCAACACAAGCATGACTAGGTCCTTGTCCACAACTTCATCTCCAATGGCGTTGAGCTAATCTCTCAATTTTGAAATCTTCATGCAGTAGGTGATGACTGAATCTCCCTTTGCCATCTTGACTTGATGAAGTTGTTGTCGCAATGCAAGTGCTCTACTTGTGTTGTTGATTTCATACATCCCCTCCAATGTCTTGAACATATCTCTGGCTGAAGACATCTTGGAGATGATGGGAACAAGATGATCTTTCACGGAGTCAATAAGGATCTTCTTGGCTTTGACTGCATTCTTCTTGAACTGAAGCTTCTCTTCTTGATCTTCAGGTTCAGAATGCTCCTTTCCTTGCATGAACTCCAAAAGATCATTTTCTTCTAGGTTGATAAGTATTCCGAATTTCCATGAGGTGAAATTCGACGCTTCTTCAAGTCTGTCTTCAACTTTCAGACCATACACCATTTTGAATGCTGGAAAAGGCGTGAAGAATAAGAAGTAGGAGCACTGCTACAAGATCTGATCACAACTGAGACAACCTTAGCTCTGATACCATGTTAATTTTAGGATCAGACTGTAGCAATTTAGATAGTAATAATAGAAAACAAATTAATGTGCACAAAGAACACCAAGAATACCCTGGGAAAACCTCCCTCTTGGAGGTGAAAAACGCAGCTAAAGATCTCAGATCTTATTATGCAATAATCAAAAGTATCTTTATAGTGAGCTTCAACACTTGAAGCAATCAGCAATCTATGCACAGTAGATATATTGTCTTCAACCTAGGGCAAATATACAAAGATGAACTTATCTGCAATACATATGATATTTGCTGTCACAAGATGAAATTCGCTGTACCTAGGGTGAAGTTCGCTGCCTTTAATTGTAGTTTGCTTGCCTTCAAGAACAGTTCACTTGCCTTCAAGAACAGTTCGCTGTCACTAAATGATGATTCGCTGCTCTCAAGGATGATTCGCTGTCCTTGAATTATACTTCACTGATCACAGAAGTAGTTCGCTGATGAATGCTTAATATAGGAGATATTCGCTGAGTGAATGATGATGTTGAACAATGATTGATGCTTTGTATTTATAGGCGACTTAGTCCTTCAATTCTCCCAAGTCGGCTTGCATGAAAATACATTTAATTACAATTCAATGCTGAAGGTTGGCACCAAAACTGAAATAGCCCCACACGTCACAAACAAGATATGATTGTTTCATTATGGGACATGACTAAGGCCAAGGGCTCATTAGTCACCCAAACGTGCTAGGTCGGCCCTAGAAGGGATCCGACCTAGCTACACATTAGCAACTGGTCCAACACTTTTAGCTCCAGATTTCAATTACAGGTTCTTCTCTACATCCCATTTGTAGATCCATACTCCTGTGTTTGCTTCTAGTTCGGTATCTGTTTGTTTATGCTGAATCTTGTCAATTTTACATCATTTTACCTAGATCTTGCATAATCAAAATCAAAATCAAAATCATATCCAATCATATTTAATAAGAAAAGGGAACAATTAATCAAAGTGTCCAGCTCTCCTCGAGGAATGAAGATGGACCTTGGTAATTTTGGATCAGAATTTACAATTACAGAGGTACAGAATAATCTCTCTGATATTGCTGTTCTAATACATAATTACAACTGAAATATCTGAAGCAATATGTCAATAATCTGAAGATATTGATTGTGCTAAAGATATCGATTATGTTAATCACTAGATTTCTCTAAAGTGTTTGATCTGATTGTTTAAGTTTGCAGGTTGAATATATATATAGCATGTAATTCACAAAGATAATATGAATGTGCACAACAATATATTACACAGACCATACAGTAGATATATCTAACTGGTTTCACACGTATAACCACAACATGTTGTTCATCGACTATGTGCTTAATGCTCCTGATCGAGGGAACTAAATACTCGACCAAGGCAAATGAAAAGACACGACTCTAATTGTACATGACCAAACAAAGGGGTGCGATTATCCAACAACCCCAATAGATAACCATCCGTTAAGAAAGGTGTGTTGTGAGGTATTCACACATCTCCCCATTGCAAATGGGGACCCCCACTTTTTTCTGCTTTCCAGGTTAGTGTTAGAGTCCTTAACTATTAGCCTTTGCATTGAAGAGGTATAGATGGTCAAGAAGCCGGACGTCAAAAGGATAGCTCTTTTCTTGGGGGTGAAATGAGGTCAAAATGAACATAAAGAGAAAGGGGTGTAATGGACGAACTCTTCCACAAATCAAGCCCAATCAAGCAATGCAAGGAAACATCAATTGGGTCAAGTACGTAGGCAACTTCAAGTGCTCCTTTGAGGAGCGAATTTCACTTCAAGTGCCCTTAGTTGAGAGTGAAGTTGTTCCTACAACACATCGTGAGTCTAGTTTCATCAAAATTGAATGAATGGAATGAAGGAGAGTGAGCGAGTAAACACTAAGTGTTGAGTTTCAATCCACTTCATGAGCATCACTTTGGAGTGAATTTGCCTTAGAAGCCTCGTTTGAGTGCAAATTGAAGCGTTTGAGCTATCATGAGTGAAGATAGTGAGCATGATTTTAATTTGGAATTCACTTCAAGTGCTCCTTCTTAGGAGCGAAGTTTACTTCATGTGCTCTTTGATAGGAGGGAATTTTTCCTTTTAGGCCTTCCTGAGGTAAGTTTGACATGTTCTTGTGAATGAAGGTTTGAAAACCTAAGGATTGAATTGATGAAACAATGAAGTGATTGAGGGAAATTTTATTTTTGGTTTGAAATTCACTTCATGTGCATGAAAGATGGAGCGAACTTCAAGTGCAAGAGAAATGGAGCGAACTTCATATGCTTGCCTTCAAGAGTGAACTTCATGTGCATGCCTTCAAGAGCGAATTTCAAGTGCATAGGTTCGGGTGCTCCTAAATAATAGTGAATTTCCTTCATTTGCCCAAGAGAAGATGTGAGGGTGTTTACCTTGAGCCAATTTGATGCTTGGAAAGAGTGATTTTGAGATAAGATAATGATGAAAGGTGAGATTTAAGATTAACTTCGTATACACCCAAATTAGAGCGAACTTCATGAGCATTGGTTTAGGAGCGAACTTCATGTGCTCCACTCTCAGAGCGAAATTACTATAGAGGTCTTCCCTAAGGTTAATTTGTCATGTTTTCATCAATAAATGGTTGAAAAACTCAATGTTAGAACCCATAGAATGGAGGGAAACGAGTGAATAGCAATTAGAGTAGAAGTTAGATTAGGAGAAGGCAAAGATTGTTGCCAAACCTTGTTGTAAAGAACAATTGATTTCATTGAAGTTATGGTGAATTTGATTTGTTGCTTCAACATCTTGCATGGTCTTTACTTCTCAATTTATTTTCATGTTGATTAGATTGAATGGAAGAAATTGTTGAATGCATTTGTGTAGAATCCATTTAGTCCATACCACTAGCCTCTTGCTGATTGTAAGTGTGCCTTGTGTGGTCAACTGGAGTGATATGAGCCTAAATTCAAATTGTTATAAGTCAATTGCTTATGCATTAACTTGAATGGTAATAAATGTTTGATGATAATGATTTGAACATCTTTAAATTATCCCTTGGAAGATTGCACTGAGCTTGTGTCAAATTGTTCAAGTTGATGGTGAAACCTTGCCCAGTAGGATTCCATCTGATCATTCACCTATCTTCTTACATTCTAGGTCTTAGGATAGACTCTCTCAACCCTTTCCTTTTGTCCTTTTTTTTCAATTCAAGCTAGTTTAGGATAAAAGGCATCACAAGATTGCAACATCAGATGATCAAGTTCCAACAATTCAAGCATTCAACAATTCAATGTAAGTCCCCTTGTGAATCCAGCATAGTCACATCAAACCAATGAGCTTATCCACATGTCATGACCTGACATACCAAAACTTTGGAGTTGTCTCTCAAGTGATCTTTAAGCCAATCTTCAGCATTTGAGTAACTTTGTTCAAGAGAGGATAAGATACTTTTGGGTATTTTATTCTATGTTTGCATGTGCATGAAAAACACATCAACAAGGTGGTTACTAACTAATATAACCATACGTTGAACTATTAACAAACAATTTTATTAAATAGAGAGATTGCTGAAATAAGACAGTGATAACTAGTGAATGAATAAGGTATTAATAATAATTAATATAGCGGTCAGGGGAAAAATAACTCCTGCTGCTATAACATCAACACTCCCTCTTAGCTAGGGAGGCATCTTTTCATATATTCATGTCATGGAGTCTCTCAACATGACATTCACCGTGGCTACTCCCATGTGTGAAAGAAAGTTCATCATGGAGTCACTCAATGTGATATCGTCATAGAGTCACTCAATGTGACATCCACCATGGCTACTCCCATTTGTGGAAAGGGATATGTGCACAAGTGCCCATCACGGAGTCACTCAACATGATGCCGTCATGGAGTCACTCAACATGACGTCCACCATGGCTACTTCCAGAGGGTGGATAGAACCACATCTCTGTCTCGGAGATGGACAAGGGCTTTCACCTCAAATTTCTTTGTCTCAGAGAAAAATGCATTATAGTAGATAACACAAATCATTGATGTTGAGCCTCCCTCTTAACAAGGGCTTTATTCTCCACAACTCCAAGTTTGTCTCGAAAATGTAAAAACTTCACTCTAGAGAGAGGCTTGGTGAGAAGTAATGTCCCCTTTTCCGCTCTAGCTTGTTTTGGGGACTGTTGGCCAATTCTGAGACCTATTGGTCAGTCAGAAGCAAAAATTAGGGTTTCCAACTTTTGTGGAGGTCTGCGGGAGCTGTTTGATGATTGACAAGTTGGAATTCTACAATTCAGTTTGTGGTTTCTTTCTGGGTTTTTAGAGAGCTTTGCGATGGTGTGACATGCAATTGAATAAGAGGACTTCTCCGAACTTACTATTTTTAGTAAGTGGGGGCGAGGACAACTTACTTTTTTTGGGTTTTTCTGGGTTTTCAAAGAGCCTCGCAATGGTGTGACATGCAAACGAATCTAAAGACTTTTCTGGACTTACTATTTTTAGTAAGTTGTGACAGCTACTCAATATGTGGTTAAATTGCATTTGGACACACTATTTTTTCCAGTATGCTATTTTTAGTAAGTGCTATTTTTAGTAAGTGATAGTTGCTTCCCGGTTTGTGCCCTAACGGAGTTTGGAGACACTTACTATTTTTTAGGGTTCTGAGTTGAGCCAATGCAACACAGGCTCTTTATGGAAGTCCATCTTGGCATGATGATCCAGAGATTTACTTCTATTTTCAGCAGGCTAGTTCAGATGGCTATTTCCGGCAGGTCAGTTTGAGCAGTTTGTCTTCCAGCATTCTTGGAGCTTATTTTGGGCTATTTATGCTTGAGGAAAAATATTTTACAAGTGAATTATTTTTAAGGCATGATGGACGCCTTAGAAAGAAATGTGTTAGTTTTATGAAAATAATTCACTTCATTTCCTTGGATGCCATACCTCACTTTATGAATATTTCATAAAAGTATATTTGCTACCTTGAGGGGGTCGATTTGAAGAATTAAGAATTATTTTTGACTTATGTTGGGTTGGACGTCCCTTTTGAGGTATTTTCTCATTAAAATTATATCCTAGCAATTGACTTAATATTTGTCTATATGGGGCGGCCGCTAAAGGGAGAAAATACTTTGGTTCTAAATGAAATATTATTATCCCTTGGGTGATTTGTGGAGGAAGTGAAATGAAATGAAATGAGTGCAAATTAAAGGAGATTTGAATGTGAATGTTTAATCCCATATCGGAGGGAAAAGAAATTTGACTTGAGGAGAAAGCTATAAATATGCACCTTGGTCCTCATTTTTGGTATCCAAGAATTTTTTATAATGAAATGCTGTCGAAATGCAAAGTGAAAGCTTCGGGGAACGCTTACCTCCTAGCCATAGCTTGATTTCTTGCTTGCAATACAACAACTAGTCGAGCCACAGATTGCTCTTCATTCAGAGGAGTGGATTGAAGATAATGTTGCAGATTTATGTATTAGTTTTTTGATTTTGGAATGCTGTGTGTGGATTTTCAGTTTGCTGGTTTGGTGTGGCTGAAGCATGTTTTCGTTCGTAGCTCCTCATGTGTGCGTCAGATCATTCTGGGTATTTTCTCATTCATTTCCTATGCCATGAGCGATTCATATTGTAAGTTTTCGTTGGTTTTCTTGGAGTATTGAATTTTATCATGCAAGTCAAAGTTTTTTGTTGTAAATGCCTTATGCTGGAAGTGCTTTGGGTTGCGTGCCATGGGTTTGGGCATTGTTAGTTGATGTCTTTCATTTCCATCCTTATCGCCATCTTTATATCTCTCATTTGCATCTGTTTGGAGGTGATTTTGTCAAGTGTGGAAAGAGTTATGAGTAAATTTGTGAGTTCCTAGCTTGCTGGTCTGTGTGTTTTCAGCGTGTTGGGAGTATATCAGATTTAGAGATTTTCCGTTTTGGAGTGTCTTCTTGTGTGGAGTTGGTCATAGGGTGTGTGGGTTCTTTGGTGTGGAGAGAAAGTGATCTTGGTAATTTTTTGCAGTTGTTGGTTCTTCATTCTTATCTTCTATGATTCATATTTTAATGCTAGTAGTAGTACTAACAACAATTTCTTTGATCTCTCCTAGTCCCACTGCATAAGTGGAAGAGGCTGGCCTTACTGCCTAGTTTGGACTGTGCTTCTAGTAATTTTGTAATCCATGTTTGCATTGTAAAGCCAATTAGTAGTACTAACAACTATATATTTGGATTGTTGTTCTTTGGCCCACTGCATAAGTGGAAGAGGCTGGCTTGCCACCTTCTTATCTATTGTAACACTGTACTCTCGTTGAATAAGCGGTTGAGTAGATTGTACTCTCATTTTCAGTCCTCTCTTTGAATAAACGGTTGAGTTGATTGCTATTCCATTTCTAGTCCTGTTGCATAAGCGGTCGAGTGATTGTTGTTCTTCAATTTGTAATCTTTTAATTGGCCGGTTGCACCACCATACTGTTGTAGTAGTTCTTCACCCGTTGGATAAGCAGAAGGGGCTGGCTTGCTACCCAATATTGTATTTGAGATTTCATGTCCAACAGTTATTTGAGCTAACGATCCCCTTGACACTGTATGCTCTCACCCTCCCATATTGGGCTCTCGGTGATCAGAAAGTGAAAGGGTTACTTTCAACATTTCCTTTCTGCGCAAGTTTGATTATTCTAACCCTAACGAGTAAATCTTGTTGTGTTAAAAATAAAAAAAAATTAAGGGGGATATTACATGAGAATACCAGTCGTTTGATCATCAGTGCAAATGTATCTCAATTGAATAGCTTTCCTCAGTACCATATCTTTGATGTAATGGTATTTGATTTCCACATGTTTTGTTCTGTCATGAAACACTAGATTGATAGATAGCTTCACACAGCTTTGATTATCACAATGAATAACAGTTGGCTCTAATGATTGTCCAAACAATCCTACAAGAAGCTTTCGAAGCCACATTGCTTCTCGAGTTGCTACACATTCTGCAATATATTCGGCCTCTGCAGTGCTTACTGCCACTGAAGATTGCTTCTTGCTACACCAAGAGATCATTGCAGATCCCAAGCTAAAGAAACACCCAAAGGTGCTCTTCCTATCAGTTACACTCCCAGCCCAATCAGAATCAGAGTAGCCTTGTAACTTCAGGTTTACCCTGGAAGTATATCTCAAGCCATATCCTACTGTGCCACATAAGTATCTCAAGATATGCTTTGCTGCAACTAGATGAATTTGCCTTGCTTCACACATGAACTGACTGAGGGCACTCACTACATAGAAAATGTTTGGTCTAGTATTGACTAGATACATCGAGGATCCAATCAACTACTTGTACACGATGGGATTACTAAATTTGAACTAGTTGCAAACTCACTCAATTTCATCAAATTTGTTTCCATAGGTGTAGACATAGATTTGCAATCCATCATCCCAACTCTCTTCAAGTATCTATGTTGTATTTTCCTTGACTTAGAATAATCTCATTGGGTCTTTGCCACACCTCCAATCCTAGAAAGTACTGCATAAGACCTAAATCCTTCATCTCAAACTCATAATCTAACTCCTTGCATTTGACAATGAGATGTTCTTCTCCAGTAAGAAATAGGTGATCAACATAAAGAACCAATATTAGAGTCTCACCATCAATTACCTTGAAGTAGAGATTTGAATTTGCATCATTCTTGGAGAATCCCAAGCTCATCAAGTATCGATCAATCCTCTCATACCAAGCACGAGGTGCCTGTTTAAGGCTGTACAATGCTTTTTTCAATCTGCATACATGAGATTCCTTTCCATGAATCACAAACCCATTTGGTTGTTCAATGTACACTTCTTCAATTACACCATTAAGGAATGTTGTCTTTACGTCCATTTGGTGTTAGCTTCCATCCTTTAGTTGATGCAATAGCAATAATAGTCCAGATGGATGTATAGCGAGCAACATGAGAAAAGGTCTCCTCATAATTTATTCCCTCTTTTTGAGAGAATCCTCTAGCCACAAATCTTGCTTTGTACTTTTCAATGCTCCCATCAGTTGCATGCTTGATCTTGAAAAGCCACTTGGAAGATATAATTGATTTTCCTTCTGGTCTAGGTACAACATCCCAAACATCATTCTTGAGAATGGATTCATACTTCTCTATCATAGCATCTTTCCACACTTGTTGAGTTGATGCCTCCTCAACACTAGAAGGGTCAGACTCAATGATGTGACTCATTAATGTCACATAGCCAGGAAACTTTTGTGGTCTTTTGCTTTCTCTGAATGTGCCTCTAGGAGCTGCATACTTTTCTGCATCTTGCATAGTCTATCTAGCCCATAGAGGTCTCTTTCGACCTATAGCAATATCTCTCAGACCATCAATAGGTTCCAAGGGCTCAACTGGATCAATAACCTCTTCGGGTTCAAGAGACACCCTTTGAATCTTAGGAGTAAGATCAACGTCCATGTCTTGAGGAGTCTCTTGGTCTTCATTATCTATCTACATGTATGAACCTTTAGATTCTTCTTCAAAAGTGACATCCCTGCTGATCTCTATCTGTTTCTATCTTGGAATGTAAATCCTGTAGGCTTTCGAAGATTCACTGTAACCCACAAATATTCCTTTGTTGCTAGATGGTTCTAACTTAGATCTCTTATCTTTAGGCACACGAATATAAACAGGACAACCAAAGATTTTCAAATGACTAACCTCAGGTTTCACACCTGTAAATGCTTCTTCAAGAGTCATACTTTCCAATATTCGATGAGGGCTATGATTCTGAACATACACTGCAGTTCTAGATGCTTCTGCCCAAAGGAAGGTTTGTAAGTTTTGATCATGGATCATAGCTTTGGCTGCCTCAACTATCGATCTATTCTTCCTCTCTGCAACTCCGTTTTGCTAGGGATTGTAAGGAACACAAAACTCCCTCTTAATCCCTGCCTCAATACATAAATTACGGAAGCTTCCAGAGGTGTATTCTCCTCCGTTATCAGATCTCATAACCTTGATCCTTTTCCCAGACAAATTTTCTATTTGAGCCTTAAATTCTTTGAATTTCTCAAGCACTTCTTTAGATTCCTTAGACTTCAAAAAATAAATCCAATTCTTTCTAGAGTAGTCATCAATGAAAATTACATGATACCAAAAACCATTCAAGGATGCCATAGACATTGGTCCACACAAATCAGAATGAACAAGATCTAAAATACATTTTGATCTACTTTCACTACTATGAAAAGGACCCTTACTATTCTTACCCATTGCACATCCTCTACAAGTACCGTCATGCTCCCAACTGAGTTTTGGAAGGCATGTAACCATCTTCTCTATGGATGGAAGAGCTCTAAAGTGAAGGTGAGCAAGTCTTCTATGCCATAGCTCACTTGAATTGGTGGAATCATGCATCAATGCTTGAATTGGATGAATGGAAAGTCTATATAGACTTTCTTGATGAACACCAATCACTCGGGCTGTTTTGATGCTAGAGTTCTTTGGCCAAGCAAGAAATTTTCCCTTAGAAAATGCAACTTGATATCCTTCGTCTTCTAAAGCTGAAATTGATACAAGATTTTTCCTGATTCCTGGCATGAACAAGACATCACTCAAATGAAGAGGGATGCCAAAATCTAGGTGAAGAGAGGTGTTTCTAGCACCTTTTACTGAATAGCAAGCATCATCTCCAATTACCACTTGAAGGTGAGTTTATCTTTCTATTAAATCAGAAAGATGTTCTCTATAACCTGTAATGTGACATGAAGCGCCACTATCAATCAACCATGTGCTACTATCGGTTGGAACATTGCTTGATAGGGCAGAGATGAATAGAAATCCTCTTGAATTATCTCTTGATTCCTTCAGAAGAGAGACATCATTCACATATGCAGTAGAGGCATGATGCTTTGGTCTTGTTGGACAATCTTTAGCATAGTGACCATACTTGTCACATCTGAAGCACTGAATATGGGAGAGATCCTTCTTCTTCTTTGATTCAGGAGCAACATCTGATTTCTTGTCGCTATTCCTCTTGAAATTTCCTTTTCTCCCTTCTCTTCTTTTCCTCTTTGAAGTTTGAGCAGCAAGAACATAATTGTCTTCATTCTGAGAGCTACGACCAATACCTCTTGTTGCTAACCTGGATTCTTCTTGAATGCAATTTTCTCTATGGTGATCAAACTTTGGTAGTCTAGATCTTCCATTGATACTTTGGATAAAGGCTCCCAAGATTGAGGAAGACAGTTAAGTGACAACATTACTAAGTCCCTATCTTCAACTATGTCACCAATGGCATATAGTTGATCCTTCAATTCAGTAATCTTCATGAAGAAGGAGATGACTGAATCTCCTTTAGCCGTCTTGATGAGATGAAGTTGTTGCCTTAAAGCAAGAGCTTTGCTGGTGTTATTAATCTCATACAATCCTTCCAAAATTTTGAACATTTCTCTAGCTGACTTCAACTTGAAGATAATAGGCACAAGGTGATCCTTCATGGAATCAATCAATATCTTCTTGGCCTTTGTGCCATTCTTCCTCCATTGTGTTTTCTCAATCTCATTGGAAGGCTCGGGCACTTCTTTCTCCATGAACTCGAGAATATCATTTTCCTCTAATGTAATTAGGACTCTAAACTTCCAAAGAGGTGAAGTTGGAGGCACCATCAAGTCTATCTTCAACCTTGAGTCCGTTCACCATTTTCAATGCTAAGATAGATGCCCTAAAAAGAAGAGAAGAATATTTCGATGTTTAAATAAATCTGATCACGTTGTTTGCTTAGACCCGCTCTGATACCATGTTAATTTTGGATCAAAATTTACAATTACAGAGGTACAAAACAATATCTCTGATATTGTTGTTCTAATACAGAATTACAACTGAAATATCTGAAGCAATATGTCAATAATCTGAAGATATTGATTGTGCTGAAGATATCGATTATGTTAATTGCTAGATTTCTCCAAGTGTTTGATCTGATTGTTTAAGTTTGCAGGTTGAATATATATATATATATATATATATATATATATATATATATATATATATAACATGTAATTCACAAAGATAATATGAATGTGCACAGCAATATATTACACGGACCACACAGTAGATATATCTAACTGGTTTCACACGTATAACCACAGCATGTTATTCATCGACTATGTGCTTAATGCTCCCGATCAAGGGAACTAAATACTCGACCAAGGAAAATGAAAAGACACAACTCTAATCGAGTAACATGACCAAACAAACGGGTGCAATTATCCAACAGCCCCGATAGATAACCATCCGTTAAGAAAGGTGGTTACTAACTAATATAACCATACGTTGAACTATTAACAAACAGTTTTATTAAATAGAGAGCTCGCTGAAATAAGACAGTGATAACTAGTAAATGAATAGGGTATTAATAATAATTAATACAGCAGTCAGGGGAAAGAGAAATCCTGCTACTATAACATCAACGGACCTAATTGATTGTTCCCCGATGAAACGATCCCTAATTGGAAATGGTGAATGAATAAGTTTCTAGTTTGCATTTCTAGGCAAAGGATCCATTCCCAACCATCTCAGGTATTTATTAGATAAAACATTTGTAATGTTTCCCCAAAAAACTCACGTTAGTGCATGTAAGTTAATACAAAAGAGGAAAACTAGTGTACTGAATTATAATAACATATTCCTACCACCTGTAATGCCCCCATTCGGGATTCACCTTGATTTAGTCTTGAAACAACAATTCTAACTTAAAGTGAGAATTGTAATGCATTTATAAATATAATTTCATTGATTCTAAAGACGTTTGACTACAATATTTAACTCACAATGCTAAGAATAATTTTGGAAGATGGAACTTATCTTGGTGACTTCCTTTGATTTATATGCTTGTGATATGTGCTTTTATATTGTAGACTTCTTCTTTACTAGATAGATCCGATTCTGAAAATTAAATAGCTAATCCCTATCCCCAAAATGTCCATCTACTTCTCCTTTTATACCTTCATATTTATTGAAGAGTCACATTCTTATGCATATAGGCAACTCTCTTTAAATGAGACATGTCCCTTTGCAACTAGTCGCTGAACTTCAATTTACTATTGATTGCTGTCATTTGTTAATCATGCTGCCAATTATGAATTCATTGTTCTTTAAGACTTGTCGGCTTATCTTTCTGATGATTATTATGCCAAGGTCTATCCCCTTAAGCATATTACTTCATGATTTATATAGATTACTCCTTAGTCCATAATTGTTATATCTCTTTAATTTTAATGATTCGTTTGACTTTGTATAGATCCAATAGTTCGCATCAGATAGTAATTGCAGTACTGATACAGGAAACCCAAAAATATTACCATAGTTCGGTTTAGAAGTGTCTGAAGTTTTATTGCATCTTGATTTATGTCTCCATGTACGTGTGTTCTTATGTTGCCAAGGGTGGATCAATAACTTTCTCCTTGGTTGTAATACGATTCCTTGAACACTGCAAAAACATAGTTATGAATGATTAAGATCATTGCTTATCCCATTGTGTAATGTCCCCATTTTGCGAGCATCAGAGTTTGTAAGAATTAGCCTATCATTTGACCCTCGTAGGCTAATAATTATTGATAGAGGGCCTTGTGTGGCAGTTACTTGGTGATTTGAGACATTACTCTTCAACTGGATTCAGGTTTTGGCCTTCGCACAGGTTTTTTGACTCAGATTGGCACACTTACTATTTATAATAAGTTACTATTTTGGGAGAGTCAGGGTTCCTATTAATAGAAAGACACCTGAGCAGAGCTTATTGGCAGTGTCAACCTTGATTGGGCCTTTGCAGCTATTTCTAGACTCAGTTCCACATACTTACTATTTATAGTAAGTCACTATTCAGGGTTTCTATTTTTAGACAGGCATCCAATCACATGGAGAATAGGGAGAGTCAACTCCTGGCTCAGACGGCCTAGCAATCAGACAAGTACATCAAGAGATATTAAAGCTTAAGTGACTTAAGTGATTTATTTAATATTTTAATATTATTATAAAGTTCTAAAGTAACTTTATAATAATAAAGTCACTTTAATATAATAAAGTGCATTAAGTGAATAATTTAATGTGGGAATAAATCTTTTATCCCACATTGGCCAGGAAGGTGTTTGAGCTCTCTTAAGGAAAGAATAAAAGGAAAGGCAAGAGTTCATTCTCGGCATCCAGTTGATGAATAGTATTTTGATTGATTTTTATTGTGGAGCCTAGGGCTTTCGCAATTTTCTTCTTTGATCATAGGAAACGAAAACTTCCTATTGATAGCAATTTTGAAGGTGTGAAATAACACCTGAATTATTGCAGTTGTGGGAAAGAATACTTCAGTTCTTTCATTTGTGCAAATTCGTGAAGTTTTCTACAAGGGTTTGAAGTTTATTGTTGGAGAACATTTATAATTGGTTGTGAATCATCCTTCTTTGGCACATGGAGTTATATCATTCTTGTTGGGAGAGATTATCAACAAATTATTCAAGGTTTTAAGAGCAGATTGCAAGTTTGTTCTTGCTGCTACAGTGCGCGTGAACAGTGCGCTACAGTGCCGTGAACAGTGCGCATGAACAGTGCCGTGAACAGTGCGCTACAGTGCGGTGAACAGTGCGCTACAGTGCCGTGAACAGTGCGCGTGAACAGTGCGCTACAGTAGTTGGAGTTCTATAGAAGGGGATTTAGAAAGGTTGAACAGATATATATATTTGACAAGGGATTTGCATATGAAGAGAATCAAACCAATATACCAAGGCAGCCATTGAAATACCAGGTTTTCTATCTATGGTCATTGTATTAGAAAATCATTACTTCATTGCATCATTTTCTATTATGATTATATCATGAAATATTTGGAGGTTGCATATGTTTAATGGAGATATAATTTGCATATTCCACATTCATGGTAACATTCAACATTGATCAGCCATTTAGCTTTCATGCCAATTGTTTGCTTAAATGCCTAATGGCTGTAGGTGTACTTTGGGATGCATGACAAGTGTTTGTCTTAATGTCAACTAGCTGTACTAGTTAATTTCAGTCATTACATATGTGTGGAAAGGTCTAAAACAGCTAGTATATCATTTCTATAACAACTTTGCATTGTTAGAAGCTTTCCATAACTTCATTTGCAGCCTACAAACCCAAAGAAGACAAAGAAAGAATTCACTACAGCGGCTTCAAACATTGTATGCCAAATGTTTGACAATATTCTTTGGTGTTCAAATAAGCAAAAACAGGGTCAGATTAGCCAAGGGATATTACAGTGGTATCAGAGCGGATTCCTGCCAACCTGTTGGGTGATGGTTGCATTCAATTGGTGGGAAAATCATCCGTGTACAAATCAGTTTTGATTTGATTTTCAGTTGGGTAGTGAAAATGGGCTCCATGACAACATTGTTCAGCGATAAACAGGCACTGAAAGAACTTGAACAATCACAATACAAGCTCAGCCGAGAGTTGTTGCGTTTAGAGCAAACGCTTTCAAAGTTTGGGTTGCCTAAAAGATTCAATTCACTTCCTACCAGCAAAGGTCGAACACCACAAAACAAAGAAGAAGAAGTGATTAGCATGTTTAAGGAGTATAGCACTCTTCCTCAAAAAATTAAGAAGGAACTTCCTTTCATGAGTTACATGGATTTGCACCCGAGTCCTTGCCATAAGACAGAGTTTGCTAGGAAGAAACATCACACTATAGCTCATGAATTGTTTACACATGAAATGGATAGAGAATCTACACAGAAGGATGATACAACTCTTCATCAAAATGATTTGGTATCTTCAAATTCCTATGAAGTATGCAGAAATTTATATGATGAATTTGATAGACATGCTGATTTGATTCAAGAAGACACTAGCACAGCTTTGGGTAATGATTTATCTACATCATCCTTGCAAGAGGTGACTCAAGAAGTTTCTAATATAGAGGCTACTTCTGATTTTCATGACAGCGATGATGAAACTTTGCATGAGCATGGGACAGCAGTGTTTTCACATGTGCAAAATGATCCTATTGAATTGTCACATGAAAGTACTCAGAAATTGGGTACTAATGATGCATTGTATGTGGAGAATTCATGTCATGGTGAGTCTGATTTTCCAGAACAGACCTTTGAAAACAAGCTAGAAGATTCATATGTTGATACGGAATCCCAAGATTGTGCTTTGGATGGGCATGCAGTTACTTTGATAGTGGAGGTGTGTGAAGATACTGTCATACCAGCAACTTCTACCTTATCAGTTGAGCCATCCTTTGAGGTACAAAGCAGCAGTACCTTAGATGTTGAGGTGTGCATGGATGAAAGCACACATGATGCTGCTTATCATGTAGTGAGTGATGACGAATCAACCTCATATCATAGTGCATATTGTGAACCGGAAAACTTGTATGGGGGTCATAAGCTACAGAATCCTCATCATTTGGTTGGGCAACTAAAAGTGAATGACAATATGATTGCCACAACCATTGAGCATTTTAATGTTGCTCGTCAGATGTTGGCTACCTATGGTTGGAGTACTCCTTTGACAGATGAGCATGGTGATAGTGGTTTTTCTCTTGCAGAGATACATGCACTTCGAGAAGCAATTGGAATGATGAAACAAAATTACCTAAAACTACTTGCGGACAGGGATTTTCTTCTCGAGTGGGATTGCATTTGTTATGATGCATTGAAGGGAAAGGAGGAGCAGGTCGATGAGCTCACTCATGAGCTTGAGGTGACTATGGACTCATTGCAGAGTGCCGAGTTGGCTCTTCAAGAGTCACAGTTACAGATTGAGAAGCTTACCGAGGAGTTGAGTTTGGCACAGTCTTCACCAACTGCAGATATAATACAGTTATATACAGAGGCAGTTGATGAGGATTTTATATCCACTGGTTGTAGTGAAGATGTGGTTACATCTATCACAGATATAGGTACGAAAGTTTCAGCTGGGATGAGTACCTTGGTTGAGAGCAGTAGAGAACCACTAGTTGCATCAAGTTCTCCTGAGGTCAGTACAGTGACAGTTGATGCAGGACAGTTTACTGGTAGCTCTTGTGTCACAATGGTGGATTCTCTTGAGAGTTGTGTGGTAGTACACAACGCTACTCCGTCCTCACAGGGCATTTGTAGAGTGTCATCTAGTTGGGAGTATGGCTCCCATGTTGATTTGTTTCCATCTCCTCGAAGCAAATCTGTCACTTCATCCCATGCAGCTGATTTTGGATGCCAGCTTGTTGTTTTTCAGAATCAAAGGGATCAGCTGCTCGATTCAAGTGTTGTTAGTGATGAGCCATTGACAGAGGTTGGAGCATTTTACCGCGACTACACAGTGAGGAGTGCTCATCATTTTTCTTTTGATCCACACACAGAGGACTTGATGATGCATCCGTGTGGATTGGCTCCGAGATGCCATCCTTTGTGGGATGGGTATTCATCATCTTCAGAAGATGGGATTAGCAGTTGCGAGCGCCCGACTCAGCAGTTTATGGGGGATTACTTGCAGGGACAGCTGTCAGTTATACATCATGCTGATATGTATCCAACAGGGTTTGCTACTTCTATGTCACAAAGTTTTCTTATGGGTACATGGTTACAGGATGACTATGGTGTCAGTGGGCATGATGGTTTGGTTGGTTATCACATCCATGGGAGTTTACCGAGAGCTGTAGAGAGATATTGTGTTATAGACGCTTCCAGATATTTTTATCTCTATATGGCGAATGGATGTGGGGTTCAGTTGCTTTGGGATCCAGGAGGCGACAGGTTTGGCACAGTGTATTGGATGGGTCCCATTGGTTTGCTTCACCACTTCTGGCATGGTGAAGTTGAGATCAGAGTAGCGCAGAGGAAGTCAGAGGATATTAGGCTTGGTAGACTTCCATTCCGGGTTTGGGATCCAGGGATATTGTGCGCAACTATGTTTATGTTGGTGCTACAGGAGTCGATTAAGGATGTGTGGGACATTTCACAATTCTTCTTTTGGGCCTCCCGAGGATTGGAGTTTCTTTGCAGTGGAGATTGCTTGGGGACAAGCAATTTCAGGGAGGGCGGACTGTAATGTCCCCATTTTGCGAGCATCAGAGTTTGTAAGAATTAGCCTATCATTTGACCCTCGTAGGCTAATAATTATTGATAGAGGGCCTTGTGTGGCAGTTACTTGGTGATTTGAGACATTACTCTTCAACTGGATTCAGGTTTTGGCCTTTGCACAGGTTTTTTGACTCAGATTGGCACACTTACTATTTATAGTAAGTTACTATTTTGGGAGAGTCAGGGTTCCTATTAATAGAAAGACACCTGAGCAGAGCTTATTGGCAGTGTCAACCTTGATTGGGCCTTTGCAGCTATTTCTAGACTCAGTTCCACATACTATTTATAGTAAGTCACTATTCAGGGTTTCTATTTTTAGACAGGCATCCAATCACATGGAGAATAGGGAGAGTCGACTCCTGGCTCAGACGGCCTAGCAATCAGACAAGTACATCAAGAGATATTAAAGCTGAAGTGACTTAAGTGATTTATTTAATATTTTAATATTATTATAAAGTTCTAAAGTAACTTTATAATAATAAAGTCACTTTAATATAATAAAGTGCATTAAGTGAATAATTTAATGTGGGAATAAATCTTTTATCCCACATTGGCTAGGAAGGTGTTTGAGCTCTCTTAAGGAAAGAATAAAAGGAAAGGCAAGAGTTCATTCTCGGCATCCAGTTGATGAATAGTATTTTGATTGATTTTTATTGTGGAGCCTAGGGCTTTCGCAATTTTCTTCTTTGATCATAGGAAACGAAAACTTCCTATTGATAGCAATTTTGAAGGTGTGAAATAACACCTGAATTATTGCAGTTGTGGGAAAGAATACTTCAGTTCTTTCATTTGTGCAAATTCGTGAAGTTTTCTACAAGGGTTTGAAGTTTATTGTTGGAGAACATTTATAATTGGTTGTGAATCATCCTTCTTTGGCACATGGAGTTATATCATTCTTGTTGGGAGAGATTATCAACAAATTATTCAAGGTTTTAAGAGCAGATTGCAAGTTTGTTCTTGCTGCTACAGTGCGCGTGAACAGTGCGCTACAGTGCCGTGAACAGTGCGCATGAACAGTGCCGTGAACAGTGCGCTACAGTGCCGTGAACAGTGCGCTACAGTGCCGTGAACAGTGCGCGTGAACAGTGCGCTACAGTAGTTGGAGTTCTATAGAAGGGGATTTAGAAAGGTTGAACAGCTATATATATTTGACAAGGGATTTGCATATGAAGAGAATCAAACCAATATACCAAGGCAGCCATTGAAATACCAGGTTTTCTATCTATGGTCATTGTATTAGAAAATCATTACTTCATTGCATCATTTTCTATTATGATTATATCATGAAATATTTGGAGGTTGCATATGTTTAATGGAGATATAATTTGCATATTCCACATTCATGGTAACATTCAACATTGATCAGCCATTTAGCTTTCATGCCAATTGTTTGCTTAAATGCCTAATGGCTGTAGGTGTACTTTGGGATGCATGACAAGTGTTTGTCTTAATGTCAACTAGCTGTACTAGTTAATTTCAGTCATTACATATGTGTGGAAAGGTCTAAAACAGCTAGTATATCATTTCTATAACAACTTTGCATTGTTAGAAGCTTTCCATAACTTCATTTGCAGCCTACAAACCCAAAGAAGACAAAGAAAGAATTCACTACAGCGGCTTCAAACATTGTATGCCAAATGTTTGACAATATTCCTTGGTGTTCAAATAAGCAAAAACAGGGTCAGATTAGCCAAGGGATATTACACATTGGTCTGGCTATTATCCTTTAGAAGACGTTCTTGTAGATCTCCCCCCCATGGAAGTGATAATGAATGCCCGCCTTCTTATATTTTGTTATTGAAATCACTGACTCCTACCTATCCATCATCGCCTCCCTTTTTAATACTAATCGCATCTCTTCACGTCCCTTGTAATCACTGATAACTACTTAATCACAATTGCTGCTACTTAATATGAATCCCTAGTTTATTGATCTCTGTTATTTTTGATGATTAATCGCCTCCTTGAATTAACTAACAATATCTATAAGAATTGTAATTGATAGTTACAATATTTCTCTTAATCGATTAATGATACTTATCTATCATCTTCTTTGTTATTACTTAACCCATCAATGCCTGATAATAGTTAATCAATTCCTTTCCATTATACCGCTAATCTATAGTGATTATTCTTTTGTCATTTTCTGATCGCTAATGGAGATATCACTGATTATTATCTTTATTATTAGATGCTAAAGTCTTACTTATGATACTTTGTACCTGGCCACTATATTGTATTAAATATTAGTCTTTGATAATCTTACTCGATACTATTTGCCTTGTGTAATAAGCAAAGGTCTCAATACAATCGTTGCTTTGAGCCAAGTGAGATTTAATTTAGTATTGCTTCTTTAGTCACCGCTGGCATATAATTTCATGTGTAATCGCTAGCATTCCTTTGAAGTAGCTAATATAAAGATATATTGTTGCAAGGGAGACCATTCTGATATGCGTCAGATCTGGTCTGCCCAAAGTTTACCATTTGATATGCTAGTAGCAGCAATCAATCTCAAGGAACCTGTGTGTTGGGAACTTTTTATTTGTGTTTTGTCAATAATATAATATTGTAAGATTTATATTATTATTTGATAAATATGAAATTAATATTAATATTTAATAAATATAAATTATATATTAAATCTTTTTTATTATTATTAGGATTTTATTTAGTTTATTCTATTAATTTATTTGGTTATATATTTATATTTTATATTTTAATTGTATTATTATTTATTATTAAATTCTATTTTAGAGCGGGCATTATCATGTTTGTTTAGATGGGAACATCACACCACCTATCTCTGAAAGGACTCTATTGCAGAGTGAAAATCTTTTTGTTATCTTTGGGAAAGGAGAACAGGAATTTGCATTCACCACTATTTCAAGGAAGAGAATACCATCTATAGTGTAAAGTGTAATTCTTCCATGTTCTACATTTTGAGTAAGGGGAGAGGAAGGCAAGCATTGATAGAAAACATCACATTGGTTCTTACATAGTCAATAGCTGATCTTTTAATTGTCCTTCCAGGTTGTTTGGTTTAATAAAAATTAAATGGTAAATATGTGGGCTAATAAAAATCAAATGGAAGCCACGCTTCATACTAATTTGATCACAATTAACCAATATGATGAAGCTGAAATAGAAGGCATTGTGACACCAAGAGAAATTAGGGAAGTGAATCACATTTTCTCATATAAAATAAAGGAACCATGAAAAACACCTTTGCAGTTCTAAAGAATGAGCCTTTTCAATTAAGGGTGTAGAGTGAGAACCATGATAAGTAATGTATTCAAGAAAAATATGAGTTGGAAAAATGAAACACTATGATTGAGGAATTACAACAAAATGTGAATGAAGATAGATGCTCATGGGATGCTTGTAAGACAGATGTGCATGGAGAAATTGAAAAGCTGCAAAATAAGCTTGATTCTACAATTAATAAAAGAAAGGTGTTGAAACTAAAACATAAGGAACTATGCACCAAAGATAGAAATGATAAAAATGAATCGTGAAAATGCAATAAAGGGGACGGGAAATTAAATGAAAAGATGGCGGAGGATCAGAGAATATGGGTTTCTAGTAGGGTGGATTTAGAAGAAAAATTTGTCGAACTGTAAACTGAGCTTAATGATTCAAGAGTATTGAGCCAAGGACATGAAGAAATACGCACAAAGCTAAGACAAGAAACACATCAAAAGAGTTTAATGATATAAATAAGGTATTACAAGAGAAAATGATTGACAATGGGTTTTTGTTTGATGCTTGTAAGGTGAAGTGAGAAGGAAGAATTGCAGGGCTGCAAGATGTCTTTTTGTTTCTTCTCTCCAAGGATGAGATTAAACTGTCTTAAATTACGAACCTTGCAAACTACCAACTCTTGGTTTTGTTATTGAGAGTTATTGGGAAATACCAATACATAAGCTCAAAGAATACTGGACAATAAATTGTCCTCACTCTTTAGATGTGGGCATCAACCTTATGATATGAAAAGATTATATTGGCAGGTTGGCAAGTACATTAAAATACTCTTAAGAGGCATCATGGTAGTACAAAGTTAGATATAACCAAGATAATGAGAAAAACATCACGGTGTAGAATTTCATATTCCTAATTATATTAGTGTGTCGCAGTAGAAGCTAATTAAATCAAAGGAGGATCTAGGGATTGCAAATCTGCAAGGTTGATTTGGGATCTTGGTATTGGCAAAACTGGTTTAGTTTGATAGATTAAAATTGACAGTGCTTGAGGACAAGCAATTTTTGGGACGGGCAGACTATAATGTTCTGTTTTCAAAATAACCAATTTACATTTTTAGAAATTTGCTCAGCAAACTGAAACACGGTTTTCTAAGACATTCACCCAAGACAAGATGGTAACTCACTAATGCATAAACTAGTCACAAGGAAGGTAATTAAAGGATATTTAAAAATGGCACCTAAACTAAGATATCTGTGATTGGGCATATGAAGGGTTGTGTTTGTTGAAGAAATGAGATATATATAAGGGATATTATTTCAATGAGGGGAGGCATCAATTGGGAAAAATTATATATATTTATTTATTACTTCTTTGAGTATAAACCAGTACACTTCAGTCTAAGGATGAAACCCCTAATGATCATATCATTATACAATTAAGGATGAAAACCCTTAATTGCCATTGCTGAGTTAGGGACAAGAACCTCTGATTCATGCAGATCTGAAGTGATTTCAAAGTAGACATACAAGAGGAAATCAATCATAACTATCGAAGGAAAATTATAGCAGAAAATAATAAATTCATAATTTTAGTCAGTCATATTACTAATTTAATGCAATTATCATTTTGAGTAAGGATTATTGTTTTAGGGCAACAATTAGAACTATTCTAGAAAGGGACATTACAGGGCTTTAGTAGATGGCTTGGGAAAGCACTTCACTTTTCCTTTCCTTAGGGCCCCTAAAACCCTTGGTCAAGCTTGTGCTCACCATCCCTCACAATTTCTTGAGCACAATTTTTAGAGTCCACGATATCATATGATATTTTTTACATTATTATCTGAATGGCCTTGGTTTTTGGTGTGTGTTTTTATAGCCCTTCTCTTCCTTTTTCCCAAGGTGGGGTTCACAAAATCCTCAAAATCCATAATCTCCATGTCCAAATGAAATTTTGGATTATTCTCACTAACATGGGAACCATCAAAGCCAAAGTTAGTTGTCATATACTTATCATCCTCTTTATCAAAAGCACTTTGTGAGAGTTGTGAATTATAAGATGAAGTGTCATGATAATTCACCTCCCTACGAACCTTACCCTCCTATCCTTACTACTCGTCATTGCGATTTTGGGATTGGGGTGGAAGGCCTTCATACGACAATAAGCTAAGTTGCCGGTTCAGGTTCGGGCACTAGTTCGAGTTCGAGCACCGGTTCGGTTTCGGGTTTGAGAACCCGGTTCATTGGTTTGACAAAATTTTGAAAGAGTATTTGGGTTCGTTAGTAACAAAACAACATAAAAATATATATTATAAAATGTATTATTATATAATTTAAATATATGAATATTCAATATATATAATATAATATCAAGGTTATCGAGAGACGGGGGTACTTGGAGATGTTGGAGATTGGTACTGGTACTGGTATGACTAAATTTTAAAAAATAGGAAATGGGGGTACTTCAAGGCGCCAATTTTTTTAAATATAATTTAATAATTTCTAGAAAATATCATGGCATAGAACTTTGAAAACAAGAATACTGGTTAACGTTAAATTTAAAATTGAACAAAAATTGAAATTAAAATTGGTTATAATACTAGTACCATAGCCAATCTATGTGGCCTGTGCATAGGGAAGTTTCTAGAGACGTTTCTGGTACCGAAGACGTGTCTTCACCTCTGGAACGCGTCTCAAGGGGTAGGAGACAAGTCTCCTAGTAACGTAGTATAATATATAAATATAAATGTTGTTAATAAAATATAAAAACATTAATTCATACATGTTTGACATTCTCACATAAACTATATGAGTGAAATATAAAAACATTAATTCACACAGTGGGGATAAATGAAATACTCGCAGATGAGATGCACAAATCGTAGGCACTTGGTGGTAAAACACAAGAACACAGGGAAACGTTAAAATGCAAACCCTAAAAAATGCTGGCCATTTTTAAGCTTTTCCAAGCCATGACAGAGCAATAGGAATTTCAAAATTTGCTTCGCCAACATTCACGGAGACAAATTGACAGATTGATTGAACCCAAAGGCATAGCGGCTTTGAACCTGGACTCGAATCGAACTGGATCGAGACCAGGGGAAGAACCCAGTAACTTAGACAATAAGGAATATGAGCCCTTGGTGTAAGGGAGTAAAGCCAAGGGCTTGTTTACATTCTTTAATTGAAGTCTCAAGGGATGAGAGAAGATAAAAGAGAAAGGAGACCTTCAAATATGCCTAAAATGATTTAGTAGTACAAAGTGACAATTGTAACAAATTTAATCTTCCCTCTAGAGTCATCTACCTCATTAAACAGTGTGCCACTTCCCTAAGCCAGCTTAAGAAAGTTTCTATCATGCCCAAAATGTAGTTTAACTAGGTCTTTGCTAGGCTTTAGAAAGGACTTTAATGCATCCTCACACACCTTTCTATCTTTGTAAACTTTCTCTTTCTGTGGAAAGACTAGTCATTTGTGCTATAAACTCTTTAGTAATATGGCATTTAGTGCCCTATAGTGACACCATCTTGTCCTTCTAGCCTTCAGCACAAGCTTTGGCGATAGTTATGTCATGCTCTTGAAGCCTTACTAAGTTTGATATCAACCCACCCTTTTCTAGGATTCTCTAGACAGTTTTGTTCTTATGAATGTCATTGCATGAAGAGGGCTCCATATGGTTCACGTCCCCTCTCATTTTGTGAATAACATAGTCAGTTTTTCCTCTACCCCACTGAAACAAGTACTTATATGCATAGAGCAAGTAAAGAATGTAGAAAGCTCTAGAAATCAAGCTCATAACTAAGTACATATAATAATTGCAGATTATGTGAGTACCCATAACTTAACATGTCATGAGTCTTCCTCATCGGGTGCAATCTATCCTTTCGTTGTTCCTTTTTGAAAATGCTTATAGCCTATGTGAGAACAATGGCAGTGCCATTGCACTTTAACTTCCCATTATTGTGAACTACCCAATTTGCAAAAGAATCTGTGCACTCCTTGCTGTTTTTAAGCACATGTTGGTAGCAAGTTTCATCAAAATTATTACTAAGAAAAGTGGTGTCTCTGATGAATTTGTCTATAGTCTAGCTATGACTTTGGGTTCGTTGGAGGCATTTTATAATGTTCTATGAATCCCCCTCAACGATGAGTTTTTTGATACAAGCTTGGGAGGCCAAAAGGATAGCATTGAAAGTCGCAGCTGCTTCGGCGCAATGTTTGGATTGAAGATCTATGTTGGATTTCCTTTTTCTGCTCCATTGAAGTTCACTTTCCTCCAATTAAAAGGAGGGGAAGGGGGTCCAGACCACATTAGATCTTGAAATTTTTGACTTCGTCAGAGAGGTGGAGATATTGAAGTTAAGGCTCCAAGCCTTAGAGATAACCCCATCCAAGTTAGAAACCTCTAATGATCCACCTTTTACCAAATCTTTAGCTTTTAACAAAAAAATTGATTAGAAATCCTAATAGCAGCTACTTCTCTTACCTTAGGAGATCCTGTTGTTTCTTTCTTTCCAAATGCCCCAAGCAACATGTGGGAGAGAAAGGGACCATAAGATCCTTAGAGAAGGAATTCGAAATGGGGGAGCCCACTGCTTTGATACAACTTGGATAGAATTTTTTAAGGCCCATTTAACATTGAAAAGGGAGTGAATGAATGCCCAAACCTTCTAGAGAAGTTGTATTCCAACATCACATGAGTAATACATTCTTCCTCCCTTTAGTAGAGGACCAAAGACTCAAATCCTGAAGCCACAGAATAAACACCATTTAGAGATCTCTTCCATATTAATTCATCCCTGCAAGGAGCTTGGGGAATGTAAATCTCTAAAAGAAGGTATGGTTGAAAGGGACTTCAAAACTTTGAGATATTCCTTCACTTTGATATAATCTCTAACTTTGCTGCCCATTTCTTTTACAAGGTTCAACAATGGGGTCAGTCCAGTCACAGTTGCTCAGAGTGGTGTCCAAAATCCAAGTATCCTCTCAAAATTTTATAACAGCCCCATCTTTGAGATTACATTTTGTCCCTTTGTTAATTAAGAATCTGGAAGCCATCATGTTTTCCCAAACACATGAACCAAGAGGAAGATTGTTACCTGTTAAGCTCTTGAAAACATTCTCGTTTTGGTAGAGGTACATACTTGTTATGATATCAGCCTACTTCCGCTCAAACAACAACTTCCACATAATTTCAGCATTGAGGGCTAAATTGAACTGTTTTATCTTTCAAATCCCTAACCTTTCAATTTTGATCTGCAAATGGAAACCTAAGCCACTAGAGGGAGTCTTTTTCTTTCTTTGATCCCTGGCCAAAGGAACTTTCTGTGGATTTAGTCGATTCTATCAGCCACCTTTGTAGGGACTCTCAAAATGCTCATGCTGTAGACAATGAGATTTTGAAGTGGCACAGTGATCGTCTGGAGTTTGCTAGCTTGGCAAAGAAGGGTTCCCATCCATCCAACTAACTTTTTCTGAAATCTTTTAACCTTTTCATTCCTAGGAAATTTAACACCAAACCATGAAATAGAGGCAAGGCAAGGTATCTAGAAGGAAGCATATCAATTCAACACCCTAGGATGTGAGCAATTTTCTATTGTCTAGGAAAAGGGGTATTCATAAAAAGGATAGTACTCTTTTGATCACTATAGGTGAATGGTCAGAGTCTATTTTAGTTAGTGTTGACAATGAACAATAGTATTAGGACAACAAATCATAGGAGATTAAGGCATGATCCAATTTGACGTGAATGAGAGAAGAGTCAACCCTTGTTAGACCAGGTGAAATCAGCATCTATCATCTTTAGATCCACAAGTAAACCATCATTGATAATTTCCGCCAAGTCATCTCTACTTTCCTTTGAAATCTGAAATCCCCCTTTATTTTCCTTATCTCTCAATGAGGTATTGATGTAGGAGCATCCCCGGTTGATGAGCAATCTTGCATCAACCAAAAATATTTCCTTTCAGTTTTGTTCTTGTCTAGTTCTTTATGTAGTTTTTTGTGTTCTTATCGGTTGGTACCAATAGTTGCTTTCTTTTCGTGGCAGATCTTATTTTCGGTTTCCAGGCTGGTTCATGTGCTTAATTCCATATTTTCAGTTAATTTGGGTTCTTTTCTGGTCAGTTATCGCTTCCGGTTGACTGTTTCTGGGTTCCGGGACAGTTCTTGTGCTTACCGGTTGGTTTTCCTTCATTACCGGCGCGATTCTTGGCGTGTGGATCTATTTTGGGTCTTGTCCGATGTTCTTTGGCATGTGGCCAGCCTTCTTGCTGAACCGCACCTCTTGGTTGTTATTTTCCGGAAAGATTTCTTTAATTCTTAGGTCTGACCTAGTTACACGTTTCATTTTCTTGCATTGGTAAATGTAATCTTATAAGGCCGACCCGGATATGTTCCGGTGGGTATAAAAATGACATTATGTAATCATTTGTAGGGGCAGAGGAAGTAGAATTGAGAATAAGGATTGAGATTCGCATTTTGTGATCCGGTTGATTCTTAGAGTCTCGGTTGGATTGTATCTGGCTAATAGCCTGCATGTAACCGGTTAACTATCGGATGTTCTTTGATGATTATATGATGATAATCGGATGGTTGCCAAAAGTTCTAAAGCAATAATATGATCTGTTTATGTAATCTTGTTATGTTTTCTTGCTGCTTTCGTTGTTTTACTCTTGCTGCATAAGCCGGTTGATTCTCTTTGAGGGGTTTACAGGTTATGACTGCATCAGGTATTAAAATTTCCCATTACCAACCATTTAACATTCCAATGAAATCTCCCAATGGTCCATTTTCTTACACTTAAAGCAAGCGAAAGGGGAGGATTCAATTCAACATGTTTCCACTCCCCTAGATTTGATAAGAAAGAAACTTGGGAGGGGAGAAAGGTGTCCTATATAATACAAACATAAATCCTTGCAAAAGCAGGCCTCTTCCTAGAACTTGTCATATGATCAATAGCAAGAAGTTGCCTAAAGGTGTTGGCAATCCCCCGAAACACTTCTCATCCCAAAATTCCATTGGAAGACCAGACACTCTGATCCAAATTGGGGCCATTTTAAAGGTTTTTCAAGAAGGATCAAACCTAGTTGACCATTTCTTGAGGGCTAGGGAAGCTTTTCCAAAAAACCAATGACCCCTAGTCAGAATGTTTATCAGATCCTCCTCACATGCAAAACAGAAAGAGGAAAATCCTTTTGGCATTGGAGCTTCATCCAACTGACCTTTCGAGCACCATCCAGTCCTGGAACAACTTAATGTTCAGATGAGGGCCCATAAATTTAGCAGCAAGAGTTAAATCCATTTTAGGGAACCCTCTATTCACAATGTAGTTAGGAGTGCTAATAGAAAATTCACCTCTCGTAGGATTCGAAATCATTGACATATGGGAGGAATTACTTTTCCTTGCAAATTGGATCCAGAAAAGATAACCTTTATAGCCCAAGAAAGAGATGGACCCACCTTGATCTTGAAAGGAACACCCAGGATTGCCCAAAGTCATTAGGGAGAATCCCAACAGGGATGCTGATTATCTTGATGGGCAAATTCTCCACTGGCATCCGACTATTACCATCCTTCTTAGAACCTCCCTGATCCACCTCCATGGTAAGAATGCCCACCACTATTGAGGCCCACCTTGTAAGACACCGTCTGTTTTGTCCTTCAGATCAGAAATCTGGGTTGAAGCATCACCCTTCCCTGATCCTTCCACAGAACTGCTTTCCTGCCTTGCCCCTATTCAGAAATCCATGAAGAGATCCTAATTAGTTTCACACCGTCTGTTTTGTCCTTCAGATCAGAAATCTGGGTTGAAGCATCACCCTTCCCTGATCCTTCCACAGAACTGCTTCCCTACCTTGCCCCTATTCAGAAATCCATGAAGAGATCCTGATTAGTTTCCTGTTATTAGAGCAATCGGATAACTATTGAATTGCATATAAAAGTCATTCCATAGTTTACAAATGGATCACTGTGGCAGATGTTCTTTTGGATGTCACTGATGAAGTTATTGATACATTATTTGTAATGTGTGCAATGATTTCACCCATGTATATCAATATAGCTTCAGAGATTGCAAGGGTAAAGGAACTCAAAATGTGCTGGATGACAAGACATGAATTTCCACTCATGTTCCTGTATTTAAGTGTTCTTTGTATAAAATGCAAGCTACACTCTGACACGCTTGTTCATGTTATGCTATAAAGTTTAATACTGGCTTTTTCATTCAGCTCTTTTTAAGTTTTTGCATTTCATATATATAGTCTGAGGACCAATACTATGTTGCTATGACGTTTCTCTTTTACGAAAGGAAGATGGTGAAAATAACAAAATTGCATTGCGTGTTCTCTTTGGGTATTCTCTATTTCTGTTAGTTGTCATGTCAAATGGTGGATAAATCTCATTGCTGCAGGTCTTTGTTGCCAATCCTAATAAACCGCCTGCCATATGTTCACTACTATATAAGAACCGTGAAAAATTGCTGACGTTTTTGGAAAGTCTCCACTTCGGCAGAGGTGAATCAAATTTCTAACATTCATCCATTTTAAGGACTGGCAAATTCAATCATAAATATACTGTTTTGCATAATTTTTCTGAATTTGTTCTTGTTATTGTACATATTTATGTTATTGCAGAAGATGAGCAATTCGAAGAGGAGAAAATCATTGTCATGAAGGAAATTAAAGGACTGCAGGCTCCCATTGACAGGCACTAGATACATGCTTCATTTCCTTTGTTTTCTGAATTGCTTCCAACCAAGTGGCATCTTTGCAATTGCTTATTAAGCCAGTGGCAGAAGGTGAACGTTAAGTACCACCATATGTCAGTGATTGCATCTGATATGTCTAATTTTTTCTTATGCTTCATTAATGTTTTACCCTCTTTTGCTTAGAGGATAATCAAGCATTTGGATTAAAAGACATGATATTAATTCAGTATTCAATGCTCCCATTTGTGTGTAGGCCTTCTACTTCATGATTCTTATATTGGCAGGTATTATCTGAGGCTTCTAGCAAAGACATTTGGCAAGTATGACAGATATGCATCAGGCATCTTCTACTATTTTTCTAGCCTAGGTTTGTAAGAGCACTCTGATTTAGATGTATATTAGATTCTTTATTTTGTTCAAACGTTGTTCCTTTGAGAAAGACAAGTGCTTTGGCTCTTGTAGGTATGTTTCATGTCATTAATTCTATATGCATGTTTCTCAAGCTATATTCTTCATTTTTGCTCCTACATCAACTCAAGTTTTATCTATATCTGATACTTAGTTAAATTCATTCACTACATAGTACATATAACATGTAAAACCTTGATATTGTAGTTGTATGTCAAGTTGAATCGCATCACAAACCTACAATACAAAGTGGTAGAAGTGTCATAGTTGTGTATAATTCAAGTTTAATGTATCATGAGCATGATTGTTGATGGTTACTCAGTGACAACTGCACAAGGAATCATGATATGGAGTCTTGTGAGCTCGCTCCACCCACTTAACAACTTGTTTGATCCTGTTTTATTGGTTTGGTTTTATATTGCAATTTTTCTTGGACAGATCATGCAGAATACATATGCATGCACAGGTGTGTGGGTACATATGAATGTGTGCAGTTGGCTTAGTAATAACAGTGATCTGTGTCTCCTTCTAATGAGACTCAATAAAAAAGCAACCATTGCTCACATGCATCACTATATGGTAAATACGAGAACATTATAAATCAAGATACAAAATTGTTGACCTACCACATCTTATGATTCGAACCAACTCTAGCTAGTGATGAAGGTATATAGCATGTTGGCGCTCCACACACCTATGTTCCATGACATATACAAATTAGATTCTCTATGTGAAACTGCTTTAATTGAAATTAGAAATGTGATTCCCAAGAGTGTAGCTTAATACACCTAGGCGAGCCAAGTTGAATACTCTGCATAGCAGCAGTAGTAGCACGATCAGTAACATTGTTATCCTGCTTGCATGTAATGTTCCTTACTAGGAAGCTGCCAGTTTCCCAATAATTAAAATATATCATTAAATATTATTATATCTTAAATTAAGCTTTTGAGATTAGAGATCAACTAATTCTTCATAATACAATCAATAACCAATTATATTTAGGGTTTATCTTTATTACTTCCCTAACCCTAACGAAAGATGGGGAATTACTGTGCTAGGGCGCTTGGAAACCAATCTACAAGTAGGCTCCCTCAAGGTTTCAAAAACAAAGGTCCATACCCCATTTTGGGACTTCTTCCTCAAGGTTTCAGGAACACCTATCCATAGTCCATCTTGGGACTTCTCCCTCACCCTCAAGGTTTCAAGAACACTTGTCCATACCCCATCTTGGGACTCCTGTCTTATGAGGAATTACTCCGCATCTCCCTACACAAAGCAACCTATCCTCACGAAGGCATTAGTGAAAGATCAAGGACTAGGCTATGAGTATACTAACTTCATGTATATATGAAATTAAGTATGACTGTCATACATATTGCAGTCTATATTAATATTACTACTAAATTCTGCATAATAACATTATCAGGCTTCATATAGTAAGCATACATATTAAGCACATCTCCATGCATACCAGCAAGAACAAAGATGTTACTGCCTGTAACTTAATAACAGTTCTGATCTTATCTGATCGATGGTCATCCCACTGGATGCTTTTGGTTTCCTTTCCTTCGTATTTCTCAATGTGAGGGAGAGGTCACACCTCTTCATCATGTAAGCCCTTCAGCAAGAGACACCCTTTGAAAGAGTGCAACTCTTCATTATTTCTGCCTTTGAAAGGGACAACCTTTCACAATCAGATCTGCACTTCTGATTCTCCATTATCCCCCCTTCAAATGAGTTCTCTTTTCCCTTTTATACCTCATATTTGGGGGAGTCAGAACTTATCATTTCATGCCTTTTGACCATTCATTGACTTTAGTCAAATTTTAATTATATTTAATCATATTATTTTATATTTTAATTTAATTTATATTTTTATTCTTTTGTATTTTAATTTTATTATTATTATTTATTATTAAATTATATTTCAAGGTGGGGACATTACATTGCAATTGAGGTTGATAAAGATTCCTCAGTAGTTGTTGTTGTACCTAGTACCACCTTCATTGCTGCAACCAAGCATAGTTGCCGTACTTGGCACTTCCACAATCACATCTAGAACCAGACAAATGCTATGCTTCATGACCTCTCGTCCAAGCCTCTAAAATGACATTCTGCTACTGATGGAGGAGGTTAGAGGTAGGTGGGATATTATCTTGAACACCATTGCTGTCATGGAGCAAGTTTTGTGCAACTTGTTCAACCTCAACTTTAGTAGGAAGGATGTGAAGGATCAAATCTTTGCTATTGGACATGTTTGAATAATTCTAATGAAGGCCTTGCTACTGAAAGATACATTGGCTTGTGTCTAGATTATAAATATGGGTGATACCTCAAAAGAGGAACTCATTGATCCTTTGTGAGGAAAAAGCCATGCCAATACAAATTGTCTTTCCTCCCTTAAAAATGCATTTTGTAAACTCTATTTATGTCTACGATAGTTGCCAAGGAAACCATATAGATATCTACCCTGTATATGTTTCCATGTCTAGTAATTTCATGAGAGAACAAATGCCATGACAAGTTGAGAATACCCCATCTGTGAACATCATTTTAATTTTAAAAAAGGACGCCGGTGAGCCTCTGTGACATTTTCCTTCTCAACTAATATTTTGATGGCTTCTGTTTGGTGTTTGAATTTCAGGTCTGCATTAGGCTCTCAACATTGTCTGCTAATCTGCCCCAAGATTGCTAGACAGTCTACCATAGAGATTTTATCTCTAAACACTGTTTGAAAGTTACCTTGTCTTTTCAGAGACGAAAATGTCATCTTTTCACGACATTATCTATGGCTCTTTCACTGGAGCAAGTACATAACACAATGAAATACTTACGTGAAAATTAATGGCCAATCAACACATATTTACATAGCATATAGGTTGTGCAATGCCATAGTCAAAAAGATCCAAAAGCAATGAGCAAATAGAAAAGGAATCCACAATAATCCCTAAATCTAACCGACACCACAACTGGTGGTGTTTTGCATATGTTGGTGTTCCTAACTGATTGCTTGATAATCTTTATAAGTAAGCTACCTTCAATGATCAGGACCCTCATATCAATGGCCAATGAACAAGAGGCAATAATTTGTTCTCCTCTGCACTTTAGGCTCCATTAGACCTAGGGGGGGTATTCCCTTATTGCAATATCTGGAACATCTATCTCTGCATATTGTGATGTTGGTATCAAGGTTTGATTGAATTATATCTTAAATCAGCCAAATCCTTGATATTTTATCTATAACCAGCTCTTTGAGAACATGCAATGACACAAAAGCATAAATAAAGGTAATGTTTTCTAATTTTAGGGTTTAAGAATCTAGGCCTTAATCAGAATAATATTCTCAGATCGGTGCCTATCGTGGGTGACAGTAAAATCCTACACACAAGTGCCTTTTTATGACCACAACTTCTTACTCAGATGACTGATTACTATTATATTACTGCATTACAAAAATATGTTTAAGAAAGGATATTACTTATGAGTCTACTTTGGTGATCCCTCAACATAACATATTTCCCCCCATATCTGATCTTAAGCAATTTCTTGAATAGAATCGATAAATCAGATACACAATATAGAAAATGTATGTTGACAAGCCCAAAAACCTTTAGCAATTTTACTCAAAAGGAAAATGTTCATATCTAAGGAGACAGTCATAAATAACACACACATCAAGTGTTTTACTTATAACTCAATCTAAATAGAAATT
This sequence comes from Cryptomeria japonica, assembly GCF_030272615.1. Taxonomy (NCBI): domain Eukaryota; kingdom Viridiplantae; phylum Streptophyta; class Pinopsida; order Cupressales; family Cupressaceae; genus Cryptomeria; species Cryptomeria japonica. The sequence continues at coordinate 524,079,607 of NC_081405.1, forward strand.
TGCCACACAAAATGCAAACAACTCACATGCACAATTTAACCTGCGACTTTGAACTACACTTCTCTTATTGAATTTTCTTCATGATTACAAAATTTTCAACTAGATCCGGTTTGATTACTATATGACTTGGATATTCAGAATAGTTCAGATCCTTACTATATAGAAAAAGTACAAAATAGGTAACCCTAAAGCCTCAAATAACAATTTTACAATATTTTGACTTTTACATGTCAAAAAAAGAACTTGGGATTTTCTGCCCATTACAATATTTGATTTGATCATTCAAAATTTTTTATTGGCTCACATGATTGCTGATGAAGAGCTCCAATGGTGTTGATCCATTTGCATAGGCCAAAATTATTGCTTTGCTTGAAAATTGCAAATCCCTAGTCATCTTGGCAAGATTTGGTCCAACTGAAATCTGATGACAAATTAAAACATGAATATGTATTAGCTTTCACACCTATCCTCCCATGATCCATACACCGTATCTTCTAGCCAATCGAATTCTAAAATTTTAACAACATTTTCATTGTGACTTGTATATTGGGCATCTAGGACTGCCCTTGATTCTTTGCCAATGTAGTCACCAAATTTTTCCTATAAGATTAGTTCATCCAGAATTTCATTGAATGCTCTAGTATCCAATCTCCATCTACACATACTAAGGATACAACCTTATGGCCGACTACACCAAATTCCACCTTTCACTACTCTAGGGTTTTTGCTTGGCTTTGTTCACCTTTGAAGCTTGACACAATATTGACCTCCATTTGGTCAATTGCTTTGACCTTCTCTCTCAATTGCATGTCCAATTTGATCATGTAGGAGACAACATCATGTAAGGCCTCCCTTTTTTTGATACTTCTTGTAATTTAGTTGGCTTATTATGATCATATTGGGATGATTTGACCATTTGCTTGATTGTAACATTTTTAGGCATCCATCTATTTATTATTTCCTGCAGACTAGTTGAATCTTGTTGATGCTTTACTAAGGCTTGATTTAAGTCTGTTGTGGCCTTGTATGCATCATCCTCTTTTACATTTATTTTAGTTAACCAGTGGTTAACTAAATTTGTTACAACTTTGCTATAGGGCTGCATTTTCTCTCCCTTTAATCCTTGCTCTTGATTTTTGAGCTCTATAATCTTTTCAAGGCTTCTCTATCGGATGAGAATGCTTCTCTTGAAGTGCTCATTTAATTGGCACAGAGCCACTTGCATATTCTGCACTTTTCTCTTAATATTTTAGTTTGACTAATACTTGCATATATTTTTGTTACAATTCATTGAAATCTTGATGTAACGTCTTCACTTTGACCTGACTAAACATGGTCGTATCAACTGCAAGGACTGCTGCATCTGGAGCTGATGTATCTTCAACCTTCTCAAAACTAGACTGCCTCTCAGTTGCTCAATGCTTTCCACAACATTAGGCTTATTGTATTGGGTGCAAGGGTTTCAAATGTTGGATTGAAACGAGACTCAACCACCTCCTCAACTTGCTCCTCTGTTGAGTATACTACTTTATTTTGCCTTATGATGGTTTCAAATGGTAAGGCACCAGCTAGATCCCAATTTGGCAGTAACAACATGCCACTTTCTATCACCATCCTTCTCCCTTCCTCTATAGTAATGCTATCTATCCTGAAATCAAATTATGATAGCACTTTCTTTCACAATTTATTCCATTGTGATGGGCCTACTTTCTTCCTTTCGTCTATAAGCTTATTCAGATAAGTTGTGTGCTTTCTTCTTAGTAAAAAATGTTTAAATTCTTGAGTTTTTATAAACTCATCTGATAAGAATTTTTGACTAGAGAGGGTCCTTATATCCCTTGTATCATCACTAGCAACTTTAAAAAAGTCAATACTCGTATTATAGGGCATTGATGGCACTATCTTTCCAATATTGTCTTCCTCTTCTTGACAACGTTAGACTCAATTTGCGATTTCTTCCTCACTATCAATGATTTCAATAGGAGCTCTCCTCTACATCCTGAGATGTTGAGGCTTCCTCTAATGTTTCTCTCCCTGTTCTCACATAATGCTTTACAAGCATCCTTGGATCTCTATGTACTGTAAGTCACTCTTCCTCAAGACCCATGATCTACTTTGCATTTTCAAGCATCTTCCTGATCTTAACAATCTTGTTTTCTTTTTTTTGCATAGAATCCTTGGTAAGATGGATCCTTGTCAATCTTTTCTTTTTATGCCCTCATAATCCAGTTCCATGTTTCTCTTCTATCTTTCACCTCTTCATAAGATAGGGCATTCCTCACTATATCTTCCTCCAACAGAAGTTCATGCACAAAAGTGGACTTAATCACATGAAGCCTCACAACAATGAGGAATTCTTTAGGATCAAAATTGATCCTAGCTACAACATATGACAATCTATATTTGCTCAAAATAGAATATATCTAATCTAGGCCATCCTTTTTGGGCACTTGAAAGTCAAACCATCTCAAGGCTATTGGAAATAGGGAGCCTTTCTTTTGACTCCTCAAATGAAATTTATCTAGCTCATTCAATTGCCATATAACCTCTAGATAGGCAATTCTCCTTGGCACGCACATTGACAAGATATGTGGTTTCATTGTAAACCCATGCAATCTGAAATATTTGGAGTATTGATTCAAATAACAATTTCCCCAATTGCGCTTCACCCTAACTCTGGAGCTCTCTCATGTGGCCTCATGAAGTCCATTACATCCTTAGGGATCCTCTCCATTTGCACACCAAAATAGGCCATCAATCTTCTAGCAAATAACTCTTCAAAGATGATGAAATTAGAGTTCTTACAGTTCCTATCCCACATATAGGTCCAACATTACACTCAGAGCAGATAGTAGCTATCATCAAACATTTTGATACTCAAAGTCTTATTCCAAATTTGCATTTTTGCATACAAAAACATGATTCTAGCTTTGTAGGATTAGCCTTGAGAGCCACCATTTGTTTGTGCATTTGATCTGTTGGGAACTTGGAAAAATCAAATTTAACATTCACTGTATCGTCTTGAATATCAAGGGTCATGTACATCATTGGAACCTACATCTCCTGTTTAGCATCCTTTCCAAGAATTTGACAGAGTATAGTATGTTTTAATAAAATAATCTTCAAAGGTTTCAATGCTGAGTGGTTCCATCTCAAAATCTTAACTCCTTTTCTATCAAGCCCTTTTACCCTATATCCTGGGATCTTGACTCTTTTGTAGACACTCTTATGAGTTTCATAACTTGTTGCAAAAGTGTCCAAATCTATCACTTTATTGGTAGCTCGACTCAAATTGAAGACTTCAACAATGTAAGGCTTTGTGAAAGATATTATAGGACTACGATAAGATGCCAACACTTTCTTCGACTTCAAATCATATCTATTTGTCATTGCTTAGACAAATTCAACATCAACAAGCACATTGGGGACCATGATCTTCCCCATGTCAAGGTACTAGTCGTTTCTCAAAGGAAATCATGTCATTCTCTTCCTATACTAATGTTCAAACAATGACCAGTCGGGTGTGGGGACCTTTGCATCTCTAATTCCTCTTAGGACATCTATTAATTTGTCATCAACTTTCTTCTTGTCCTTCCCTTTCGACAAGTCAATTGGCTTCCTTGCATACCTAGGGCGTTCAGTCAATAGGTCTTGCTCCGATCCCTTCTTTTCTTATGATGTTCTGGCCATTTCTGTGTATTGAGGGTTTGTTTGCATGTTAGGGTTTCTTAGAAATCATAGAGATTGGCAACAAATTCCGACTTTTACATTAATTGTGATTTCTATTGCAAATATGAGAACAATTAAGAGCAGGAAACTTCAAAACTCTATTGATTCTATACTTACAATCATTCTACACTCATAAACCCTAGTTCATCAATTGTTGTTCCAATGAACTTAATCTTGCATTTAAATCTCGATTGCAATGTGTTAGTCTTGCTTAAATAGTTAGAATCATGTATTAAATGCAGGAAATGAGCAAAAAATTGATTTGATTTTCCATCGAATTGCCATTACTGTGTAGGTCTTCGACCAATGAACTAGAAATTAGCCATTTCAAACTTCAAATATAGACCATTGATGCATTCGGATTACGACACAATCAAGGGGCACAATTGAAAGATCAAATCTGAATAATACATTTGAAGCGCTTGAAATGACATGAACCAATCAAAACATGCTACTTTTGGATTCACTTTTCCACGTCAGTTCCATTTGTACCAATAACACACAAGCACAAGAGTTGTTGGGGCCCACATCATCGCCTATGGGCTCTTGCACTACGCTTTGAGTTTTTTCTTACTTGGATGGAGTCCGCCTGTTACGTGTTTGCTTCGCCCAACGATGCAAAACAAATATTCTTCAGATCATTCAGACACTGCACTCTCACACTCCAATCATAAGAAAATACATTTGCCTTGTTGCCTTGTTGGACCGATAACTTAAACCAATGGCTAGTGCATCAACGCAACTTTGATATATTTGATCAATTTGGAGCCTGTGAAGCCACGATAGCTGTCGATTAAAATTTAGACACAAATACTGGGATTTAGGAAATATTTTAGATACAATATTAATCGGTCACTAGGTCAATGTGGCTGGTTTTGGATAAGGCAACACACATAAAGTCCTGAAAAAGGGAGTGGCCGCCTAGAACTGGTCAACATAGAATTAGAACACTAACTTTGGATAAAGCTAAGGGTTTAGGGTTTAAGACTCATGGTGAACAACTTAGCTATTTTAGTAGGGTTTAAGAACCAAAGGGCAACAAAAATTATGGGTGCTTCCACCACCATCAACAAAGACAAAGCCATTGCTTCCATCTTTGGCATGTGGTATATGCATAAAATTATCATTCACCACGTCAAAAGTGGACTTCAGTTGTATGGTTATGCATATGTTTGTTGCCTTATCTACCATTGAGCTTGAAGGTTAACAAATTCATCACCAATGAGGCTGGAAATTTTTTTTATTTATTTTTTAACAAGATGCGAACGAACAAATCAAAATGAAAGAGAGCAAATATGGAAAAAATCCTTTTTTTTAATAAGATGTGAAAGAACAAATCAAAATGAAAGAGAGCAAATATGGAAAAAATCCAAGCAAGGTGAAATCAAAGGGGATGTGATTACCAAATTTCACCAAAAAGAGTTCAAATTGTTGCATTGAGAAATTCATCTTTTTCTATGTTATAAGCAAGATCTAGTGTTACTTGGCCTGAATGCAAGATGCCAATTCCATAAGATTTTAGATTTATGACAAGGTCATGTCCAAAGGCTATCTATTAAACAAAACAATGACTAGATACATAATGTGGCTTCTATAATTTCCATTTTATATTTTTGCTTGCCCTAACATAGAAGGCAATCAATAATTTTATGTTCCAAGTGGCTGGTACTATAGCTATAACAATTGTACTTCTAGTGAGAGTTAAAATTATTTTTTGAGTGGAAAAGATTTGAATAGTCACCATGATAGGAAGATGTATATATGTTTGAGTTTGAGATTAAACTCAAAATTGATTGAACTAGTTAGAAGAATAAGATTGTGTCCTTGTCTCAAATATACAAGTAGAGTAAAATCATTTATTAATAAACAAAATTGAATCATTAATTAGTATGTTTACGAAATCTAGTTTTGATATATTATATTGCTTGTGGAATGATATTTTGGGTTCAATCAATCAAGTGGAAATCATGAGCATGTTTGGTGAGAATGCTTGGCTAACAAAGTGTCCACTACATATCAATTCTTGTTTAGTGTCAAGGCCTGGGACTACAAGGGATGAGGTTTGGTTTGGTTTGAATTCCAAGTGATTGGTCGAATGGATACTCTAATGTTTCCTCCAAACATAGATCACATGACAAATAAAACGTTTGTTTGTCCTCTACAATATACACATTAGGGATACTTGACATGAAAGATTTGATAATTTTATCGCCATTATATTTTCTTTAAAACATACAACCTTGCAACAATAATTTTATTATTCTTTGTACACTGAAAGAAACTTCAATATAATCAGAATTTCGAATTGAATATGAAGTTTTCAACTTTTTTTTATTGATGTAATTTGGAATTGTTGGTCTTAAACTTTGAATTCAAAAAATGATGAACTAGCAAGTGTATGTTCTATTTTAAAAAATGCATTCAAATTACGAGTCTTAATTTAAAGTTGTTAGAGTTTCTAACTTAAATCATGCTTTTAGGGTGAAGCATTCTCAAGAGTGATGAAATACAATTAATATCACATCACATGACTATCTAATCAAGGTATTTCTTGATTTTGAAGTTGAATAAGAAAAATGATAGAAGGGTAAGGTGTACTTTAATGCATTTCGAAATTTAAAGATTAGTAAAACACTATTGAAACAATCCCACTTGCTAACTTAATTATGGTTAAATTCTCCACAACAATTGATTTTGAAGTTGAATATGAAAAATGATAGAAGGGGTAATGTCTACTTTAATGCATTTCCAAATTTAAAAATTAGTAAAACACTATTGAAACAATCTTACTTTAACTTCATTACGGTTAATTTCTCCACAACAATTAAATGCAAATGCATATGAAAAATGATAGAATGAGGGTAAGTTCGACTTTAATGCATTTTCAAATAGAAAAATTAGTTAAACATTAATTGTCTCATGATCTCACTTCCTAACTTAATTATGGTTAAATTCTCCACAACAATTAAATGTAGTTAGTAGTTAGCGTCATGATCAAATAAGTTAATGCATCTCATACATTAGTTGAGTTTCTTTTAGGTTCATGTTCAATCATATTTGTGTACTCTAAATTTATTCTTGTAATTATTTAACATTAATTGTTATCATACCATAAAATACATCTATCATTTATTATTATTTATTTCACCTATCACCCTTATTCATTAATATAATAATATTTTATTATTTAATTAATGTGAACTAATAGTTCCACTTTTAATAAGTAATTAAATTTTTATTTATCACCTCAAAAGTTCTTTTGTGCTTCAAATAGCAATTTCTTCTTCTCATTATCTATTTAATAAATTACTTTAATTGATAATTAGCCTCCTAGGAGTTTTAATGACATTTTTTCATAACTAGTCATCTTTTCCAACTCTTCAGGTTGAATCCATAATCACTTAAATTAACTCTTGGTTTTTGAATGTATTTACACCCTTCATTTGATTTTTTAGAAAATTAATAAATACCATCATTCTTCTTGTCATTCATATGCCAAGTCCTATGCAAATTTACTTTGTTGAATATCTTTATTAAAACAACATATTGTCATGGTATTGAGTTGCATTCTTATTCCTTAATGAGTGAATTGCTATAATACACTCGACCCTAAGGTTTGTATAGGAAGATGATAATTAAGTTTTATTCTTTCTTTGTGCTTTCAAGTTCTCTTTGTTTTTATGTTTTTTATTTTTTAATGCATTCAAATCAAATACTACTATCATTAAACTCTCTCTAAAACAACACAATTTTATTTTTACTTTGCAACCAATTCCATTCAATAATCCAAGTTCATTTAATATTTGAAAGAACTTAATACTTATATTTAACCAAAGAGTAATCTATTCAATCTAGAGTAATTTTTTTTTTTTTAATCTTTGTGACAATCACTTTGTCATTTATACAAGGTTCTAAAAAGCAAATCAAAGCCAAAATTAACTCATGTTTTCAAATCTCTTGGATTCCCACTTTGATCTTCCCTAAATCTTAGTGGATTTTGTTCACATGTAAGTTATGAATGAGAAATCGCCAAGCAATGAAGTATGAGAAGTGACAAAAAGAGTAAATAAGCAAGTACCAAAATAGTCCTTGGATTGTCCACAAAAAGCGTATCATGACATAATCAAGAGACTCACGTTTTATATTGATTTTTGACTCCTTTTAATGGCCTGATTATTGTTTCACTATGTTAACATTTAAATACTGATAACAATCATTCTCCATTAAAATGAAGATTTCATACTAATCTTTTATGCTATAAAGTAGTTACAAGAAGTGGCTTCTTTCTTTTCATTTTATATTTGTTTGTTGCACTTCATTGTATCTAAGTATATCAAGTTATAAATCAAGGTTTCCTTTGAACCAACATAGGTGCTATAGAACTTAGGGGATTAAAATTGATGAAGCCTCAATTGTAACTCATGGTCTTATGTTGGCAAGAGACCTTGGAATAACCAAGATTACTAAGGAAGGGGGGTCTAAAATCATTGTTGAAGGCTATTTCTAATTGGTCCTATAAGAACTCTATCGAAGTTGCAAAGGAATTAATGAAATCTTGCTAAAGTATTAAGGTTGTGCATGTGTCTAGAGAAGTTAATAAGTGTATCGACCATTTGGCTAACATGGATGCACAATTGGTAATTGCTTGTATTGCCACAAGGTGGGCTCTCTACCCTCATTATCAAATGAATCCTTAATATTGAACCCATCAAAATCAATTAATCCTGCGCTATCACTTTCTTTTAGCTCCCCTCAACATGAGTAGAGTTAATGAAAGGTACCTTATTAATCATTTCAGCATAAACCACTTTGTAGAGAATGAAAATGATAAGTATGGTAGGTATAATTCCAATTTGTAGCTTCAAATTTCCCATTCAAATGACCCAAATCAAGTGGTTAAGGAAAAGAAGAGTTTGGGATAAAAGTACGAAGTTGTGTCACCTTTAGACCAACTTATCAACACAAGTGAATTTAATTATTGCTCCTTCTCGTTATGCAATCTTTCATCTTGATGATGGATCATAGAGAGTGGTCCAAAATGTTGATGCAAAAAACTCACACAATGGAATCCAGATTTAGCAAATTTATTAGCATAATGGATTGTGAAAATCTAATGTCATCAATAGATAGATTCATTTAAGATAGACATGTCTACAACTTTTCTAAGAAAAAATATTGACTACAAGCATATGTAGCACAATGTTGAGACCAAATTACCAAAAAAATGAAATTATTCAAAAAAAAATTGACATTTCAACAACTCCTAAGTAAATGATATTTTTTCAAATTATCAAGATGTTCTTTTGTAGATCAATAATTGTAGTTTAATTTTTTTTTTTTTTAATAGTTTAATTATTATTTATATTTTATATTTTATTTTTACTAAAAGTAGGTTACCAATACAAAATTATAAGGTTTGCTATCATGTAAAGTAAAAATAGTTAATTTTAAATTTTTTTTTTTATGATACACTAGATATAAGTTTTCATTTCAAGATTGTATATATATATATATATATATATATATATATATATATATTTGTTTTAGATAACTTCTTAAGTCAAAAGGTTACATCAATTGGAAACAATTTATTTTATATACATGCACACTTTAATATTGATTTGAAAATGTATCTATCAAAATTGGAAAAAATTAAATCCATACAATAAAAATTATATATATATATATATATATATATATATATATATATATATATATATATATATATATATATATATATATATATATATATATATATATGTATGTATGTATGTATGTATATGTATGTATGTATATATATATATATATATATATATGTATATATATATTTGTTTTAGATAACTTCTTAAGTCAAAAGGTTACATCAATTGGAAACAATTTATTTTATATACATGCACACTTTAATATTGATTTGAAAATGTATCTATCAAAATTGGAAAAAATTAAATCCATACAATAAAAATTCAAATTATAAATACATATAAAAACTGAAAGAAAAAAACAAAAATTACCATATAAAGAGTGACTTTCCATGTAACTTTATTTTTAGCATTAAATCGACAACTAAATTAGTGTCAATTTATAAAAAAAATCATATTATAATAATTTATTTTTTTCAAAAAAAATACAACTTAAACTACACAAAAAAATACACATTTTATTAGTTCACATCATTTGAAATATGCCATTTTTTATTGATTCAAGTTAAAATATTGGTTTGGTCTCGACCATTTTCTTTATAAAAGTGTGACACAACTTTGTACTTTTACCTTTGGTCTTCAAAACATGCGAGTTTGCTAGTGATAATTGAGTCCTTAATGGTTATTTGCCAAGGATTCAAACTTCTTGTGAGAAGGTCCATGACAATACCATAACTTGGAATATCCTTATGAGGGATGACCCAACCCACTTCCTTTAAAAAGGTAATGGGTTTGACCTTGTTTTATCTTACGAGTTTGCCAAATCTTGAAAGAATAAGATTATATACGTTTAAGGTATCTTATTTAGGGTAACAAAGGAGTTTATTACTTTGTTTGAGGCTTAGCATATGAGGAATGAAGTTTTAAAAGTATCAAAATCGTGACCATCATCACTTGAATGCATTCCTTAGGTATGTAGAGAAGGTCTACAAATTTTAGAATAGCTTGAAAGATTGTTGAAGTGTTAATGAGATACTTCACACTTGAAGGTAAAATAAATCTATTCTTACAATTCCCCTATGTTGAATCACCTAAGACAACAAGAAAATGAGGTTCCATTTCTTTTTTTTTTTGGCTCTCTAAAGGAGTAAGTTATAAGTTTGATTTTGAGTCTCTTAATTGTCCTTGCATTAGAGGCTCATCTATTGCATCCATAGTTATAAGCAAGACAAAACACACACACACTCATTCACCTTGATGATTTTCAACCCTACCCTTGTCTAACCGAAAGAAAATAAGAATTTTGGATCATCTTCATCCCCTACTCCTATGGGTGATTCCATGGTTGCTCTAATGCCCACCCTCCACAATGTTGGATTCTGCAAGAAGCGAGAACCGAGCCAGGATCAGATGTCGGTCATCGATCACATTCAACTCCAAGCAATAGATGATCGAAGATCAAAATAACTGAATGAAGAGAAATTTGGAATGAGAGATTAATAGAGACAAAGAAAAGAATTTTGAGAAGAATCTCATCGAGATATCATTGAACTACTAAGGTGAGAGTATAGTGCTTATTATGTCGAAAAATACTAGCATATACATTCAAGAGGTGCATTAACTCCCATTCCCCATAAATAATGGGAGATTTTGCCTACTTGGTAAATGTCGAAATATGTGGCATAACCTCCTTACATGAGAAAAAAAAAAGGAGTTATAAATGTGGCACATAAAGCCAAAAGAGGGTGTAAACCCAAAAACCCCATAACCCACTTAGGAAATGAGAAAATAGTGGTTATGTGAGGTGGCACAACAAACCAAAAGAGGGCGTGTAATTCAACTATTCACGAGTAGGTGGGAGTTGCACACTGAAGTATTTCACCAGTTGTCCTCATGTTAACCACTTCTAATAGCCTAAGAAAGCTTAAATAATATGTGTAGGAAAATAAATACCCCCTAAGATAACGAAAAATAATAAACCTACACTAACACCCACCTTTAAACATAGCTTAGGTGGATGAAAATATGGGTGTTGACAAATTAGGCCATGTTAGGTACCCATTTACATAGAGATCCCCCCAAAAGAGGAATACCCCCCAAATAGAGAGAGAAAATGATGGAATAAGAAGCCCCTCTTGAAGTAAACACCTATTGCATCCCAAGCAAAGCTTGCAAATGAAGGAAATTGCTTTCAATGAAGGGTTTGGTGAAGATGTTTGTAATTTGCTCCGATGTAGAACAATACTTAAGATCAATGATGCCTTCCTCAATCAACTCCCGAATGTAGTGCATATGTATCTCAATTTGTTTTGTCCTCTGATGATGAATTGGATTTATTGAGATCTATATAACACTCTGATTATCACAAATATGATGGTAGGGTTTTTGATTGGAATACCAAACTCAATGAGAACATTTAGAAGCCAAATAACCTCAATGGTGGCATTGACTGCCCCTTGATACTCAACCTCTATTGATGAATTAGCAATTGCAGACTGCTTCTTTCTTGACCAACAAACTGGACTGGAACCACGTGAGAAGCAATACCCTGAAGTAGACTTGTTATCTTGAGAATCACCTACCCAATTTGAATCTGTATATCCCACAAAGTCAATGTCCACGCCTATTGCATATTGAAATCCATAATTGTGAGTACCCTAAATATAGTGGAGGATTCACTTAGCTACTTTCCAATGCAACTCATGTGGCTCCCACGTGAATCGAGAGACCATGCCCACAACATATGAAATGTTAGGTCTCTTATTGTTGGTTGAAAATTTTGTACATCTGCTAGGATGTGCAAAATTGTGGTTTCAACCACAACACATGAGTATAAACTCTCCTTAGGGAAGGCTCTTGCTTTTCTAATACTAATTTAATCTAAAATGGATGGGACAACAACATTTTCTCTTCTTTCAGAAAAGATTACACTCTTCCCTCTTCACAGAAAAGAAGCAATAATTATGAAATAATGACAATAAAAAATTACGATGAAACCAAGAAAGAGGAAATGAAGTTTCCTTAAAGCACAAAGACTTTCATCACTTCCCTCGAGTCTGGAAATTAGACGAAAAGCTCAAAGTCTTTTAACCTTAACCTCTGATCAACCTTTTTAGGACTTTTAGGAAAATAGAAATGAACAACAGCAAAAAGTCTGAAGTATATTGCAACTTTTTAACGCAAAAAAACAAGAATGAGTGTAAACTCAAAGTCTCACAACTCTTCCTTAACACAAATCGATATCTACTCTAATTTCTTTCAAGAACAAGTGTAGACACAAAGTTTTACAACTTCCGTTGATAATAACTTTACTTCAATCTATATTAATCTTCAATATTTGCAGCAAAAAGTCTGCAAAACAAATTTGATTAATCGCTCAAGAATTACATGCAAGAAGTGAAATAATGAACACAAAACTCAAGAAATTCAGCACAAAGTCTAAATCCTTGAATGATTCTCTTCTCTTCCTTTCAACTTCAATTTACACACAAAAGCTCAAAGTCTTCCTTGCTATAAATTTCGACAGAGTTTACTTGCTTGCTTTCAAAAGATATCTAATACAGTAGGCCTCCATAAGTATTTATAGGAGAAGAGACTTGAGAAAAAGAAGGGAGGATTCTAACTAACTTGGACCTATTCAACAACTAGCTAAGACTTATTCAAAATTACAAGTCCTATTCTAAATTGACTTGTAATCACAAAAGTGCAAGTGATGAGTTCACTTGCAATTACAAAATTGTTTTTACATGTAAACTTGTCAAAGTGAAAACTACAATTTTAACAATTCAGAAAGAAACACTAAGTGTCAGGAGTCACTTGTGTTGCAGTATGCTTAGTCATGTATTCTTCAAACTTCTAGATAGTTCCTCGTAGCTCATCAGGATTTGGCTCATGGGTATTCTTAGCAACATCAACCGTTTTGATAACAACATCACATTAGCTGAGAAATGTATATCTATGTTTCTCTAGAATAGTTTAAATTTCTTCTAGAAAGGTTTAGTATTTCACCAAATCTTGAATTGATGTGACTTAAAACTATTCAACTTCCCATTCCCGATAAATCTTTCTTCTCAAATCAAAGAGAACTTCTTCAAACAACAACTCCTCATCTCGATTCACAATCTTACAAGATATTTTATTGAAACGAGAAACAATATCTTGCACCATTTCCACGTGCAATTTCGAGGCATCATCAATTTCTTGAATAAGCTCTTTTAGAACAAGGGATTTATTCTCTAGAAGTTCTTCAAATTTTATATACATTGTTCTGGTAGGAATAATGTCATTTTCTTGTAGAACATTCAACTTTTCTTATGGCAACTTATGCCAAACTAGTTGCTCTCAATATTTTCCCGATTTTGTTTGAAAGCCTAAGAAGTTTGGTTTAATCTTACCTTGGTCATTTCCAATTTGACCATCACCTGGAACGTTTCTTTTACTACTTGAGCACTTTGGTCAAAAAGTTGATCTACCCAAGAATCAATTGTCTGCGCCTTTTGAGTAGCTCGTTCAATTTGCCTGATTGGTTCTTTTGAGACAAAAGAGGCTGAAAGATTGATCCTTTCTTTAGAAGACTTAGTGAACTTTTGGATCATTGAGATAAGTTGCAAATTTTCCTCTTCCAACCTTCCTTTCTTTGCCAGAAGTTCATCATACCTCTGCACCAATGAAGTTAACGAGTGCTGAGTATCATGCATGACAACTGCATGTGTTTTCTTACCAAGTTCCACCCTTGTGATTCTACAATCTGAAGTTCACATCTCTTCATGTGGCTTGTCCACAACCGGTTCAACAATTTCTGCAACTTTCATTCTGTCGTTGTCTACTATCACTCTTGGAACTGTTTTAGCCCTTTTAGCAACCTTGGGTTTAGACTTTTTAAACTGCTGAAAATCAAAGATGTTAGGAGAAATTTCCTGCTTCTCTATCTTAGGAGTGAAAGAACTGAGCCATGGAGGTAAAGTCATCAAATTTGTCTCTGAATAGGTGGAGGTGGTGAAGAAACATGCTCCATTTGGACTATAGTTGTCACCTTGAGAGAGGTTTCTATTTGAACAACAATCATCACCTGATCAATAGGCAAGGGATGTGATGATCCCATCATGAACTTCTCAAAATTTGTAGCAGAAGCATCAATTTCTTCCAATGACAAGTTGGGCAAAGAAACATATGTAGGATTATCATAAAAAATGTTTGACAAGTCTTCATGGGGATGATCAAGAGATGGTTTTGATGCTGAAATTGGAATAACATTATGAGTAGACAAGCTCAATGGGATAGGAGCAATGTGAACAGTGGAAAAAGAATCCACGTTTGTGTCAAAAGGAGACATAGGCAAATCCAAAGGAATCTGAGAAGGAACTTTGTGAGGTGACTTTGAAGATGTGGACTTAGGAGCATCATCTTGTTGTTGTTCTTCATCTAGACCTTCAAAATCAATAACCTGAATATGAAGTTGTGGTTTCTCTTTTCCTTTCACTATTACTTCTTCAGGAGGAATCACCATTGCTCTAGCGATTGCTCTACCGACTCTTAATTTAATCCGTGTTAGTAAAAAGAGTTAAACATTCTATTTTATCAAGTACAAATGTTGAGTTTGAAACTCATATACTTGATTTCGAGTTTTACAAATCGAATTACAAGTAAGGTTTTTTCCCTCTATCCAAGTTGTCAAACTGAAAATGTCTCTTTCCATACCGGTACATGGTCATACAAGTTTTCCATCAATGGTCCATCAAGGTATGTGTTTTCAGTCTTCTTTTGTTTTCTTTTGGTTGTTTTAATTTGCTTTTTGGCATCTTTATGTTCTTGTTTGATCAAACTTGTAAATAATCATGATCTTGCTCAGATTTCAGGTTTCTATATAGTCTTCCCAAGCTGTTTTTCTCTTTGAATACAACCTATGAATTTGCATATTTTCCCCTCTTGCAAAATTTCCACATTTACTTGTATTCGGGTTTTCGCAACCCGATTACAAGTAACAGTGGTAGCATTGTCCTTCCCTTTTGGTAAAAAGAGTTAAACATTTTATTTTACCATGTACAAATGTTGAGTTTGAAACTCATATACTTGATTTCGGGTTTTACAAATTGAATTACAAGTAAGGTTTTTTCCCTCTACCCAAGTTGTCAAACTAAAAATGTCTCTTTCCATACCGGTACATGGTCATACAAGTTTTACATCAATGGTCCGGGAGAGAGGTAGATGAAGCACCTTTCTTGTTATCAACTTTGATTTTAGACTTGTGTCCAATATGCCCTGTAGAGTCATCATCTTTGCCAATCTTGATCTTGATAAGTCTAACACCATTACTTCTGAGCCAAGCATTAGTGTTAGCCAAAATATGCTGAAATCTATCCAGAATGGAGGTACATTCTTTTTGTGACCATTGAATTGATGGAAGTGGTGCTTCATCAACTCTCTTTTCAACATACTCAGAATCAAGTATGTTCCCATCATCAACCATTCCTTCAGGAATGTTTGTCAGGTTCAAGTCAACAATTTGCTCAAGTGTAAGCCTTCAGTAATCCATCCTCCGAATTTCCTCTTCTGTATGGAGATCAACCAAGATGTCCTCTATGTGATGCACATGTGTGAAATATCTTTTAATCCTTTCTTTCATGCTCCTGTAATCAAATTATTTCCTTGATTTGAATCTTTTGAGCTTGATTTCCTGCATCTCAGTCTCCATGGCCTTGGCTTTTGTAGACGTTATGAGAGAATATCGACCAATCTGCAATGGGTTACTTGATGCTATCCCCATTCCAGCCTTGTGTCAAATTTATTGTTGCGCATGAACTGTCATAATTTGTATTCCCAACTCCATAAGAATGATCTTATTGGCTGGATATCTAAGAAGCATATATGGCTGCTCATTGTAGCATCCAACTCTCGTATAGGTAAAAGTTGGGAACTGAAAGAATAAGTAGCCATATTTGTTTACTCTCTCCCATGCAACATCCAACATTCTTCTATTCTTCAGTGTTTTATCAAATAAAAACATGTAGTGACCAAAGAAAGCATCTTGAACTCTTTTATAATGGATCCTATTGGGTCTCAAGGGTAGCTGATCATAATATTCCCGCATAGGTACAAGTGAGTGACCAACCTTTGTAAAAAGACTAGGGAAATGTCTGAGTGACATTGCTATATATACCAGGTATGAATTCATGTAGAAGGACAAAGCGGTAGGAACATTGACAAGTTATTCACATAAAGCATCACTGATAATCTCACCCCAAAAGATGTGCAGGATTTGCTCGATGAGCACAATGAATTGGTACATCTATGGTTCAAAGATATTAGAATGCTCCAAACCCATGATTCTTCTTAAGAGGGTAATTGTGTCACCAATCTCTCCCTTGAAATCACAACAAAACAACTTGGCCCACCAGGTAAGATAAGTTTGAGGCTCATGAATCCATTTATTAATATGACACTTGCACTCCTTCTCCCTTTGTACATAGTATCTTGCCACACTTTGTTTTGAGATTTCCACATGAGTTGTAGGTGCTTTGAAAATTTTCTCAATGGTTTCAGCATCCAAAAGAATAACGACCTCTCCATCATCATCTCTACTAGTTCGGGTTTCCCAATCAAAATGAGCAGCACTAGCAAGAATAAATTTTGGCTCTAGGGAAGCTACTGGGAAAGAGGAAACAAGATGAATATGGCTATCCAATAAGCACTACATATTATGATCCTTAGGTTTTTCAACCGTTTTAAGGAAATCAAACATATCAACATGTCTGATTTTTGTATCTTTAATCTTCTCCAATGAAGAAGAAACTTGAGAAGGTAAAATCTCGTTTTGATATTTGTCATACTTGTACTTCATCTTCTTGTGGGAAGATGATGCCAACAAATCGGTCATCGAACAAGAATCTGTAGTGTTGCGATGAAAATCCAGAAGTGTCAAGGAAACGACATGATCTATAGAAGAAGCCATATTATCTTCTTCAAATGGGAAAAACTTGAACTCAAACCCTAGCCCTAAATCTCTCAAATAAGGAGTAATGAATGAACAAGAGGTTTTAAAGATATGAATTTTGACCAATTTTGGATCTTGAAAGGTATACTGCAAGTATGAAAATGGGGAAAAAATCTTGTGAAGACATAACTGCAATTGGGGTTGTAAAATTTTGATTGCAAGTAGACTTAAAATGGGAAAAACGAATGAAGGTGTTACGAACAAATGCAATGGTGGGAAAAGGGATTTTAACATGAAGGAAATTATGGAAAGAAATATTTTGACCATTGAAGGAAAACTTGTATGACCATGTATCGGTATGAAAAGAGACATTTTCAGTTTGACAACTTGGATAAAGGGAAAAAACCTTACTTGTAATTCGATTTGTAAAACCCGAAATCAAGTGTATGAGTTTCAAACTCAACATTTGTACTTGGTAAAATAGAATGTTTAACTCTTTTTACCAAAAGGGGAGGACAATGCTACCACTGTTGCTTGTAGTCGGGTTTCAATAACCCAAATACAAGTAAATGTGGAAAATTTGCAAGAGGGGAAAATATGAAAATTCATAGGTTGTATTCAAAGAGAAAAACAACTTGGGAAGACTATATAGAAACCCTAAATCTAAGCAAGATCATGATTATTTACAACTTTGATCAAACAAGAACATAAAGATGCCAAAAAACAAATAAAAACAACCAAAAGAAAACAAAAGAAGACTGAAAACACATACCTTGCTTGATCAAATGTCCTAGGTAAAAATAAATGAAAAAGACATGACCCAAAATGTTGTATAAATAGATAATGGAGCCTCCATGTCACATTTCTTGAAGCAAGAAAAACAATGTGGCACTCAACAAGAAAAACGACGTGGCACTCAACAAAATGCGTTGAAAACGGCAAAGGAAAAGTCCCCTATTTAACACCAAACACTTAACATTCAATACCGAATGCAACAAGTGTCAAAACATAGTGAAATCCATGGATGAACCCCCAAAAATGTGGAGCTAATACACAATGAATAGAGAATACAAAAACAAGATCAAAACCCATAACATCGATATGCAACAATGTGCTAACTCTATGTGAATCGAATTTTAGGTTGGAAGCAACAAGTTCGATGTCCATGGGAAAAGAAATGCGATATCGGGTTGTAAAAATATGATTACAAGTAGAAGCTATAAGTTCTAAAACTTCATACAAGTTACAAAGAAAGTAAGGAGAGATGGAGTCAGGTTATAAAAAATCCGACTACATGTTTTCTATTTAAAACTTTCTTTCTCTAAAACTATTGAAAGGCCTCCAAAGTTGGGTTTTAGAAGAACACAAGCAAAAGCACACATAAAAAAAGACTTGTAATCGGGTTATAAAATCTGATTACAAGTTTTAAAATAAAAAAGAACAAAGGAAAAATAGGAACTTTAAGGAGAACTTACTAGTTCTCATAAACTTGTATTTTTAAATTCACTTGTAATATGATCAAAAAGTCCCCTACAAAACAACTTTAAAAGACAAATAAGGGAAACGGAAAAGAAATAAAGTTATAAATTACACATCTTTTATAAACTTTCACTTGTAATGATTTGAAAAATCTCCTAAAACTTAAAAACAAAAGTCTCTTTTACTTGCAAAAGAAGGAAAAATTCCCACTCGCAATTCAGAGATCAAAACCCAATTTTGGAGAAAAGACCAAGCAAACGAACTTAGAATGTGATGGAATTTGAAACATGGATCAAGAATGAATCGACAATTAGTCCGGTTAAGAAAGGAGCAAAAATTTTGCCTCAAAAAGCGTGTCTTAGAGTAAAAATTCATTTTTGAATAAATTTTTTAAAGGGATTGTCCAATTTTATGAATACAAAACTACAGACAACATGTATGAGTCAAGTATATGAGAATCTCAACAAGATACCAGTATAAAGTACCATCAACCAAGGGTGAAGAGCACTTAGCCTCAATTTGGACCACTAACAAAAATAGAGTCAGTGTAGGCTTACATTTAGCCAAGTGAAATTTGGAGAGCATATCAAGTGCATACTTCAAGTGTCCAAGAAAGAGACTTGAATATGACTGAGTGATCTCAATCCCCAATTAGTAATATAAAAGATCCAGGTCACATTAAAAATCTATCATGTAGAGAATTTTTCACTGTCTTGATGGTGGATGAGTGACTCCTATGGTCAACAAGTCATCAACATAGAGAACTATTAATGCGAGAGTTTCATCTTGTTATAAAATTTATACATCCGG
Source organism: Cryptomeria japonica (assembly GCF_030272615.1). Lineage (NCBI taxonomy): Eukaryota > Viridiplantae > Streptophyta > Pinopsida > Cupressales > Cupressaceae > Cryptomeria > Cryptomeria japonica. Next base: position 524,099,194 of record NC_081405.1, read on the forward strand.
ATCAGAATGACATTGAATGAAACCAACTGTCAAAAGGAATGAGTCCATCTTGGCATACCAAGCTCGAGGAGCCTATTTGAGGCCATAATGAGACATTCGAAGTCGACACACAAGTGAAGGATCCTGAAGAAATGCTTGTGGCTTCTCTATGTAGATTTCCTCATGAAGGTCATCATGAAGAAAGGCACTCTTTCCATCCTGCTGATTAACTTCCCAACGATGGGTTGCAACTATAGAAAGGACAAGTTTAATGGAATTCATCTTAGCAATTGGTGCAAAAGTATCAGAGTAGTCAATCCTGGGAACCTAGGAGAATCATTTTGCTACCAAGCGAGCCTTATACTTATTAACCAACCCATCTGCTACAAATTTTGTTTGATAGGTCCACTTGCATCAAAGAAGTTTCCTTCCCTTAGGAATAGGGACTAAATCTCACGTGTGATTCCTTTTCAAGGAATTGAACTCTTCTTGCATTGTAGTTGTTATCACCTAAACCTGCACCCTTTGCTAAGCTATCAACTCAACAGGCTTGTGACACATGGGAACACTTCTAGGCCCGTGGGTTGCCTAAACTTGGAGTGTACCTTCTGAGAAAGATGGTTCTTATGGGCCTCACCTAAATTTAACTATTCTAATGATCTTACTAAGAAAAGAGAAATAAGGATTGCATAAATTAAACCTACAAACTAACAGGTGATGCACCAAAATTTACTATCCAAATTTGTAAAATCAGATTTTACAATGACACAATTTCAATCAAAAGATAAACTAACTTGCACAACCCAAATTGTATACCTTGCATAGACACTTCACAAGAAGGTTTACATTGCACCTAATTCAAGAAGGAAGAAATAAACTTCACAACTTGAACAAACTACAACACAACTCATAAAAACCTATAACAAAGTATATTCTCTCTGCAAAAGCATCTGGATAATTAAAACAAAACTACAAGGAAGAAATAAAACTTCACAAACAATAATGTTGAATCAGTCAAGTGCATACAATATGACATAAAATGAAAGGAGGCAAATGCTTATCTATTGATATCAAAAGGTAGTCTGATATACAAATATGAAAAAACGAGTCACAAATAAATTCAAAAATGAGTTACAATAATGCTAGTGAATGAATAGAACTAACTTCACAAAACAAGTTTAGACCATACTTATTGTAGACACATAAAATTGATTAAATTAATATTTAATTAATTATACCTTTATCCCTTGATTAATTTAATTAATCATGTTAGCCTATTATTCCTTTAAATTAACTAAATTACATTTAATTAATTTTCCCCTTCCACATATATAATTAATTTATTAATTAATTATACACGTCTCTTTTATCCTAAAGTGGATTTATTTCAATAAATCAAGCTCACCTTTAAAGAATATTCCAATTTTATTCCTAGTCCTAATTATCTAAATTAATTCTTAATTAATTAAGCTAATTCTGTGATTCCTACAAACCTATCTTTTAATCCCCCATTAAACTAATTAAACCAAGGCCTAACTCCTGTTAGTATTTATTCAAATTAAAAATACTACACATCTACCCAAAACCCACATGTGACTCCACATGTGACCCCCTCTTGAAGGACTTGCATGCACAAGTCACTTCAACATCTCCACATCACCTTTGACAAAGGGGTTCCCACACATGTGTGAGGATGCTCTTCCCCATAGAGCCACCCTACACTTTCCTCTTATAGCTTGTATGTCATAATCTCTCTTCCACTAGCCCTTACACCCTGCCACAAGTGTTTACACTTGTCAACTTCTTGGACTTCCCAAGATTTTCTCACACGTGTGAGCAAATCTTCCCCTTTTCCCTATGACAGTTGTTCCTCCCAAGATGTACTCACACATGTGTGAGTACACCTTTCTCTCTCCTTCAATCTGAGCCCTTGATCAACTTTTGATCTTGACTATCGGTTTCCAAGCCTCAAACTCTATAAATTGAGCCCTTATCTCTTATCAATCCATCCACCTTTCATCATAGCCTTATTCTACCATTTTGGTTGCATATCCATAATCATTGCATCCATGATGTTGCCCTCTTGAGTGCTTAATCCATTTATCATAACACCCTCATCATGTCAGAATCCTTATCCACACATTCTTACTTTGTTATGCAATTGTGAGGGCAATCCACATTCAACTCCATTAATCTCTCCAAACCTTCATTTGTCAATCTCGAAGCATTGGGATCGTGAAGAGGAGGAGGACAAGGAAGACTCACATCAATGAGAGCATCATGAGAGAGTTCATTTATTTGTTCATGTCTCTTATTCCTTCAAGTTTTATATTCTTTCTTGGTGATGCTTTCATATGGTTTAGTTTTTACATGACTAATCGTTACTAATCATTTGATGCATTACATTTTGGCATGCTCGGTCTATACTTTCAAGTTCTAATATTGCATGAAAACACTTGTTACATGAGAATTTTCTTAAGATGTAGTGTTTCTGTATTGACATATTTGCATTGATGTTTAAGAAAACAACATAAGTTGTAGCATTTAAAAAAAAAAAAACCATTTTGTGCATGTTGTAGTAATGGTGTGTCGTGAAAGCACAATTCTCTAATGTTTGATCATATTTGGTTTGGTAGACTTAATCACTCCATTGACTATGCATAGATTTAGCATCTTCATCATATTTGGTTGGTGAAATTAATCATTTCTTTATTCGGTCTGAGGCATATAATGAACTCAGTCGCAGTTTTCCTTTATTTAGCATGATATAGGCATTCTAGAGGCTGGTATTTCTCAATATTAATAGCTGATTGTATGGGCTTTCTATGCTTTGTTATGGCTCATTACCAGTGATATTTACATTAATCGACCTATGGTTCATTCCATTCTATTGGCTCCATTTTGTTACCTCCACAAATTGGCCGGATCATAGTAGTTGTAGAGGCCCGGGTAAGTGCATCAAGATGGTGAATAGAAAAGTGGCCACATGCAAAAAAAAAAGATTTTTTCATAACCCGGTAGTGTTCTATAAAATTCAAAAATGTGCTAGGATTGGTAGCCAAAAATAAGTAAAAAAACAAAAAGTTCCTCAAAACGCGTACATGTTATGCAAACCTAATGGGAACGTTCACAATTTCTCATAACCCATATGGGTTATGCAAAACTAGAAGTTTTGGCCTTAGTTCTGCATAATATGCAGAACTAGGAACCAAAGAGGAAGTGGGGAGAGAGAGAGAGAGAGAGAGAGAGAGAGAGAGAGAGAGAGAGAGAGAGAGAGAGAGAGAGAGAGAGAGAGAGAGAGAGGGGGGGGGGAGAGAGAGAGAGAGAGGGGGGGGGGAGGAGGAGAGAGAGAGATTGGGAAAAGGGAGAGAGAGAGAGAGAGAGAGAGAGAGAGAGAGAGAGAGAGAGAGAGAGAGAGAGAGAGAGAGATGAGGTAGATAGATAAGGAGAAGGAGAAGAGGGTGAGAGACTCGACAGAGAGAGAAGTGTGAGGGGGAGAGAGATGAGATAGAACTCAAGGAGGATAATTAGGGCTCAAAATAGATAGAGACGGTGATGAGGAAAGGAAGACGAGAGAGAGAGGAAAATAAGAGAGACATGCATGTATAGAAACATATATACATATATCTATAAAAATGTATGTATATATAACTATAGATATGCATATATACATACATAAATACATATTATATATGTATATCTATACATATGTGTAGTAAATGCTAAATTTACAAGCATACATTTTGATGTCTTCATAACTCGTACGGGTTTTGTGATACTCAACATGATGGTTTTAGTTCTACATAACCTGTACTAGTTATGTAGAACTATGAATGGTAATTTTTGTTTTTCAAAACCTGAGCGGGTTATCTTGCACATCAAAATCCGTGCAGGTTTTGGCTTGGTAAGAGGGTTGGAAAATGATCCTAAGGCTTGCAAGCTCATTTTCCCTCCATTTTTGTCCCTTTACACGTTTTTTCATCTTCCAACATGATTTCTCGACTTCGTCATCATCAGTTTTACAAATGATCAAGTGGGTATCTCTAAAATTACCACTATAATCTCACACGTCTTCTCAGCTTTTTGACCATACAAATTTTTCTATTTTTGGACAACATTAGCATTCTAAACTTTAATTTTTTTTACCAATGCCTTGACAGTCCTCACAGACATATGTCTACCATTTTCTTGATATACTTGACCAAATTAAAAATAAATTACATATTATTGTTCTACACTAGATTCTATACACTTTAAAAAAATAAGTTTGTATTTTTTATTATTTTGATGCAAGTTATGCCCAGCGCACGAACAGGTACCAAATTTTTAGGATGCGGCCACTTCAAAAAATCATAAAAAAAAATATTGAATGAAAAATTACAAAAAAAGACACACCTTCTAGATCTCACTCTTACCTATCATCCTCCCAAAGGGTTTTGCAAAATACTAAATCTAACTATATATTTTGTACAGTGCATGAAAACAGCGATGTTATGTTTTTCTAAAAAAAATCAGGAAAATTTTTTCGTGCACGAGTGGTTTGAGCCTCTTTATCTTATCTAATTTTTAAAAACTTTAGTAGTTTAGAAATTAGATTCATACTACTACAATTATTATTTTTTTCTCAACTCCTAGTTTTGAGTGCATGACCTTCAAATATCTCTTTGAAGTTCAGGTTTACCTGTTTTCAGAGAAAAGTGGCCACTTATGCCCCTTTTTGTTCACCATCTTGGTGCACTTACCCGTGTTCATCGCATTCGTCCATGGGTACCATGTCCATATCGATGGATTCCAACATTGTATAACGACTCTGGCCAGGGAGGTCGCTGGTAAAAGCCAGTCGACTTTGGCTTCCAACTGAATGTTTCCTTTGGGTCGAAAGTTTCTTACACCTGCAAATCGTGTTTGCTTAAAGTTTATCACAGGAAGGAAGGGTATTGACAAACATTGTTGAATATTCCTTACACCTACAAATCACGTTTTCTTAACCACTTCTAACACCAAACATTTGGCTTTACGCCTACCATTTGCATTTGAAACTTCTCATGCCTTTGGACCACATTCATTTTGTGAATATAGTGCAAGTTTTGTATCCCGTGTGCTCCTTACTGTTTTGGTTATGACATCCAGGCTGTCAGACTGTATTGGAATGTGCCTTCATTATCATTCTATTATAAGAAGACCTTATATATTGGCACCTTTTCTTTCCTTTTGCCTTCTTTTATTATGGACCTTTAGCAACTTTGGTATGGTCGTTAACCTTCAAATCTGTCTTATATCACAATGAGATAAGTGTGGATTGTGATTTGCATAATTCACAAGACTAAATTTTGCCACTTTTAGGCCTTAAAACTCCTTATGTGTGTTTGACACTACTCATCCCTATTTGTCAAACCCTACAACATGGAAGCATGCCTGTGTTTATTGGTAATCACTATGGTGTTTTCTGCCATTATTATAGATTGCAACAATGATTATAATTCTCGATTGCTGCTCCTAGACTGAATTTTGCCACTTTTGACAATAAAATTCACTGTGCCTTCTCTGTTCTGAGACTGGTCATAAGCTCTATGATAGCTAATAATATCTTTCTATTATGAGACATAATCTATGATCACTATATTCTTGCCTATCAAAAACACTATCCATTGTCTTTATTATTGCCATTATCATTGTAACTTTGATCTAATTTTGTTGATTGTACCTTTTCATAACAGTCACCAAGGTAATGGACTTTTAGGACTGCTAAACCCAAGGCTTGTGATTGTGAGTATTCATTTAATGGTTGTCTTTATGCTAGTATGGTTCCTATAGCATCATAAATTGTACACCCTTAACTAAGTGGTACAATTCCATGCTTAGGTTAGCACCCGCCTTAGTGTGTTTACATCTTGCATTTCAATCCTCTTTAAGCATTCGATTAATTAATTTAATTAAATCTAATGTCTTCTTCATCACTCTACACATTATACAAGTGGGCCCTTTACATTAAGTATGCCCCTTTTTATTTTATCCTCCCAATAAATCATTTCATCAAATACCCTAATTATGCCCTATTTCGACCTTTAAGGCATAATTTCACATACATAAATGTCACAAATTCCCACATACTCTTGAAGTTTTCTCTAAAATCACAATATCTTGCTTTTGAAAATTTGGTGAAAAGTTGGTCGAACCATGTGTTCGGACCAAGTAGTATACTACCTGGTCTTGACTTTTTCTCCTCGAATTTCGAGAGCATCTTTTGGCAGTATTTTAATATTCAAATCCAAGAGATTGACAGAAAATATTATTTCTAGGTTAGCCTATGACTTAAAACAAAGTTAGGGTCTCCTACATATAGCCTTCTTTTCCTCATTTAAAGGATCTAAGATATAGTGATTGAAGGAGCCTCTTGTGAAGTGAAAGTGCAGGTTATATGAAGTCTACAACAACAAATCAAGAATTCATCAAGTATACATCAAGCATTTTCAACATCCATTAGGAGCTTTGAAGACATTGAAGAATAATAGGAGATCATCGACTGTTGATTGTCTTGTACCTCTTCCTTAGGGTTTGGTATGGTTTCATGTTATTTTCATGTCTTAACATAGGCTTCATTTTCAGATTTACATTCATACTTTAGATCTCTTAGTTCATTTGTGATTTGAAGCATTAGAATTTTCATTTAGGGTTTGCTCTCCAAAGCGTAGGTTAGAACTCTAGATTCTTTATTACTCTCATTTAGGATCTTGCATACACACAAGATTCTTGCACACACACTTTTAGTACATTATCGACTATTTGTGGAGGTGGAAACCACTGAAACAAGGGGTTTGACTAAGGCAAAACCCTATATATTCACCTAAATACCCTTTTTCAAGTTGCTGGTGTAGGTACAGGAATTCGGCAGGTGCATGATTTTTGGGACCTACGAAAGAGACAGATAAAATCTTAGTGCCAAAATTTGATCTCTGATTATAGAGATTATGGCATGGCGCCCTAGGAGAGGACCAAGGTATGGCGTCTTGGCCCCTAGGTTTTTGTAGCATTTTGTGCCAGATTTGCATTGCAAGCGCTTAAGACCCCATATCCATAGTTACAGCATCTTGTCAGGAAATGGACCAAGGCACCCAACGCTACCCAATTTGCATAAGATTTCAGTAGCAGGTGCACCTCTGAGTCCATTTTTTAGTCCTGCTTTCAATATGTCAGTTTCAGTTTAGACAAAATTTGTATTTTTAGTTTATGTGTGCTTCGTTTCTCATCTCCTAGCATAGTTGATTGTGGCATCATATTTTTCATATCTACTCTTCATTACAATGAAGGAATAGAAACCCTAAGATATATTCCTTGACTCTCACTTCCCTACAAGAAGTAGTCAAAGTGAGATATCTCCCTAGGCTCTTTCATATTCCACTGTGTGTACATGAGGATGGGATTAGGTCTTAGCTACTTGGTTCCATTTTTTATGCTCCACATTTTGGTGAACCCGATGTGAATCCAACCTTCTTAAAATTTGCATTTCCTAGTTAGATCTAGTTTTTGCATCTTTATTTTCATTCAAAAGCATAAAAATTCAAAAAAAAAGTAGTACATTGTATACATTGTGTGTTTTAAGTTTTGTATGCAATCTCCATTTCAAAAATGTTGGATCTTTATTTACAAGACTTTCATTCCTTTGATAATGCATTTACTTATGATGATTATGAGTTTAGTAAAGAAGAACTAGATGAGGCCCTTGATGAGTTTCTATACCCTAAACCCTCTAAACCTACATTTAGCCAAAAGCTAATCAACCTTGTTACTATGCCATTTCATAGTGATGAAAAATATAAGTTTAATGGTTCTTCTCAAGGATACATTCCTATCAACTCATCCTCTAAATATAGTAACATGGTGGTTTACAACAATGCCCTTTAAGAGGAACTATCTCTTTTTGAATCTAAAGACAAGCCATTTAATAGATATGACCATGCTATGTTGGACGATTCTCTTGATGACTTTATGTCTTTGTCAACTCCTTTAAACAAATAACACACATCTAAAAGATTATTTAATATGATAAATGTGAATGAACATGGCAAACCTCTTTTTGTGGTTCAAGGTGCTTGCCCTTCTCCAACATCACAACCTCTTAACAAGCCTCTCTTTACTGTTCAAGGTGGCTATGGTAATGATCCTTTTTGCACTCCTAGAAAACTCGTTATCATTGTGCAAGGGGAGATATCCCACTAAGAGTGCTTATGAGTATGCTAAATAAATAACTAGAGAGAGTTATCATTCGGTTGCTCATACCTACAACACAAGAAATAATAGGAAACCTAATCCACCCCCAATTATTCCAACTTTACTTCCTAATCCTCAAACCATTCCTCTTCAAGCACCTCATATCTCAAAAGCTCTTGGTAAGGAGTATGATCTCATTGAACAACTCAAGGCCACTCCTGCCAAGATCTCCCTTTGGGATCTGATTCAAAACTCTTCAACATATCATGGAATATTACAAGATGCCTTAAAAACTTTGAATGTCCCACAAATAGTGACATCCAATAATATGGCTTCCTTGATTGACTCCATGACAACACCTAAAGCTCAAATTGTGTTCACCCAAGATGAGTTACCTCCTTGTGAAGTTCAACACCAATACGATCCTCTTATGATTGTGGTTCTTATCAATGGAAATGCTATAAGATGAACCCTTGTGGATAATGGCTCTGGCCTTAATGTTTGTAGTGTTAACTTATTGCATAAGATTAACATGCACACTTCTCTCATAAAACCTATTTCTCTCACTATATGTGGCTTTTATAATGTGGCTAGGTTTTCATTATGTATCATAACCTTTCCTGTTAAGGTAGGATCGGTTATCTTATCTACACCTATTCTACTTTGTAGAGGCAAGTCAAGTTCATTTATAGCAACAATATGTATACCTTGTTTGCCGATACCAATCTCCAAGCTTGTTTACAAACATATGCTTCTAAGTATTCCTCTACTAGTTCCTCTCCAAATGATCCTGAAGTATTTTCCAACATGCCTTCTCCTTCTAGCACTTTTTTTTCTTCTAATACTCCTATTCCACCTAGTAATCCTAAGATTCTCGAAAAGGATTCTTCTCAATCCGAATCTCCTCATGAAGATGTCTTTTCCCCTAAAAAGGTACTCTTGGATGACGATTGGGGATCTTTAGAATTTAACCCTACCTTTGTAGGAGAATATAAAATCCCTCCGAGAGAATCTAAGGTCGAAAAGAAGAATGACGAGGATGAACCTAAAAAGCAACCCACTTTGTCTAAACCATTAAGTAACAACTTTGTGGCTGCTTCCAATTTTAAAACTTCACCTATTTCTACTTCAACTGATTTTGACATTCAAACTCACGAAAATCCTCCTTCCCTTACTGAAATGGCTAGCTTGTATGGTCCTGGTTTTCATATCCTAGCTAAGAGTGGATATAATGACAATGGTTGTGGTACTCAAGAACAAGGGATCAAAGTTCCTATAGAAAGTAGTTTTCAGGAGACATCTTTTGGACTTGGATAGAATCCCCTCAAACCTTCCAAAGCCTCCAAGAGCATGTATTAGTTTTAATGTCATTTCCTTTTCTTCTAAACCCTTTCATTAAAGAATCCCAATTATATTAATTATGATTCTAGTGTCTTTGTTTTGGATGTCTTTTCTTTAGCTGAGTTTCTAGGAGCTTATGATAATCTTCTTGTTACCATCATAACTGTGGGTTTCCCTATGGTTTGAATGTGAAAGCATACTTTGGGGAAGATGCTTAATTAGCCAAAGATAATGATGATATGATTAAGGAGTTCCCTCAACTAAAGGATATTCCTCAACAAGGTAATCTCCTTGTGAGTGAAACCATTGACATCAAGATGGATCTTTGCATTGAAGATAAAATTATAAAGATAGGGAAGTGCCTAACTGATAAGGAACAAAAGGAATATTCTAACTTACTACATGAGTTCCCTGAAATATTTTCTTGGATATATTCCGACATGCCTGGCATTGATCCTAAGATCATCACTCATAACATTGTCTTAATTCTCGATGTTAAACCTGTGAATCAGAAGATTAGAAAAATGAATCCCAAAATGGATTTTCTTGTCAAAGCTGAAATTGAGAAATTATTGGATGCAGGATTCATTCGCCCTATTGTTTTGGATGTCTTTTCGACTGATGATTCTTTAGCTGAGTTTCTAGGAGCTTATGATAATCTTCTCATTACCATCATAATCATGGGTTTCCCTATTGTTTGAATGCGAAAGCATACTTTGGGGAAGATGCTTAATTAGCCAAAGATAACGATGAATGATTAAGGAGTTCCCTCAACTAAAGGATATTCCTCAACAAATTAATCTGCTTATAAGTGAAACCATTGACATCAAGATGGATCTTTGCATTGAAGATAAAATTATAAAGATAGGGAAGTGCCTAACCGATAAGGAACACAAGGAATATTCTAACTTACTACATGAGTTCCCTGAAATATTTTCTTGGATATATTTTGACATTCCTGGCATTGATCCTAAGATCATCACTCATAACATTGTCTTAATTCTCGATGCTAAACCTATGAATCAAAAGATTATAAAAATGAATCCCAAAATAGCTTTTCTTGTCAAAGCTGAAATTGAGAAATTATTGGATGCAGGATTCATTGGCCCTATTGATTACTCTCCTTGGATTTTGAATGTTATCGTTGTGGCTAAACCTGATAACAAAATTAAGATGTGCACCAATTTTTGAGAGCTCAATAAGGCTTCCTTAAGGACGATTTTCCGCTTCCCAACATTGATATGACAGTAGATTCTACTGCTGGACATGCCTTGTTGTCCTTTATGGATGGTTTCTCAGGATATAATCAAATATTCATTAATCCTCAAGATCAATTTAAAATTGTTTTCACTACCCCTTGGGGCACGTTCTGTTGGGTTATGATACCTTTTAGATTGAAAAATGCAGGTGCTACCTACCAACGTGCTATGACTACATGCATAGGATTTTAGAAGATTATGTGGATGATATCTTAGCTAAATCCATACTTCGTCAAGACCATGTTAAGATCCTTTGCCAAGGATTTGAAAGAACTCGTAAATACTGTAGCGTCGTAAATTGTACGCACTTGCTAGGGTGGTACAATTTCACACCTAGTTTAGCACCCGCCTTGGGGCATTTTGCATTTTGCATTGCATTTCCCCTTTAGCACTTAATTAGGTCTAAGGTTCTATTTTTATCATCTCCCATATCATAAAGTTGGGCCCCTTTTCATTAAAGTGTGCCCCTTTCATTTTATTCTTCCAATACATCATTTAATCTAAAACCCTAATTAGGTCCTATTTTGAACTTTAAGGCCTGATTTCGGGGGTCAAAACATCTCGAAATCACCTGTAACTTTGGAATTCTCTCTAAAATCATCATATCTGACGGCCCTGAAAATTTGGTGAAAAGTTGTCGGGACGATGGTGGCCGGAGTGCACACGGTCCCAGACATTTTTCTCGAAATTTTAGGAGCGCGATCCAATCATAAAATAAAGCTTAACCCCAAGAAATTGGCGGGAGATTCAATCTCTAGGTCGGCCAAAAGTTGAAATTAAGACCTAGGGTTTCATATATAAGAGCTCTCTTTCTTCATTTGAAAGGATGGAAAATTTTGGTTTCAAGGGGCCTTCTATGCAGCGAAAGAGTAGATCTTTGAAGACTTCAATAACATTCAACATCCATCCATCAAGCATTCATCAATTTCATTAATCCATTTAGGGCTTTGAAGACATTGAAGAGAAATAGGGGATCACCGACTGAAGATTGGCTTGTACCCCTCCCTTGGGGTTGGGTATGATTTCATGTTGTTTTCATGTCTTTGCATAAGCCTCATTATATCATTTGTATTCATGCTTTAGATCACTTTGCATCTTGGTTTGGAGCATTTACATTATCATTTACAAGCAATTAGGGTTTACTTTCTAGGTTACTCTAGTTTGCTTACTTGCATTTTAGGATCTTGCACACACACAGGGTCTACACACACATTACTTTTACAATACAACTTGGCTATTCGTGGAGGTGGAAATCACCAAAGTGGGGGTTTGACTAAGGCAAAACCCTATATAGCCACCCACCATACCTTTTCAGATATAAGTGCAGATTTTGGGATTCGGACGACGTCGCAAGTTGCAGATCCAGCAGAAGCAGATAGAAACTGAGCTACACACCAAATTTCAGGGCAAAAGACCAGGATAGGGGCGTGGGGCGCCCTGGTCCTACCAGGATAGGGGCGCTGGGTGCCTTGGTCCCTGGGATAGTGGCGCTGGGTGCCCTAGTCCCTCAGTCAGACAGCAAGTCTCAACATTTTCCGACAACTTTTTAGGTTGCAAAACAACAGTTTCAAGAGCAGTATCGGGACAGTGGTGCCTGCGCCCCCGTCCCGAACATTTTCACTCAGATTTTAACTCTGGGTACGCATCTGCATTCTTGTCTTGTCATTGTGTTTATAGCTTTCCATTGTTTAATCTCAATTCTGCAATCTTGTTATTAGTTCATACTTGCACTTTGGGGTTAGGAATTGAACTTGCATCATTTTATCTTTCAATTACAACAAAGGAATAGAAACCCTAATAGGTAGCCCGTGGCTCTCTCTTCCACAAAAAGAAGTAGCCAAATGTGTGATACCTCTAGGCTCTTTCGTATTCCACAATGTGTGTTAAAAGGTAGGATTAGGGCATGTTAGCCTAGTCTCGCTTTTTTTCCCTACACATTTTGGTGAACCCGATGTGAACTTATTATTGCTTTCTCTTGCATTGCATTTGTTAGATCTAGATCTAGATTTAGTGTGTTTCATTTAAGTTTCATTTTCATTAAAAAAAATAAAAAATAAAAAAAAAGGAAAAGAAAGAGTGTGTTTCTTTGTTTCTTTGCATTGTGGTTTAAGTTTTATGCAATTTTTATTTCAAAATGTAAGATTTTTATTTGCAAGATGTTCATATTTATGATGATGTATGCAATTATGTTGATCATGAGTATAACCAAGATGAATTAGATGAAGCTTTAGATGAGTTTTTGAACCCTAAAGATACCAAACCTTCATTTTACCAAAAACTCATAAACATTGTTACTATGCCATTTCGTTGTGATGAGAAAGATAAGTCAAATGATTCCTCTCAAGGGTACATTCCTATCAACTCTTCCACTAAATCTAGTAACATGGTTGTTTTCAATGATCCCCTCTATGAAGAGATGTCTCCTTTTGAATCAAAAGATAAACCTTTTAATCGATATGATCATGCTTTGTTGGATGATGCTATTGATGACTTTGTGGCTTTATCGAAATCTTTAAACAAGAACAAAACTTCTAAATTAGTTAACATGATAAACCTGAATGAGCATAATAAGCCTCTCTTTGAAGTCCAAGGTGCTTATCCTTCTCCCACCTTTCAAGTTCCTAAATCACCTCTCCTTACTGTCCAAGGAGGGTATGGTCACGATTCCTTTCTTACTCCGAATAAACCTATCATCACTGTGCAAAGAAGAAAACCTATAAGTCCTTATAGTTATGCCAAGCAATTAACTAGAGAGAGTTATAATTTGGTTGCCCATACTTATAATACTAGAAATAATAGGCAGCCTAATCCTCCTCTTGTTACTCCAGTTTCTCTTCCTAATCCTCATCCAATTCTTCCGCAAGCTCCACGTATTTCACAAATGCTTAGTAAGGACTATGATCTTATTGAACAACTTAAAACTACTCTGGCAAAGATTTCTATTTGGGATTTTGTTAATACTTCACCTGCCTATCATGGGATGTTACAAGATGCTTTAAAAAATTTAGATGTCCCACCTGCAGTGACACCTAATAATAATAATAATAACATGGCTTCCCTGATTGATTCTACAAGCAAACCCAAAGCTCAAATTGTGTTCACACAAGATGAGTTACCTTCTCATGAAATTCAAAATCAATATGATCCTCTTATGATTGTAGTTATTATTAATGAAAGTGCTATAAGACGAACCCTTGTGGACAATGGATCTGACCTTAATGTTTGTAGTATTGATTTATTGGACAAGCTTAATGTGGATCATTCTCTCATTAAACGTTCTTCTATTTCTATTCGAGGCTTTGATAATGTTGGTAAAGAATGTTTGGGTATCATAATCTTACCTATTACAGTGGGCCCTGTTACTTTACCTACACCTATTCATGTCATCTCTGGTAATTTGACTTACAATATTCTATTAGGGAGACCTTGGCTTCATAGTATGCAAGTTGTCCCCTCAACTTTGCATGGGCGAGTCAAATTCATTTATGACAATATAACATACACCTTGCTAGCTGATACTAATCTTCAAGAACCATTACAAACTGGATCTTCTTGTTCAACTACTTCCAATACTTCTACCACTTCAAATGCATCTACTTCCTTTAAGGATTTTGTCCCCTCTAGTACTCTTGATCCTTCTACTCAATCAAAATCTTCTCCCAAAGATATCTTTTCTCCCGAAAAGGCTCTCTTGGATGATGATTGGGGATCTTTAGACTTTAACCCTACTTTTGTAGGAGAATATAGAGTGCCTAAGATTGAGAAGGGAAAATCTAAGGAAGAAACTAAAGAGAAGCCCACTTTGTCTAAGCAATTCAGTAACAACTTTGTGGCTACCTCCGATTCAAATAACTCTTCAACATCTTCCTCTAATACAAATAGCACTGAGACCTATGGGGCATCCATCCCTCTCTGATTTAGCATCCCTTCATGGTCGTGGTTTTCACATTTTGGCTAAGAGTGACTATAGTGGAAATGGTTGTGGCACAAATGAACAAGGAATTAAAGTTCCTTTAGAACATAACATGCATGACTATTCATTTGGACTTGGATATAATCTTTCTAATCCCACCAAAGCATCTAAAAGACCATCTCTCAATGTGAATGCTATATTTAGTAGTGATGATGATCTCACTTCAACTAAATCATCTTCTACTTCTATCAACTCTCATTCCCCTCATAAGGAAATCTTGGCGATGAACAAATCTCTTTATGAATCCCCTCAAATTTCTAAATCCACTTATGAATCTTTATCTCCTATTCATCATAAAGTCCCTTCCTCCAAGGATAAGGCTCTAATAAATTACACTCATCCCTCTTCTAAGATTTCTTGTGACTTTTCTTCTTCAATTTTTATCATTTTATACATGTTTTTGATCTCACTTATAGTTGAGCATTTAGCATGTCATATTCAAATACCTCATTCAATCTATCATGTCTTTAAATAACATTAATGGCTATTATGTTGTTCATCATTATGTGACATTGGTAGCTCATTTACTGGGGGCTCATTGTCATTCATGATGGTACAATTTCAAGTGCAATCATATTTTTGAAGCAACATAATAGCCTAATTTTCTATGTTATCTCTTGTTCCTATGGGGACAAGAGTGATTTGATACATCTCTTCTTTTTATGGTTAAAATTTCCCTTTGGGGTAATAGTGTGGAAATATTGATCATCTTTTCTTTAGAATCCTCTTTTCCTAGATATGGGAGAAGATGTGTATTCTCTTTCTTATCCTACCCACTTCTTGTAAGGAGCATTTTACATACACTCATGTCTTGCTTGCATGAACTCATGTGAGTATGTAGTACATTTTGCTTATGTCTAAATCTCTCCCTAGAAGATTGTGTAAGTCCTTCTCATTGTCCTTATCCTTGGGAGGCAATGATCTTTCCTTATTTTTATCTAAGGATCCACTTTTTCCTATTTCGTGGATGTGTGAACTTTATTACTTGATGTTATTCCTTGTATGCATTTGTTGTTGTTTGTTCAAGGATTCTCTCTTACAAGAGGTGTAAGTCCTTGACTACAACCTCTTTTGCAATTGGTAAAATACATCCATAATGAATTCACTCTCCCAATTGGGTTAAAAAGAGCGTCATCCTTCATTAAGAATCACTTTCACCTCGCAAAAGAAGGAAGTATTGCATTCTTATTCTCTTCTTTGTCTTATTCTAGAAGATGTTATATTTGTCTAAGACAATTCCTCTTGGGGATAGGTGTCTTTTGTACAAATATCTCTTCTCCTCTAAGGATCTCCTTTACACATACTACAAGATATCCCTTTTCAACTATCTTATCCTTGCTTAAAGAGTGCAAAACTCTCTTGCTTGGATCTATGACATTGTTGCATTTTTGGGGTATCTTCTTTTGTGATGAAGGTAGGTATCCTTGTTCTACTTTGCTTATGACATAAACATTACATTTTTTTGAGCAATGGGTCATTCTCGGAACCAGAGCACAGACTCTTAGAGAGAGATGTCTCCATTTTTCTTTTATGCAAGGTGATTATTCTCGGAACCAGAGCACAGACTCTTAGAGCGAGATGTCACACTTTTGTACTATACATATACAGGTTGTAGCATACTCGGGCATAGACTCCTATGAGGTGCTTCTAACCTCACTTACACACACATGCACGAGGTTGAGTGGAACTAGCGGCATAGGGCTAGACTTTCTCACTCTCCTCCCTTACATGGATCACCTAGATAGACTCTAGGGGATAGTTTTCCATGTCCTTTTTCCCATGGATCACCTGGACAAGATCTAGGGGCGAGAAGTCCATGTTTTCTTTCTCACTATTCTTCTCATGGATCACCAATGTGTGTATTCATGCTTTTTTCCTTTCTTTTCTTCCCTTTGCATTTTGTTTCCATTTACATCCTTCATCTTGTGTTAGAGAACTCCCAAATCCTCACACTCTTTGTTGTGTTGGAATTGAGATTTAGTCCTCTTTCTTACCAACTGATTCTCCATTAGTTTTTGATCTCATATCAAATCTTCTTGTGAGCATTTGTCATCAATATTCTTTAACAATTCGAAGTGGTAAACATGATACCCTGTTTCAACTCACTAAAATTAGCAAGCCAAAACAGGGGGGGCATATAGCTACCCTTGAATTTTCATCACCTTCCTTAGTAAGCATTATGTGATTTTGTGATCTAACGTGTGTTTTGTAGGGTGCGGTTCCTAACTGTGTATTGTAGATACCGCTGGGGGCTTCGTTCGACAGACTTATGGATATATTCTTTTTCAAATAATGTTTATTTTTCTGTACTTTAGCTTGCATATGCACGTAGTGTTCATATGACCGCTAAAGTGGGGGCTAAATGTAGTGTTGTAAATTGTACACACTTGCTAGGGTGGTACAATTTCACACCTAGTTTAGCACCCGCCTTGGCACATTTTGGATTTTGCATTGCATTTCCCCTTTAGCACTTAATTAGGTCTAAGGTTCTATTTTTATCATCTCCCATATCATAAAGTTGGGCCCCTTTTCATTAAAGTGTGCCCTTTCATTTTATTCTTCCAATACATCATTTAATCTAAAACCCTAATTAGGTCCTATTTTGAACTTTAAGGCCTGATTTCGGGGGTCAAAACATCTCAAAATCACCTGTAACTTCGGGATTCTCTCTAAAATATCATATCCGATGGCCCTGAAAATTTGGTGAAAAGTTGTCGGGACCATGGCGCCCGGAGTGCACACAGTCCCGGACATTTTTCCTGAAATTTTAGGAGCGCGATCCAATCATAAAATAAAGCTTAACCCCAAGAAATTGGCCGGAGATTCAATCTCTAGGTCGGCCAAAAGTTGAAATTAAGACTTAGGGTTTCATATATAAGAGCTCTCTTTCTTCATTTGAAAGGATGGAAAATTTTGGTTTCAAGGGGCCTTCTATGCAGCGAAAGAGTAGATCTTTGAAGACTTCAATAACATTCAACATCCATCCATCAAGCATTCATCAATTTCATTCATCCATTTAGGGCTTTGAAGACATTGAAGAGAAATAGGGGATCACCGACTGAAGATTGGCTTGTACCCCTCCCTTGGGGTTGGGTATGATTTCATGTTGTTTTCATGTCTTTGCATAAGCCTCATTATATCATTTGTATTCATGCTTTAGATCACTTTGCATCTTGGTTTGGAGCATTTACATTATCATTTACAAGCAATTAGGGTTTACTTTCTAGGTTGCTCTAGTGTGCTTACTTGCATTTTAGGATCTTGCACACACACAAGGTCTGCACACACTTTACTTTTACAATACAACTTGGCTATTCGTGGAGGTGGAAATCACCAAAGCGGGGGTTTGACTAAGGCAAAACCCTATATAGTCGGCCACCATACCTTTTCAGATATAAGTGCAAATTTCGGGATTCGGATGACGTCGCAAGTTGCAGATCCGGCAGAAGCAGACAGAAACTAAGCTACACACCAAATTTTAGGGCAAAAGACCAGGACAGGAGCATGGGGCACCCTGGTCTTGCCAAGACAGGGGCGCTAGGCACCCTGGTCCCTGGGACAGTGGTGCTAGGCGCCCTGGTCCCTGGGACAGTGGCGTTGGGCGCCCTGGTCCTTCAGTCAGACAACAATTCTCAGCATTTTTCGACAGCTTTTCAGATTGCAAAACAACAGTTTCAAGATTAGTATCGGGACAGTGGTGCCTGCGCCCCCGTCCCGAACATTTTCACTCAGATTTTAACTCTGGGTACGCATCTGCATTCTTGTCTTGTCCTTGTGTTTATAGCTTTCCATTGTTTAATCTCAATTCTGCAATCTTGTTATTAGTTCATACTTGCACTTTGGGGTTAGTGTGTGGGAGAAAAAAGTGACACTAAGCAAACATGCCCTAAGCTCACTTTCAACCACACACTTGTGGAATACGAAAGAGCCTAGAGGTATCATACAATTGGCTACTTCTTCTTGTGGAAGAGAGAGCCACGGGCTACCTATTAGGATTTCTATTCCTTTGTTGCAATTGAAAGATGAAATGATGCAAGTTCAATCCCTAACCCCAAAGTGCAAGTATGAACTAATAACAAGATTGTAGAATTGAACTTAAACAATGTAAACACAAGGACAAGATAAGAATGCAAATGTGTAACCGGAGTTAAAATCTGACTGAAAATGTTCGGGACGGGGGCGCGGGCGCCACTGTCCTGATTCTGCCCTTGAAACTGCTCCAGAAACTACTTTTGCAAAGCTGTCAAAAATGCTGAAAACTGCTGTCAGAAGGAACAGGGCGCCCAGTGCCCCTGTCCTAGGGACCAGGGCGCCTAGCGCCCCTGTCCTGGCAGGACCAAGGCGCCCCACGCCCCTGTCCTGGTCTTTTTCTCTGAGATTTGGTGTGAAGTTCGGTCTCCGTCTGCTTCTTCCGGATCTGTAACTTGCGGCGTCGTCTGAATTCCGAAACCTGCACTTATATCTGAAAAGGTGTGGTGGGCGGCTATATAGGGTTTTGCCTTAGTCAAACCCCCACTTCGGTGATTTCCACCTCCACGAATAGCCAAGTTGTATTGTAAAATGTATTGTGTGTGCAGACCTAGTGTGTGTGCAAGGTCCTTAAATGCAAGAAAGCAAACTAGAGCAACCTAGAAAGTAAACCCTAATTGCTTATAAATGATAATGTAAATGCTCTAAATCAAGATGCAAAGTGATCTAAAGCATTAATAAAGGATATATTGAAGCTTATGCAAATACATTAAAACAACATGAAATCATACCCAACCCTCAAGGGAGGAGTACAAGCCAATCTTCAGTCGGTAATCTCCTATTGTTCTTCAATGTCTCCCAAGCCCTAAATGAATGAAATTGATGAATGCTTGATGGATGGATGTTGAATGTTATTGAAGTCTTCAAAGATCTACTCTTTCGCTGCATAGAAGGTCCTCGGAAGCCAAAATTCCGATCCTTTCAAATGAAGAAAGAGAGCTCTTATATATGAAACCCTAGGTCTTAATTTCGACTTTTGGCCGACGTAGAGATTGAATATCCCGCCAATTTCTTGGGGTTAAGCTTTATTTTATGATTGGATCGCGCTCCTAAAATTTCGGGAAAAATGTCCGGGACCATGTGCACTCCGGGCGCCATGGTCCTCTCCGGGCGCCATGGTCCCGACAACTTTTCACCAAATTTTCAAGGCCGTTGGATATGATGATTTTAGAGAGAATCCCGAAGTTACAGGTGATTTCGAGATGTTTTGACCCCCGAAATCAAGCCCCCAAGTTCAAAATAGGACCTAATTAGGGTTTTTGATTAAATGATGTATAGGAGGAATAAAATGAAAAGGGCACACTTTAATGAAAGGGCCCAACTTTATGATGTGGGAGATGATAAAATAGAACCTTAGACCTAATTAATTTAATTAATTAGGTGCTAAAGGGGAAATGCAATGCAAAATGCAAAATGCGCCAAGGCGGGTGCTAAACTAGGTGTGAAATTGTACCACCCTAGCAAGTGCGTACAATTTACGACGCTACAGTTAGGAATTGAACTTGCATCAATTTATCTTTCAATTACAACAAAGGAATAGAAACCCTAATAGGTAGCCCGTGGCTCTCTCTTCCACAAAAAGAAGTAGCCAAATGTGTGATACCTCTAGGCTCTTTCGTATTCCACAATGTGTGTTAAAAGGTAGGATTAGGGCATGTTAGCCTAGTCTCACTTTTTTTCCCTACACAAATACAACATGCGCTTCAACCCCCAAAAATGCGTTTTTGGTGTGGATAGTGGAAAACTATTAGGGTTCATAGTCTCACATCATGGTATTAAGGTGGATGCGAAAAAGATAGATGCTATAGTTAACATGCCACCTCCTAAAAATATTTCCTAGTTGAGAAGTTTGCAAGGAAAGATACAAGCTATTCATAGGTTTGTGTCACAACTTTCGGATCAGACTTTCCCTTTCCCTCAATTGCTCAAGAAAAAAACCACCTTTCAATGTAATGAGGATTTTCACCAAGCCTTTAAGGATTTAAAGTTTTAATTGGCCAACACTCCTATCTTGCAACCTGCTGATCCTACTAAACCATTTCTTCTATACAAATCTAATTCTTCTCACGCTCTTGTAGCCTTATTGGCACAACATAGTAGTAACAGTAAAGAATGCCCGATTTATTACATAAGTCGCACTTTACTTGATAATGAAGTCCAAAATACTGTGATAGAAAGGCAATGTCTTGCTCTTGTCTTTGCAACCCAGAAGCAGAGGCATTACCTTTTGAATGCTGAGGTTCATGTTATCATTAAATTTGATCCTTTGAAGCATCTTTTTTCTAAGACAGGCCTTTCAAGATGTTTAGTGAAATGGGTTATGATGTTGACTGAATTTGACCTTAAATTTGTCTCTCGAAAAGCAATTAAAGGACAAGCGTCGATTGACCACTTAGCTGATGCTCCTTCACCTCTCACATTACCTAATCAAGAATCATTTCCTGATGAGTTGGTTCTTCCCATTGAGACTGACGAAACTTGGGAGTTGTATTTTGCTAGCTTTAGGTGTCGTACAGCGTCGAGGGCAGGTGTTGTTCTATTTCCCCTTAATAAAAAACCTATTCCCTTATCCTACCGTCTTAACTTCTTATGTACCAATAAAATTGTCGAGTATTAAGTCCTTATAGCTGGTCTTAAAGTGGCTTTAGCCTTGAATGTTAAGAATATACATGTCTATGGTGACTCCCAATTGATCATTAGACAAGTTACAAGAATTTATCAAGCTAAACAAGACAAATTATCACAATATTGGGACCTAGCCTTATCCTTGTTAGAAAAAATCAATTCTTATACCATGGAGCCTGTCCCTCAGAAGGACAATCAACATGCCGATGCAATTGCATGTGTCGCTTCCCTTGTATCCATAGAGGACCTCATGGTGGACCTTAAATTTGTTATTCATAACGTTTCTTCTCCGGCCATTGCTGATAATTCTAGTGAGGTGGCTTATTGCTATACTATAGGTTCTGACGAATGTTACTTGCATATCTTAAGATATTTGACTGATGGTATTTATAGATTCTACAAGTAAAAACGCTAGAGCTAGGATTCATAAGTTAGCTGAAAGATACATTATCCTTTCTAACATCCTTTATAGGAGAGGTTATATTGGTCTGCTTCTTCGCTATCTCAACAAAATAGAGATCGCGTTTCTCTTGAGGAAGCACATTGAGGTGCTTGTAGGGGGAATGTTGGGGGCAAAACTTTAGTCCAAAGATTGCTCTAAATGGGATATTATTGGAAAACTATGGAGAGAGATTCCTTCGTGTTTGTTAAGAAGTATCATCAGTGTCAGCAACACAACAATTTGATTCATGCTCCTGCACAAGAACTTAGGTCACAAGTGGCCTCTTGGCCCTTTTCCATGTGGGGTTTGGATCTTATTGGAAAAATTTCTCCTTCTTCTTTCCAAGGGAATACTTTCATTATAACTTCTACAGATTATTTTACGAAATGGGTAGAAGCAGTTCCTCTTCGATCCACTACTGCTGAAGTAATTTGTCAATTCATCTTAGATAACACCATTTCGCGATTTGGAATTCCTACCACTTTGATCTCTAACAATGGGACTTCATTCAAGAACAAATATGTGAAGATATTTCTCGAGAAATACCATATTCAACATCACTTTTCCACACCTTATTATCCCCAGTCTAATGGCCAAGCTCAATCTTCTAACAATATCCTTGAACAAGTTCTTCATAAGATTGTAAACAAACATGGTAAGGATTGGCACACCCACTTGACCTATGCCCTTTGGGCCTATCGAACAAGTGTGCGCATAGCTACAGGTACTACTCCCTACAATCTTGTTTATGGTGTTGACATTGTTATGCCTTTAGAGTTAGAGATTCCATCGCTGAGAATTTATCTTAAGGGTATAGTCGACGATGATTTTTATTAAGAACAACGCCTTCAAAAACTTGAGATGCTTGATGAAAAGCATATAAATTCTCTTGATCATATCCAAGTGTATCACAAATCCTTGTAGCGAAGTTACAATGATAAGGTTATTCAACATTCCTTCTCAGTGGGCGACCTTGTGCTTTATGAGAATCAATGTAACGTGAATGCCTCACTTGAAGAAAGAGGCAAGTTTACCCCGTATTGGCTTGGATCATATATAATCACTGAAGTCTACGAGTCAGGTGTTTATAAAATTGCAAATGTGGAAGGTACACCTCTTAAGGGGCCCATAAATGCTATGCATCTTTGTAGATATTATGCCTAACCTTTTCTTTCCTTTTCTTTTCCTTTCTTTTCTTTATTCCAAAATTGTATGATATGGTAGCATGTCTTCATTAAAGCATGCAGTATTAAATTATTGATATTTGATCTATATTTCTTCATTCTTGACAAACATGTTTTAAATTTTTGGTTGTCTTGAATTCATTATGTAAATTTTTAGGAATTTATATTTTTATGTGCTACATTATCATGCAATTTTTCTTCATGCGTTTAGGGTTAGGATACATTGTGTTGTGTTTAATTAAAATCCTTAATTAGATCACATTAGTTATGTAGTCCTTAACTTAAACACATTTCTTTACATCATCAATGTTGTATTTAATTAAATACTTATTTAAATAGATCACACATGTATCAATTTAATCATGAGCTATTATGAAATCAATGACATGAGAATTAGATTAGACATACATGTACATTTCCAAATTTGTTACTTTTAATCAAAGCAATTCATGGTTTTTGCAAATTAAAAGAACACGTTTGAGGCTAAGATCATCATCATCATCATCATCATCCTATATATATATATGATCACAAGTTTTAAAAGTACATCATCATATATAAAATTGACCACTAGATACAAAATGTGGTCTCTGCTATATCAACACTTTCTATGGCTCATGGCTACTCGAGCCCTTGGTTCCCTGTCATGGTGATCCCATAGGTGTATAATGGGACGAGGACTATGAGTGACTCCTAGAAGAGCTCCTCTGATCTTGATCCATGACTATGCCTCAATACATGGCTGACTCCGCCCGGGACTCTGCTAGCTCGCATTGTAGCCACTCCCCCTCTTCTTGTCTGATCTCTAGCTCTATTTGAACTGAGTCTAATAGATCCTCATGTCATTTGGCACTCCTCTGAGGTTTATGCATGATCTGTGAAGAACGAGGTATGCATGAAACAATGATGATGTCAGATAGGGTTTGTTGGATAAGGGATCATCACTCCTACACTCTGATTGTAGAAGAAGGAGTATAAAACAAATCAGATATATCATAATGTAAATTCCAAATAAACTCAATTAAATAAAAGACCCTCACTTGCATCTCGTTCCTACCAATGTGGATCATGTGTCATGACCATCTCTAATCTAGAGCCACTGCCTTCTCCATGCTCATAGTGTCTTTGTACTCCAGTAGGTGGTGTTGTAGGAGATGATTGGCGTAAGCTCGAGGTGGGTCTCCTAAAATTGGCTCCCTCTCCTTTAGCTGACACTGATTGTGGATCTAGAGCTATGGTGTCATCCCCAGAGTGATTGGGAATCTCTTCCTCCCCTTCCTCCTATCCCTCTTCTTCCTCCTCTCTCTCCTCCTCCTCCTCCTCTTCCTCCTCCTACTCTCCTTTCTCTTCATCTCCCCCTTCCTCTAGATCATCGTCCTCATCATCCCCACCCTGACCTCCCTCCCCACCAATATCACCACCACCTCCTTCACCATCATCATCATCTATCTCCTTTTTTTCTCCCTCCTCCTCCTCTCTCTCATCCTTGTGATCCACTGTGTCTCCATCACTCGGGTCCTTGGATGTCTCATGATCCTCACTAGTGGAGCTAGCTAATTACCTCCATGGTCTAGATTACCCCTTTGATAATCTAAAGGAAAAATGGCTCCAGGGTAAGTCCTGTCCCACCATGTGATGTACCTATGGTGAGCTCCCACGTCATCATTAAAGGGGACCACGACATATTGATCAAAATCATCTGAGTCTGTCATCTCAATGTCATCACTGCTAGGCCTAGGAACTTCTCCCGGTCTCGCGATCACTCGAGAGTGGCGTATAAAGACTGGCACATTTGATGGAATGCCCTGCTCTAGCCCAAACTATCGCCTAACTTGGTCAGAATAGAATGGGACTACAATATGGCTGTGGTGCCCCTTGAGGTAGCAGTTCCTCTGCATAAGGCAAAACTGACTATTCTAGCTTGACCATGTGGTCATGCACCGGTATGGCATCCAGATGATGACATTTAATCTCAATCTATCAATCACAATCCTCCAATGTAACAAGTCACCATTCTGCCATGGTCTAGTGAGCGAGTATGCATATATTCTAGGATCACCCGAGCCAACATTAATTGGTACTCCTGCTAGCCTAGTGCATATGATATGCTCAAACATTCAAACCTGTAGGAGGGTGCACATCATCAAACTATATCCCTCTCTATTGACATACTCTCCTAAGTCATGGTAGAGATGGGCCAACATGCTCCGTCCCCAGGCAAACACTGTTTGTCGCTCCTCCATCACTCAGATAGCATAAGTGAGACCCCCATGCATGTGACTTCCTTGTCCATTAGGGTATCTGGCTAGCTCGATTGTGGCTATCACGAGTCTCTTCACGAGTGGAATGACTTCGGTAGGATGTAGTAGCCAGTGAATCATAATTTGTCCTCTATTCTCATTGGGCATGGGCTGCCCAATGTTGTATATCTTGTCTCTCCTATAAGAAGATGGTGTATGACCTGTCTAATATCTTACTGTATGTCCTCTAATGGGAAGCCTCAGTATGTGGTATACATCCTCAAGTGTGATTGTCATCTCTCCCACTGGCACGAAAAAGGTGGAGGTGTCTATATCTCATCTCTCCATGAGTGCCATAAGCATCATTGAATGTAACTTAATGGATGACATGTTGCATATGTACCACAACCCTACTGCCTTAAGAAACTCTCTGTTGTCTTGAGAGAATCAGGGAATCTGACTCCATAGATTCTGATATGTGTGTCCAACAGTGTGCTCTCGTATATAGGGTAGTTTCTAAAAAATAGAACAATCATCAATCAGTTTTATCCAATCAATAAATTCGACATTGAAAGCTTGATCCTATGCTAGCCCTTGGTTACCCTGTCCGGGGACCAGGATTCCATGAAAGGACCAAGGCACTCTGGGAGGACCAAGGAGCCCCAGTGGGACCATGGTGTCCTGGTAGGACTAGGACGCCCAGTTGGGACCATGGTTCCCTAGTGGTACCATGGCGCCCTTTTGGGGGCACATGTGAAATCAAACTTTCCTCCATACTAGAAAGTCAAAGCTAAGTCAACAGAAAGTCAACAAAAAGTATGAAGGTAGTTCAATACACTCACTTCATCAAGTGGCTGATCAATGATGACGGATTGTCGTAGGATCTCCATCTGGGTAGGCATCTTCGGTCGTCTTCGAGGCATCGTGAGTGCTATATGGGATCCTCTGCTACAAATAAGACAAAAAGTGAGAAACTGACAGATGAAAGTTTCATTTTCACTATTTATGAGGTATGCGCTTCTCTCTTTTTTGAAACCCTAATTTATGCTTTTCTACTTAATCTTCTATATCTTGAGCTAGAGAACTCTGATTTCTGAACCATTGATGCCATTGGAATTGTGATTCAGTTCTCTTTGTTACCAAATGTTCCATGATGCGCTTTGATAGAGCCTCATTGCAAACATTTGTCATCACACTTGTTCACAATTCAACATGGTAAACATATAGCCTATTTCACCTCACTAATAAGCAAGTTGAAACAGGGGGGCATATAGCTACCTACAAATTTCATCATTTCCCTAGTAAGCATTAGGTGATTTTGTGATTTCATCTAACAAGTGGTTTTGTAGGGCCGGTTCTTAATAGTGTATTGGAGATACCGTTGGGGGCTTTGTCTGACACCTTATGAATATATCCTTTTTTCATGAAATGTTTACTTTTCTATACTTTATCTTGCATATGCATGTAGTGTCATATGACCACTAAAGTGGGGAATAAATGTAGCATCGTAAATTGTACACCCTTTGTTGGCATTGTGTTGTCATTGATGTCAACTGGTATAGGATGGCTACCAATATAAGAAATGTATGTGAAACACTATCATTAATGCATACCGGATGTGATGTCTTTGATGTCACCTAGTATTGTATGTCACCGGTAAGGGAGAGAATGTCATTCAGCACAACGGTCGTTGGAGTCACCGATACACAAGTTAGTGTTTGACTTGTGTTGAAGATTTGGATAGGAGACTGATATGATATAACAACCGATAAATGATGACATTTGTAAGAGAGCAAGATGTTGGTCGGTTGATTGTGATGAAGAGGGTGAATGTTATTTAAATCATATCAACACCGGAGGTGAAGTATGTGCAGGCCACCAGTATGTTGTGTGGATGTCAATCAACAGGACTCCCACCGGATAAATATACAGTCACCATTTTAAGAGATGACTGACAGTGAATGTGCTCCAACCGGATCATGTGTGCCTGTTTGAAGATATGTTGCTCAAACAGGGAAGCCACATTGGTGCATTGCAGGATGCAAATGACAAGGATCCACTCCCACTGGTAAGATGGGCTTATCTCCTATTATGCATGGAATGCATCTTATTCCTCTAAGATAAGAGAGAAGAGTAGAAGGCAGATGATGAGTTGTTGATACAGATATTGAAGGATATGGTTCTCACTTTGACAAACATGTTAATAGCAGAACCGGTCTATTGATGAAGAAGGCAAGGTTGAGCAGTTGCAGACAGAGGATGTTGTCAGAATGTAGATGAAGTTTGGTGCCACTGGTGTGCATGGTATCTTACTAGTATACATGCAGAAGGTACTACCGGTATAGATGTAAACCAGTAAGCTAACAATGTGTAGAAGTGAAAGGCTCCCATCTATTGAAGATGTGCATAAGGTAGGTTAGCAAGTGTGTTGACCGGTTGAGTGTTCCACCGGAAGAGAAGCAGAGTGCAAGGTTGAAAGCAGACTAGTTAGGGTATAACCGACAGGGTCTGTAAACCAGTAGATGAACCCGGTTGTGTGGTTGGTTGGTGATCCTATCCAAACCGACATAACCAAACTAGAAAAGGTGGATGTCAACAAAGGGGTCATGTGGAAGTTGAAGTGGAATGCATGCATAGGTCCATGAAAGTGTTGTCGGTGAGGTAGATGGTGACTGGTCGACATTAATGTCGATAGCGTGTCTCACGGGTTGAAGAGCAGAAGAGTGTGGCTCAAGACTAATTAGAGGACAAAGATTTGATTCGATGACTTCATGATCAAGGATGAGTGTCCAGGTGTTTATCAGGGTAGGTTAAGCTATCTGCATGATCGCTTCATAGATTTTTGACAAGTGCAGATCGAAGAAGGTGTCGTGTTTGCCAAATAAGGCAAACATGTTCTAAACGCTGTAGGATTGACAAAGTTTGATTTATCCGTTGTAGGCGGTCGATCTCTAGACAAATATTTGATTGGATTTGGTTTGCCTTGAGGTCGATGAAGAAACCCTAACCGCCTGAAGTTTGAATTGGTTTTTGGCAAGAAGACTTGTTTATAAATATGCAAGTCAAAATCGATGAAAGGGCTGTTGTTGAATGGGATGTAGTTGTTGCATGTGAGAAAAGAAATCAGTCAAGTGCTCAATGAGTATCAAAGGAGAGACTATGTGAGAGAGAGAATCAGGTTGAAGAGTTCAACTGGCTAGAGTGAGGCAACCGGTAGACAACCATTGAGTTTGACAGAGGAGTAAACTAGCGGTGATCAAACCGACATAGAAGAGTTATAGAAGATTGCAGAGAAGGTAAGATTAGAATCGACAGGAATCAGATGGTAGAGATTTGACTAAGTTATCAAGACCAGTGGTGGATAGCAGCAGTGTGACAGAGAGAAAAGAGAACCGACAAAGAGAAGAACCGACAGAAAGCAAAACCGACAGAGAAGAAGAAGAGGTTGAATCAGCAAAGGTGCAACAGAGAGTGGGTTGCAACGGGAGATAATGTTCCTACAAAGAAAAGGCAAAGAGAGAACTAATAAAGATCTAAAGAGAGGAGAACCAGTGGAGAGACAAACATGAGAGTTACAAAGTTCTTTTGTAACAAGATGATAACTTTTGTATTAAAAATGTGATTTTGTAATCACCGAGTTGGAGCTCGGTGTAGGGTTTAGTTCTCCTTGGGTTGGTGCCCTTAAATTAGGGGTTGGTTCTCCTTGGGTTGATTCCCTAAAGAAAGAGTGGTACTCCTTGGGTTGGTGCCCTAAATGTTGTAAGTGAGGTTTTCATTGTGAGGGTGGATTGGAGTAGTAGTCTCCAACAACACTTCTCACCTAGGTTTTAACCATCTTGGGTTTTCCTCATACATATCATGTTATGTGATGTCCCTTTTATGTGTGGTTGCATTTGTGTGAGTCCCCCATCTAACCGGTGTGTTTTCTTTATGATTAGATCTGTTAACTAGTATACACACAGGTTTAAAAAGGGAAAAGTTTGTAAACCACTGATTCACCCCCCCTCTCAGTGACATCTAGTGGTCAACACCCTTAACTGGGTGGTACAATTCCATGCTTAGTTTAGCACCCACCTTAGTGTGTTTACATCTTGCATTTCAATCCTCCTTAAGCATTCAATTAATTAATTTAATTAAACCTAATGTCTTCTTTCATCAGTGTACACATTATAAAAGTGGGCCCTTTACATTAAGTGTGCCCCTTTTTATTTTATTCTCCTAATAAATCATTTCATCAAGTACCCTAATTATGTCCTATTTTGACCTTCAAGGCCTGATTTCACATATCTAAATGTCACAAATTCCCACAGACTCTTGGAATTTTCTCTAAAACCACAATATCTTGCTTCCCCAAAAATTTGGTGATCTGTTGGTCGGACCGTGTGTTCAAACATACTACCTGGTCCCAACTTTTTCTCCCTGAATTTCGGGAGCATGTTTTGGTGGTATTTTAATATTCAAATCCAAGAGGTTGACAAAAAATATTATGTCTAGGTCGGTCTATGACTCAAAACAAAGTTAGGGTCTCCTACATATAGCCTTCCTTTCCTCATTTGAAAGATCTAAGATCTAGCGATTGAAGGAGCCTCTTGTGAAGTGAAAGTGTAGGTTATATGAAGTCTACAACATCAAATCAAGCATTCATCAAGTCTAAATCAAGTATGTTCAACATCCATTAGGAGCTTTGAAGACATCAAAGAATAATAGGAGATCATCGACTGTTGATTGGCTTGTACCTCTCCCTTAGGGTTTGGTACGGTTTCATGTTATTTTCATGTCTTTACATAAGCTTCATTTTCAGTTTTACATTCATGCTTTAGATCTCTTAGTTCATTTGTGATTTTAAGCATTAGCATTTTCATTTAGGGTTTTCTCTCCAAAGAGTAGGGTAGAACTCTAGGTTCTTTATTACTCTCATTTAGGATCTTGCATACACACAAGATTCTTGCACACACACTTTCAATACATTATCAGCTATTTGTGGAGGTGGAAACCACCAAAACAAGGGGTTTGACTAAAGAAAAACCCTATATAGTCACCTAGATACCCTTTTTCAAGTTGCAGGTGCAGTTACAAGAATTCGACAAGTGCATAATTTTTGGGACCGATGGAAGACACAAACATAGTCTCAATGCAATAATTTGATCTCAAATTATAGATACGAGGGCATGGCACCTTAGGAGAGGACCAAGGAATGGTGCCTTAGTCCCCAAGGTTTTGCAGCATTCTGTGCCAGATCTACATCTCAGGCTCTCAAGATCCTAGATTGAGAGTTACGGTTCCTATCAAGACAGAGACCAAGACACCCAACACCCTAGTCCTGCCCAATCTACATCAGATTTTAGCAATAGGTGCACCTCTGAGTCCATTTTTTAGTCTTGCTTTCAGTATCTTAGTTTCAATTTAGAGAGAATTTGCACTTTCAGTTTATGTGTGCTTCGTTTCTCATCTCCTAGCATAGTTGTTTGTGGCATCATATTTTACATATCTACTCTTCATTACAGCAAAGGAATAGAAACCCTATGAGATATTCCTTGATTCTTTCTTCCCTACAAGAAGTAGTCAAAGTGAGATATCTCCCTAGGCTCTTTCATATTCCACTATGTGTACATATGAGGATGGGATTAGGTATTAGCTACTTGGTTCCATTTTTATGCTCCACAGTTCCATCAGAAACAAACCCGTTATGTATAGTAGTGACCTAATTGGGTCATTGTTGTGGATGATGAGTTCCTACTTAATGAAGTCATAGTGACATAAAAGCATGATGGGCTCAACCCTTTTGGGAGCCTCATTTTACTCTACATTCTGTAACAATAACATTGCATAATACCCAATTATATAATTTCACCTATATCTGCACAAGGAAACAAACAATGTTAGATAACAATAAGCATATGATAGGTGTTTTTTGATGACTCTCCTATTTCTTGGGCATCTATGATATGCTAGTTGTTTGAATGCATATGAGAGGATCAATTGTATGTTTATAGATGTATGTGTATGTATTGAATGGTGGCCCTTCGTTGCTCTAACAACACACTTTCTCTTAGATGCAGGCAACTAGGAGAAACAAGGAAGCAATAACTTGGAGGCTTGTAGGAGTGGGAAAGACTAAAATTGATGCAAGACAAACATCTGGATTCGTCATTGAGGCAATGACGGTTCCCCTTTCCTTATATGCACATTCCTTTCCTTTCATATCTATAAATGTATAGTTTTTTCCATTATATGCATTTAGATAGTTAGTTCCATGATTTGTGTGGAACACCATACATTTATACTATCAATAAAACTACATTTTGAAAATATTGTGTATTCTCTTATGTAATATGCATCTATATAATGCAATGTTGTAGTGTAGTTTTTGGATATTTCTTTATTCACATGAATGTGACATAGCGGAGTAAAAGTTTTCCTCGTTCTTATTTGCAAAACATCAAATAGCTCTACTTGATTGAGCTATTAGCAAAATTAGGTAACAAGAGCATCCCACTCAGGAACACCTGAAGCTTCTCGAAAATGATGTGGATCAGAAGCTAAAGAAATGAAGAGATGTGGAGCTTGCCCAAATTGTGACCTTGTTCTTCTTGTATTTTATTGATCACCCAACCAATCATAATATACACTCATAATGATTGTCAAGCCCAAAACTTTACACTTTGGTAACAATACAACTAATAATTTTGAATATATACAACATACTAATACCTATTATGCTTGATAATGGTAAGGAGATGTCAGACACAATGCACCAATGAGAGGGGGGTGAATAAGTGGTTCTCAATATTTTCCCCTTAACTATCCTATGTGAGCATACCAGTTATCAGATCTAACTCAATACAAACTTACCGGTTAGTGAGGAGACTAAACACAAATGCATTAACACAAGAGGGACATCACATAACACCAACATATATGAGGAAAACCCAAGATGAGGAAAACCTCGATGAGAAATGTTGTTGGAGACTACTGCTTCAATCCAACCTTACAATCAATCTCTAATTACAATGTTTAGGGTGCCAACCCAAGGAGCACAAACCCCTAATTTTAGGGCACTAACCCAAGGAGCACCAACCCCTAATTTAGGGCACCAACCCAAGGAGCTACAACCCCTGCACCGAGCTCCAACTCAGTGAATACAAAAACATATTTTGATACCAAAGTTATCTTCTTGTTACAAATGAATTTTATAACTCTTCTTCAAATCTCTCTACTGGATCTCTTGTCCAGTCCACTGTTGGTTCTCTCTCTTTGTGTTGGTTCTCTCTTCTAGTTTCCTCTTCTCTTCGCTTCTCTAATGCTCTCCACTGGTACTACACTCCATTGGTTTTATTCCTACCTTCTCTGTAGTCTTCTGCACTTCTTCTCAGTCGGTATGGACACTACTAGTTTTGTCACTGCTATCGGTTGAACACTTCAACCTGGTTCTCCCTCACACTCAGTCACTTCTCTATCTCCTTGATGAGAACTTGATTGATTTATCTTTTCATGCAGCAATACTCCCTCATCCAGTGACAATACTCTCTTCTTCAGCAGCAACAACCAAAGATTTTGGCTTGCATATTTATAGCCCGGTCTTCCCGCCAAGAACCAATTCAAACTTCATGCGGTTAGAATTTTCTCATCAGCCTCAAGACAAACCAAATCCAATTAGATCTAATCCGATCTGATCTCCAAGATAGTTGTTTGCACATCACCGCCATTAACATGCCTTCCAATACACGTTTTCTAAACTTAGCAAACATGGTCCTCTATCTCGACTTGCATCTGTCAAAATGCCATAAGTATCTCAATTGTTTCCTTCTCGAGGTCCTCCAACAATATGATTTCCTTGCTTCGATTTAGGTGCCAACCACTCCCTGATCTTTCTCTGTCGTTCACTCTTCCTTGAGCCACAATCCTCTAATCCGATCCATAAATCACGAGATTCATATTAAATGCACACCTATAGAAACACCTATCCCTACACATCACTTCACCAACCTCTGTGAGCTTGCCACTTCACCTCCATGTGGCATCCATGTCGACATCCACTTCTTCTTGAACAACTATGTCGGTATGGATGGGATCACCAACCAACTCCATTACCAGGTTCATCTACTGGCTTACTAACCCTACCGGTTAAACCCTCAAACTGGTTTGTCATCAACCTTTCACCCTACTTCTCTTTCGATGGAACACACAACCGGTCAACACTCTTGCTAACCTACCTTATGCACATCTTCATTAGATGGGAAGTCTTCTGCATCTGCACCTTGTCTATATTACTGGTGGACTTACATACCGGTAAACACTCTTGATGACACCATGTCATCAACCTTGAACCGACTCCATCTTCAATCTGTCCATTTTCTTTTGTCTGCATTTTCTCAGCATTGCCTTCTTCCTGATCATCTCAGATCATATCTCCAAAAATCATCACACTTCATTTGTTCCAGCAGTTCAACATGCCTTCTCTGTTGGTCCAGTGCATATCCCTGATTTCATGCACTTGAGGCATTCCTTTGATTCACCAATAGATCCAGTGTGAGCCTTCAAACACCTGCCTTTACCTCTTCTTCCTTATCTCACAAAACTATGATGCACACCATGCATAATAGGAGATAAGTTCCACTTATCAGTGGTAGTGGGTCCTTGTCATCTGCATCCTGCAATGCACTCATGTGGCTTCCCTATTTGTGCATCATATCTTCAAATAGGCAAATGTGATCTGATGTGGGCACATTCACTGTCAGTCATCTCTTCACATGGTGACTACATCTTCATCCGGTGGGAGTCCTGTTGTTCTGCAACCACACAACATACCGGTGACCTATACATCCTTCTCCTCCTGTGTTGATGTGATTTAGGTAACATTCCATCTTTTCATCACAATCAACAACTCAACATCTTGCCCATCATGTTTGTACACTGGTCATAAGATTGTCGATTAGCAACAACTCACTATCAACACATCACTTACCAGTTGACATCCTTTCCTTACCGATGATACACAATATGGTAACCTATCCATTTCATCCACACAAATCAAACACTAACTTGTGTACCGATGACTCTAGTGGTCATTCATTTGAATGACATACTCTCCCATACCTTACCGATATTTTGCAACACAAGGTGATATCAAAGATATCTCATCTTGTACTCCTCCATGACAGTGTTGCAAAAACAACTCTTATACCGGTAGTCATCCTATACCAGTTGATATCAATGACAACACAATGACAACAATCTCCCCCTTTGACATTGATGTCAACTCATGTTGTATTGGGCATAGTACATAATCTTTCTCCCCCTTTGACAACAATGGCAAAGGGAACTATCAGGATGTCACTCCTTGTATCTACTGGGCACTAACATAAATCTTTCTCAGGCCTTTTTCTTTACCAGATGTATCTCCTCCTTTGATACCACTTGTTACATCTTCTCAAGTCACAACACTTGAAATGGAGGATTCAACCATCAACTAACACCAATTGAGCATGCAAATATGATACTATTTATTTAAAGCACTCAATTGCAGAAGGATGTGTCAGTGAATACCACTTACCTGCCGATCAAACTGCATCACCTCCCATTTGATCCCAATTTTCTTCAAAATAAAATGTGATTGTGCTATGAATACAACCAACCAAATGACAAGTAGATACCCTTAACCATGAAAATCTCCTGGGTATTCCTACTGCAATTTCCATCATCTGCAGTTTGGGTAGTCAGTATCTCACAAGTTCAAGCATGTCGGCTTAGCATCATAATCACTTGAACTCCCCCTAAGTTATACATCTCAGGTCCACAATGCATGTCAAGTCCAACACTGGGGCACCAATCATCTCCACGTACTAGTTGAGTTGTGCAATTGTGATCATCTGATGATCTTTCATCTCCATTATATCCACCACAACCTATGACATGGTCCTAGATGTACACAATGTCATACAATGTCATCATCATGCCAAGAGTTAAACCAGTTAGCCCAAAAGCATGCATGCCTGCATGATCAACAACTGGGCCACCATATGTCATTCAAGTCTTTTCCAATACCACTTGAGACATAAAATCCACATTCCATGCTACTGGGGCTAATGAAATGATCTCCAACCTCATTGTCTTACATAATCTACATGTACCTGTTAGCATTCATACCGGTAACATCCTGCAGATTCTGGTTTCCTGTACTAGTCCATCATCACTACCAGAGTACCTTCTTGTAAGTATTGACATTTTGTGTCACCTTGTATCTGATTACAATTTTTATCTTTTCATACATTGACACAACAGTAGTGATCCAACACTGATCTGCAGGTGTGTAGCCCAGGTAGCCACTACACACACTTATCTTCTCATTTCCATATTTCATACCAACAACAACTTGATCTACCAAGTGCCCTTCTTCATTGAGGGGGTGAATGATACGGTCAGTGTACTACTCCCCCTAAGATCTTTCATCTCATTTAGGCCTTAGGAGATATCACATGTATTGAATGCACAGTGCCGGTCCATGGTCTTCTTCCTCCATACCTGCTTGGTCTCATTCTTCTTCCCATTTTCAGTCTTGGGAGCATGTCTTACCATCTTTAGCTGATGGGTCCTTCCATTTCCAGATTCTGCCTCACAATCGGAAGTAGCGCTATAGTAGCACACAACATCCATCCCAACTTCATGATTGGGGAATCTCTTATCATATTGGTTTGACCATCTTCTTCTGGTCATGTTGTTGTGACTGGCAACCAAAACCGGTGGACCTCTTGCTCCTGCAGGGACATTTCTTCTTTGGTTCCATGCTGGTCTCTGACTTTCATATGCAATGTATCCACTTTTCTGCAGAGCATAGTTGTTATACCGACCTCCATATGACTTCAAGTTCCTCTGTAGTACCCCTGCCCTAATCAATCTCTAACCTTGGTTTAATCTTGATCAGTTTATCGTAATATAATGATTCTAGTCAGATGTTGATTTTACGCATAGCTATTGATGTGGTTTTCTCACTAGTTGTATGCAAGTTGTTAGTGTACCTATCTCGTGGTATTAATATTGAGCTAACGCTTTCATTAAATTTTATATGTATATGCATGTATGATCTTTGGTTGCAGGAGATTTTAGGTACAACGCCGCATGAGTGCGAAGTTCGTCTTCACCTGGATGTACAGGTTTGAGTGTACCTTTTTAATCCTTAGAGTTGGATTAGGTGGTCGTAAGACCCTAGTCGGCCTTATTTGTGCTCGAGTGAGCATCACCAGTCGTCGTCGGTATCCCCTTCTTGTTTGGGTTTGCGAGTCGTCTGTTGGCTGACCTTCTCGGTTTGCGTGCTTGATGTGATTGGTTAAATTGATTAATTAGTCCTTAGTAATTATCTTGATTAAATATATGCGTTTGTGCATTGAAGATTAATGGATTAAATTAATCTGGTTTCCGTTATGCGATTTCCGTTGATATGAATTGCTTATTTAAATTGGGAGTGAATTCGATTAAATGATTGATTTGGAATATTTAATGCATTTTATATATGCTATTGAAAAAGGAAGTTTTATATTTTATCGCAATAGAGTTAATTGCATTCTGTTGGCTTTTAGAATTTGAAAGGTTAATTGAATTGATTGAGAAAATCGAATTTTGAATTGATAAAGCAAGTTAATTCGTTGATAGTTAGAAAGGATTAATTTTGTGAATTATTTGTAAATAAAAGTTTTAATTCCAAAAATGGAATTTTTGGGTCAACTCTTGGATATAACCCAATTTGGGGAAAATTTGGAAGGGGGACAAAATTGGGAGAAGATTTTGGCTGAGAAGAAATTTGGAATGAATTTGGAGGTTTTGGGAAGGAATGATGCTGGATCTGGCAGGTGGGCTCTCCTTCAGCCATTCCAGGATTGCGTATTCAGGTAGGATTCTGAATTTGTTATTGAAAAACAATGTGATTGTCCATTTGAATTGGCTGGAAATTTTGGTTTTGAGATGTGTTTTCATCATTGCTATTTGGGGGTTTGAATCCCTTTGTTATTGGGAAGGAGGAAAATCACCCAAGAACTTGATACCGAACCAGTCCCTTTTAAATCGAATTTTCATTGAATCGAAATTGCTTATCAAATTTGATGCTGGGCGTTTGTTTTAGTTTTCGGACTGGGTGTTTTAAAGAAAATATAATTATATTAAAACCCGGGCTGTGCGTTTTGTCTTACTTCGAACCTGGGTGTTTTTAAACAAATTTGTTTTTACCAAATTTCAAACTGGGAATATAAAATTTGAACTGTGCGTTCTGGTTTTCATTATTTTCGAACTGTGAATTTAACCGAGCTGGGCGCGTTTTTTTTTATTGTTTTGGACTGTGGGTTTTGGGGATTGGAGGCGGGGAGCGGAGCTCCATCTGCTCCGCCTCCCCTCTCCCCCGCTCCTCCCCTTTCTCCTCTCCCCGTCCCGTGCTCCTCCCCCCGCTGGCGTTGAAAGTTCCGGCCGCGGCACACTGCGGTGGCCGCAGGTCCGCGGTGGCCGCAGGGCGCCGCGGAGCCTGTGGGCACCGCAGCGGCGCCGCCGCTTGGGCAGTGCCCTGCGGCTAGGGTTAGGGCATGGCTCGCCCTCGCCGCTAAGTTTTTAAATGCATTTTTTTTGTTTAAATGAAAACATCATTTTTTATAAAATGGTTTTTTTTTTTAAATGTTTTTTTTATCATTCAAAAAGAAAAAACATATGATATGTTATATCATTTTAATGAAAGATATTTTAATGGTAAATGTTATTTAGCTCCCTAATTATGAATGAGGTAGCATTAATCTTGAAAGGTTGATTGGATATTGATTAACGTTATAAAGGAGTTTATAGGCTAATTGTTGTTCAACGTCATTTCGTGGCGTATGCCTTCTTCTAATTAAGTTCTGAAACTGCTATTTTTGCAATTTAATATTGTCGATTATATTCGGATTGATCTTGTTCTAATAAAATTATACCTTACCTTCTAGCTGATTAGGGAAGATGGCTATTGATGTAGTATTGTTTAAAAATAATAGAGAATAATATGTTATTGGAAAATCGTTGGAATACGATGTAAATTCTACTTAATGATGTTTTGTTGGAGATTAAATATCTTATTTATTTGATTCATGGTTGTCTGAATTTTATTAATATGAATTGGTTTAAAACTCATTATGGCTTAATTGGCCTGTTCGATGCTTTGAACCTTAGGAGTTAGAAAACCAAGAACAACTTATCCCTTGATGAGGTAGATAACTGTAATCTGATTTGGATCTTGTAGAAAACTTGATCGATTTTAATGTTTAAATTCAATTTGAGGAAATATTGTCTTTTCTGATTATTGCCTTGCGAGTTTAATTTCTGTATTCGCTTTTAATTATGAAATGGCATGTTTTGCTTTGTTTAGTAGGACCCTGTCGTATGGATTGACTTGGGGTACCTGGTTCAGTCCTCGATTCCGAGTCGACTGTGGTATTGTGGTAGTGTCGTTTTGATCATATCCTCCTTGTGTGTGAGTCGAATGATGATTGTGGTTGACCGTTGTTGGTCGGGTCTCTAGTTAGAGTACCGTCAGTAAGTGATTACCCTTGAGTCGTGTTGACCAGATGTTTGTTTCTCCTTCTTGAACTCTGTTCGTTTGACCATGTGTATTACTTGGTTTTGAGTTCGTCTGAGTTTAGTCTAGTGTCGTATGGGAAAGTGGCTTTCGATTGGGGGCCGCGCCCAAAGTGGCTGCTGGGTAACCCGTCGAAAGTGAGTCTAATAAGTGATAACCTAAATAGATTAGAATGTAATCTCTAAATAAGATAATGTGCCTCACACATGAGACGAGTGCTATCATAGATTCGACATGCTGTGAGAAGGCCTGAAATGGCAAACCATCTTCCTCGTCTTCGCGAGAGGATGTGTGGGTCCACATAAGGCTTGGATGGGCCGGAAGCTCGGATTAGGTTGCCAGGGTGACTCAGTGTATGGGGCCGGGACCTATGAAGACTTGCCATGGTATCCATACCAGGTTGTGTGATGACACTTGTCCCTACGTTCGCTAGTGTGTTGTCGTTTTGTCCTATTAGGAGTACCTTTGTGAGTCGTCCTTTTGTCTCTGCCCTTGTGAGTGTCGGTTTCTTGTTAGACCTTGGGTGGTGATGGCTCAGTTTTATGGATGCTCTCCTGGACTCTTGTATTAGCTTGATTATGTTCAGCTGGATCCTGTTCTTTTTAAGGATCGTTTATGTATTAATGGACCGATGTGGTCGCTTGTATATTGTTTATGTATCGCCTTGATGGCTGGATTGTATAGTGTAACCTCTTGTATTCTTAACTTTATTAATTATCAGAGGGGTCTTGCAGTTGAGCAGACCCGGAGATGTAGCCCTTTAGGGGTGAACTCCGAGATCATTATGGTGTTATGTGATGTATTCTCTTATGTTTCCTTTATTCAGCTTTATCATGTATGATTAACTTATGTTAGAATGGTTAAGTGGGTAATTGGAATTAACTATAAATGCTTATATTCAGTTCTTTCTTGAAAGCCATGTTGATCGAATGCGTAAGTAGTTTAGATGAGATTTATCATAGATGCTAGTATGCAATCGTCTCTTGAAATGCAATAAATTGAAATATGAAAGAATATAACTTAGAGTAAGTGAATTATGCTCAGTTGTTGTTAAGGAATTTAAATATGCTTGGAAAGATCTCTTATGTTATGATGAAAATCCTAGTGTATTAGTATGTTAGATGTATGGTTTGTAATTTTAAATGAAAAGCTTGAATGAGAATCATAAATGGATCTTAATGGATGAATCATTGCTTGTGAATTATATTTCCATCCTTTGAAAGAAATTATCCTGATTAAGAATTATCTCATTGTTAGATTATCAGCTTATTGGATTAACTGTGTGAGTTAAATGAATTGTGAAATTTAAGTAATCTCGTTGGGAAACTCTTTAGGTGGTTGTTGAAGTCTTCCGCTATGTAATCTGAATCTTTGATATCTTGTTGCATCTTATGTGTTGTAACTTTAAAAAAAATAAAAAATTGCACTCTATTCTTGTGTTATAGCTTAATCCCTTCGGGGTTTCCTGGCGGGGCATTACATTTGGTATCAGAGCCCATGTTGCAAACATTGGGATCTCTGGTGTCGCGTGTGCCCTCTATTGGTGTGAGGTGTATCGACCTTATGTGTATGCTTGTCCTCCTTTGCATGTGAGTGATTGAGCAGACCTTGTCTGGTGTGTAACGTATGTGTTCACATCATGTTTTCGCCTTCTTGATGTTGGTGTTTGAGTGTTGTACTCTTTAGACTAACCCAT
This sequence comes from Cryptomeria japonica, assembly GCF_030272615.1. Classification (NCBI taxonomy): domain Eukaryota; kingdom Viridiplantae; phylum Streptophyta; class Pinopsida; order Cupressales; family Cupressaceae; genus Cryptomeria; species Cryptomeria japonica. The sequence continues at coordinate 524,139,752 of NC_081405.1, forward strand.
TTGGATTGGTCTGTGCTTGTCTTGAATCTGAAAGTGCGAATTGTGTTTGCTAAAAGATTATGATCTAGCTTAGTGTTGTCCACTTGAAGGACTTGTATGGCAATTATTGAATGCTTATTTTGTAGAAAATTAAATGATTATCGCCATTCCCCTCTCTCTTTTTGGAAATTGAAATGATTAAGATATGTGTAATTATCTTTGATTTGAGTTTCTTGTTTGCAAGAGAGAAAAGGGTGTGACTTCTTGAACCCTTGTATGAGCCTTATGTTGCTTATGTTTTTAGATTATTAAAAGGGCTTCGGGTTTAAAATTTTTTTTGGGGTGATTGGGAGAAAAACTGCATGTGTACGTTTAAAGAATTCTCCATGTGTGTTTTGTAGGAGTAGCATGATTAAATTCTACCTTAGTAAGGTGCATTGCTATGCGAATAGTTGAATTATGTGAAACTGCTTGGTTTGTAGAAGAAGTGTTAAAAAGAGCATTTTACTGTAGCTTCGAGAAAGTATTAATGTGTTCCCTGAAAGATTGTGTATGTGTTTTCCGAAAGATTGTCTTCTGTGTTGCATTAAACCAGTTTGACTGAAAATTTATTCTAGCAAATGCTCCATTGAACTCGCTTTTGGGTATATGTAATTACCTTAATGTGTTTAGAAAGTGCGAATGAAAAGCTTGTTTGATGTGCATGCATTAATATGTTTTATTTGGGTAATATCTCCTTGCTTATCTTTGATCGTAATGTGATCTTCTCTAATAGGTTGCAAATTATGACATGTGTCTATATTGTATTATTATAAGTGAGTGTTCTTATGAGGTCTTGCATTATCGAAAAGATTGCTTCTCTTGATCCTTGTTTTGTTGGAAAACTAGAACCTCTTGTTGCAACCAGAATTATTGGAAATGTTTTGTTAGGCTGATTGTCATCCTTCTATATCGGTAGCGAAATGAAAACCGTGTAATTGAAATGATAGGCTTATAGTGAGAAATTTTAGTATTATAGCGTGATCTTGATTGATCTTGTGTCTTTGTAGGAAACAGTTTGATTATCAAACTCTCTTTCCCTTCTCTTTGCCTAATCATAAGATTTTTAGAAATGGTATTAAAGAATGCATTGATTTAAATAGAATGTTTATAAAACATGTGAAATTGCGTGTTTGCTTTTGGCTTCATAGTGATAGATGAAAGTCTTAAGCTTTAGAAATGAATTTGCTTAGCTAGTAATTTAATTATGAATGCTTAGTGAGATTCGAGAAAGATATAGGAATGATGTTAATTCCTTATATAATTGTAAATTGTTGATAATTTCAGTACTTGAATCTAGAGTAAACTTGATTCAGTTATTTATATAGAAAGCATAATTGAAATCTTCCTTGAATAGATGTTAGCATACTGAAAAGTAATCCCCGTAAATGTGACTAAACCAGTGCTGGTGTATTTGTGTGTATTGTAAGAAACCAGTGCTTATTATATGTGCCCATGGACTAGTGAAGTAATCAGCCATGGAGGATATGTTGCTTATGAGTATGGGAAACCATATTGTTTATGTGATGTTGCTTATTTGTTTCCCTGCTGAGTACCAAACCTTGGGTTGTGGGTAACTCAGTATGTTAAGGGGTAGTATTCGTAGTAACCATTCCTTGAATAGTATGGATTGGCGTACGAGTAATATCGACGCGAAGCGACCTTAGCTTCTCTACTTCGAGGAATGATATAGTTGTACTACTAAACTGTATCAAAGGTGTACTCAATACTTTCCCTTTTGATGAATCTATTTATAGGTTTATGTGTGCCAACCTATTCCTCTCCTTTATTTGAGCATATAGATGGCAGTTTTTGAGCATATTGTTGGATTCTATTGGAGCTTCTGTTGCCTTGTCTTCATGAGAGGCGTGTTATTGTTCTTACATAAGTTGCCAACTGACCAGTGTTGGTAGACTTGTGGGTGGACCTTAGCCATGTATACCTCTGGCTTACGACGAGTATCCTGAGAGGAACATCGCTATGCGGAGTGTGACCAGCGCGTGCCTTATCCGCGGGGTACACTGCCATGCGGGATACGTCCATTGCGTGCTTTGTTCGCTTGGAGTATTGCCATGCCGTTTGGAGACACGATGCGGGATGTAGTAGACATTTCCATGCGGCCTACCGCTAGGTATTGGGTAGAGCCATGCCACGTGACGACGTGATGCGGGGTGATGTCGAGGTGCACACTGCCATGCCATGTGGATGTGTGACTTGGCCACACCACATGATGAGCTACTAGGATAGCTAGACGATTGTTCCTTCCTTCCTCGTTGGTGGCTAGCTATTAGTCACGCAGTGATGTTATGTGCAGTTGTGCTATTCTTTATATTTCTTTGGGGATCAGCAGTTTATTTTACTTTGATTTTGAAGGTTTAGCCACGATCTTGTGATCTTTTGCACTCTTGATTTGATGTTGCAAATCCGGAAATTATTTTCTTGCTTTACTGTTGGAATTGAGGATTTATTATCTTTATTCTTCTGTACTTTGGTGGCTAAACTGGTTCATCCTTGTTGTTTTCGTATGCTGGTCTTGTGTTGCAATGTGAATTCCTCTCCAAGAACGTAGGAGACGGGCTTGGATGAGTGTATACGAGGAAGTAGACGCAAGGAACCTTGAGGATGGGGGTATGTGAGGCTGTGATGCAACTAGTATCCACTACCTACCTATGTGTGGTGACTATTTCTTGGAGGCTAACCACCTTGTTCAACAAGGGATATGCACAGAGGTCTTGTATGGAAGGTAGCACCGCTATGGTGTGCCTAGCACCATCAAGCCTTTGAGTGAGATATTGGATTCTTATGATCATATTGTTGTTTTGAGATCAGGCATAGAGATGTTGATCATGCATGTTAACCTTGGACCGAGCATTAGACATGCTCACATGTGGCCTTTTCTGTTATTCATTCCAGTTATGTGGATGGTTATTATGTGTATCATGGAGTAAATTGTGTTAACTTGTCGCTATGTTATGGGACATAGTCTTTGGAAAGGTTTTCTTATGCCTGGCAAGTGTAATCAATTGAGATATTTATGTTGCTCTTATTTCATGAAAGTTAATTTGGTTGTAGAAATTGATATTTTGAGCTAGTTCTATTCAATAAAATTTTATGATAAAAGATGGATTGGTAAAGGAAATTGATCTTATGGCATGTTTTCCTGTCATTTTTGATCGATGATTATGGTAGTTGTTGTTTACCTCCTTGTAATGTTTTAATTTGGTGTAATGAATGGAAGAAAATTCCTGTTTTTCTGCTATGATTGTGGATAATTCCTAGAATATTTTAAGGAATGTATGGTTTTAGATGTATCTGGCCAATGGATAATGGCGTTCGTAAAGGATTTTGCAATTTTATTTCATTTATTTATGGAAAGATTTCTATGTGCAATTTGATCTTTGTTGAATGAGTTTCAGGGTTGATGCGTACGACATGTTCTCCATCTAGCCTTACGACTTCCAGGAGTAAGTCGGATCCTAGGGGGGGAGAATGTAGTACCCCTGCCCTAATCAATCTCTAACCTTGGTTTAATCTTGATTAGTTTATCGTAATATAATGATTATAGTTAGATGTTGATTTTACGCATAGCTATTGATGTGGTTTTCTCACTAGTTGTATGCAAGTTGTTAGTGTACCTATCTCGTGGTATTAATATTGAGCTAACGCTTTCATTAAATTTTATATGTATATGCATGTATGATCTTTGGTTGCAGGAGATTTCAGGTACAACGCCGCATGAGTGCAAAGTTCGTCTTCACCTGGATGTACAGGTTTGAGTGTACCTTTTTAATCCTTAGAGTTGGATTAGGTGGTCGTAAGACCCTAGTCGGCCTTAGTCATGCTCGAGTGAGCATCGCCAGTCGTCGTCGGTATCCCCTTCTTGTTTGGGTTTGCGAGTCGTCTATTGGCTGACCTTCTCGGTTTGCGTGCTTGATGTGATTGGTTAAATTGATTAATTAGTCCTTAGTAATTATCTTGATTAAATATATGCGTTTGTGCATTGAAGATTAATGGATTAAATTAATCTGGTTTCCGTTATGCGATTTCCGTTGATATGAATTGCTTATTTAAATTGGGAGTGAATTCGATTAAATGATTGATTTGGAATATTTAATGCATTTTATATATGCTATTGAAAAAGGAAGTTTTATATTTTATCGCAATAGAGTTAATTGCATTCTGTTGGCTTTTAGAATTTGAAAGGTTAATTGAATTGATTGAGAAAATCGAATTTTGAATTGATAAAGCAAGTTAATTCGTTGATAGTTAGAAAGGATTAATTTTGTGAATTATTTGTAAATAAAAGTTTTAATTCCAAAAATGGAATTTTTGGGTCAACTCTTGGATATAACCCAATTTGGGGAAAATTTGGAAGGGGGACAAAATTGGGAGAAGATTTTGGCTGAGAAGAAATTTGGAATGAATTTGGAGGTTTTGGGAAGGAATGATGCTGGATCTGGCAGGTGGGCTCTCCTTCAGCCATTCCAGGATTGCGTATTCAGGTAGGATTCTGAATTTGTTATTGAAAAACAATGTGATTGTCCATTTGAATTGGCTGGAAATTTTGGTTTTGAGATGTGTTTTCATCATTGCTATTTGGGGGTTTGAATCCCTTTGTTATTGGGAAGGAGGAAAATCACCCAAGAACTTGATACCGAACCAGTCCCTTTTAAATCGAATTTTCATTGAATTGAAATTGCTTATCAAATTTGATGCTGGGCGTTTGTTTTAGTTTTCGGACTGGGTGTTTTAAAGAAAATATAATTATATTAAAACCCGGGCTGTGCGTTTTGTCTTACTTCGAACCTAGGTGTTTTTAAACAAATTTGTTTTTACCAAATTTCAAACTGGGAATATAAAATTCGAACTGTGCGTTCTGGTTTTCATTATTTTCGAACTGTGAATTTAACTGAGCTGGACGCGTTTTTTTTTATTGTTTTGGACTGTGGGTTTTGGGGATTGGAGGCGGGGAGCGGAGCTCCATCCGCTCCGCCTCCCCTCTCCCCCGCTCCTCCCCTTTCTCCTCTCACCCGTCCCGTGCTCCTCCCCCCGCTGGCGTTGAAAGTTCCGGCCGAGGCACACTGCGGTGGCCGCAGGTCCGCGGTGGCCGCAGGGCGCCACGGAGCCTGCGGGCACCGCAGCGGCGCCGCCGCTTGGGCAATGCCCTGCGGCTAGGGTTAGGGCATGGCCCGCCCTCGCCGCTAAGTTTTTAAATGCGTTTTTTTTGTTTAAATGAAAACATCGTTTTTTATAAAATGGTTTTTTTTTTTAAATGTTTTTTTTATCATTCAAAAAGAAAAAACATATGATATGTTATATCATTTTAGTGAAAGATATTTTAATGGTAAATGTTATTTAGCTCCCTAATTATGAATGAGGTAGCATTAATCTTGAAAGGTTGATTGGATATTGATTAACGCTATAAAGGAGTTTATAGGCTAATTGTTGTTCAACGTCATTTCGTGGCGTATGCCTTCTTCTAATTAAGTTCTGAAACTGCTATTTTTGCAATTTAATATTGTCGATTATATTCGGATTGATCTTGTTCTAATAAAATTATACCTTACCCTCTAGCTGATTAGGGAAGATGGCTATTGATGTAGTATTGTTTAAAAATAATAGAGAATAATATGTTATTGGAAAATCGTTGGAATACGATGTAAATTCTACTTAATGATGTTTTGTTGGAGATTAAATATCTTATTTATTTGATTCATGGTTGTCTGAATTTTATTAATATGAATTGGTTTAAAACTCATTATGGCTTAATTTGCCTGTTCGATGCTTTGAACCTTAGGAGTTAGAAAACCAAGAACAACTTATCCCTTGATGAGGTAGATAACTGTAATCTGATTTGGATCTTGTAGAAAACTTGATCGATTTTAATGTTTAAATTCAATTTGAGGAAATATTGTCTTTTCTGATTATTGCCTTGCGAGTTTAATTTCTGTATTCGCTTTTAATTATGAAATGGCATGTTTTGCTTTGTTTAGTAGGACCCTGTCGTATGGATTGACTTGGGGTACCTGGTTCAGTCCTCGATTCCGAGTCGACTGTGGTATTGTGGTAGTGTCGTTTTGATCATATCCTCCTTATGTGTGAGTCGAATGATGATTGTGGTTGACCGTTGTTGGTCGGGTCTCTAGTTAGAGTATCGTCAGTAAGTGATTACCCTTGAGTCGTGTTGACCAGATGTTTGTTTCTCCTTCTTGAACTCTGTTCGTTTGACCATGTGTATTACTTGGTTTTGAGTCCGTCTGAGTTTAGTCTAGTGTCATATGGGAAAGTGGCTTTCGATTGGGGGCCGCGCCCAAAGTGGCTGCTGGGTAACCCGTCGAAAGTGAGTCTAATAAGTGATAACCTAAATAGATTAGAATGTAATCTCTAAATAAGATAATGTGCCTCACACATGAGACGAGTGCTATCATAGATTCGACATGCTGTGAGAAGGCCTGAAATGGCAAACCATCTTCCTCATCTTCGCGAGAGGATGTGTGGGTCCACATAAGGCTTGGATGGGTCGGAAGTTCATATTAGGTTGCCAGGGTGACTCAGTGTATGGGGCCGGGACCTATGAAGACTTGCCATGGTATCCATACCAGGTTGTGTGATGACACTTGTCCCTACGTTCGCTAGTGTGTTGTCGTTTTGTCCTATTAGGAGTACCTTTGTGAGTCATCCTTTTGTCTCTGCCCTTGTGAGTGTCGGTTTCTTGTTAGAGCTTGGGTGGTGATGGCTTAGTTTTATGGATGCTCTCCTGGACTCTTGTATTAGCTTGATTATGTTCAGCTGGATCCTGTTCTTTTTAAGGATCGTTTATGTATTAATGGACCGATGTGGTCGCTTGTATATTGTTTATGTATCGCCTTGATGGCTGGATTGTATAGTGTAACCTCTTGTATTCTTAACTTTATTAATTATTAGAGGGGTCTTGCAGTTGAGCAGACCCGGAGATGTAGCCCTTTAGGGGTGAACTCCGAGATCATTATGGTGTTATGTGATGTATTCTCTTATGTTTCCTTTATTCAGCTTTATCATGTATGATTAACTTATGTTAGAATGGTTAAGTGGGTAATTGGAATTAACTATAAATGCTTATATTCAGTTCTTTCTTGAAAGCCATGTTGATCGAATGCGTAAGTAGTTTAGATGAGATTTATCAAAGATGCTAGTATGAAATCGTCTTTTGAAATGCAATAAGTTGAAATATGAAAGAATATAACTTAGAGTAAGTGAATTATGCTCAGTTGTTGTTAAGGAATTTAAATATGCTTGGAAAGATCTCTTATGTTATGATGAAAATCCTAGTGTATTAGTATGTTAGATGTATGGTTTGTAATTTTAAATGAAAAGCTTGAATGAGAATCATAAATGGATCTTAATGGATGAATCATTGCTTGTGAATTATATTTCCATCCTTTGAAAGAAATTATCCTGATTAAGAATTATCTCATTGTTAGATTATCAGCTTATTGGATTAACTGTGTGAGTTAAATGAATTGTGAAATTTAAGTAATCTCGTTGGGAAACTCTTTAGGTGGTTGTTGAAGTCTTCCGCTATGTAATCTGAATCTTTGATATCTTGTTGCATCTTATGTGTTGTAACTTAAAAAAAAAAAAAAATTTGCACTCTATTCTTGTGTTATAGCTTAATCCCTTCGGGGTTTCCTGGCGGGGCATTACATCCTCTTCCTGCTTTCAAACTCTCTATGGCCAATTCCATTGCAATTATAACAAACAATATTTGCATAACCGAGAGAGGGGACATGTATGTATCTACTTCTGGATACATTTTGCTCATATGCATGAAATCTATGAGATCCTAGATTATTCCTTCTAGATCCCTTTCTACATTCTTTTGCCCTATGGCCATTACCATTGCATGCAAAGCAATAACCTGAGAAGGAAGGTTTATAACTTACAAACTTATTTTTCCATGCATGGGGAGATCTTACTGGTTTAGCATCTCCATTTCTGCTTCTTCGAGGATGGACTCTAGGTTGTCCATTCTTTGCATTTCTTCCATCTGATCTCTTCTTCTCCCACACTTGCTTTATCCTATAGGCGGTGACACTTCCTTGTCTTCTACCGGTAGGAGGTCTTCTTTGTTGTCTTCTCATGTTCCTGCTTCCGATGAAGCTGTCTTCTCCCATTTTTCCTTTTCCTTTGGGATCTGCATGTTCCTCCTTCTTGCAACACTGGTCCTCATTCTTTTCTGCAAGTCCTCATCGGTTGTATTTAGATCAACCTTTTTCCATGGAGCATTTTTATTGTAAAGGTCTATCCCTTGTTCACTCCATTTGAGGAGACAAACAGAATGTCATTGTGGGGGACATTCTTGCTGATGGAGAATTCACCACCACCACTTCCTAAACCTTCAGTGTCCTTGGCATGCTTTTGCATTTTCAACATTTTGTCCAAGGCATCACTGCTGCTATCAACTAGATTCTTACCTTGAGCTCATCTTGATATTTCTCAAGGTCATTGATAGGGAGGTAGTGCAAGGTGGTTGCCAAGTGGCTAGAATGTTTACTAAATGAAAGGTTTTTGATGTTTTCAAGGTGTAGTCACCAAAATCAGAGGGCAAAAGGCTCAAAGGCAATCTAGCAACTCTCCTTGTTCCACCTCCTTAAGTCAAACTCTCCTTGGTTACTCAAGGGCTTCAACTCCATAGTTGTTGTCATCCTTTCAAATGCTACAAAATTGACTTATGAAGTCAAACTCACCAAATATGTTGGATTCATGTTAGGTTAACCTATTTCAACTTTATTTGTTGGGTTTCATGCTTTGCAACCTTCTTTGGCATACCTGATTTGACAAAAACCTAGTTTTAGGCCTAAAACGGGCTATTAGGAATTAACCCTCCTTTTGGGGTTTTGTGCTCACCCTGCTCAAGTGATGGACTTCCAGACAAAAACAAGTTGATATTAGGACACCCTTTTGGGAGTTCTTGAAGATTTTCTAAGTCACAGGGTCTCTTAGGCCTTCTCCGTGACTGTCCCAAAAATGGTTGAAAAAAGAGGGTTTGGTAGGGTTTTGATGGTGAAAATCAATCATCAAGCTAGAGACCTCCAATATGAAACAAGAAGCCTTAGTTCTATCATGATACTGACTAATTAGGCCACAATAAAGAAGATTTACACTTCAAAGATTGGAGAACAAGATTTTATAAAAAGTTGCTCATAATGAGTGAGCAACAATTGACAACTTTTCCATTCTTGCTTTCTACAAACACATCTTTGCTTAAATACAAATTACATTCCATCATGTAAACATGTATTTCATTAGAGACAAAAGGGAACCACAATAGCCCTGCACAAAAGTATTAGGCAATTACAAACAATGGACCATTCATTGTCAGAACTAACTATCATTGCACTTTTGCCCTTTCACTGATTTTTTCCTTTTCAACCTGCATTTAACCACTGTTAAAACACCTTTTTTAAAGGTCTGATTGGTGCTTTCTATCAATGCCCTATCCTTGGTTGCTTGTTTTTCTTCAAACCTACTATTTGGAAGAGGAAGATTACAATAAACCATTCATTTACAATGCAAAAATCAGTCATAATTGACTGTGATAGCTTGTTGGGCATTACAACCTTGCCAAAGGGACCATTGACTGATCTTGGCAATCACAAACCCATGGGCAGGGTCAAAAGCCACTCCTTATTCTTATTTGCAAACAAATTAAGGAGAATCAAGGTTTTACAAACACCAATGTATGCTGGAGAGCAAACAATTGAATGGAAACTAATCACCAAAACAATGACTCACTGTTTTTGTTTACAATTTGCACAAACTGAAAATGCAACCTTCCTTCTCTTGGCTTAGAAATCCTCTTAACTTTCACTTACAATCTTGGACAACAAGACAAGTGTGTCCACCTAAAGAATGCATTTGCTATGGAAGAGAAAAGCATCAAACCTTTACAAGACCCTAGCCAAATGGTACACTTGCCTAGGGCTCCATGGCCACAAAACTCCTTGCACCTGCATTCTTGAAAACAAAACATGTATTTACATAATTTACAAGCTGACCAACTAGTTCCTGGGAAGCCATGAACATTTTAGGACTTCAAGAAGCCAAGTTGGTCAAGCATCCTTGTCAATTTCCTAGACAAGGCAGTGAAACTGTCAAAACAAACTAATTTTACTACAAACTCAAAACTTGATGAAATTAGATGCCACCAAAGGGAAAAGATTAAGAAAACATAAGAGAATCTTAAAATGCAAAAATAGTATGGCCAAGTATAGCAGGTGTACGGACTGTTGTTCACATGGAGTTAAAAACTAGGGAAAAACCAAGTAAAACTAGTGCAAACTTGTAAAATGATTCATAAATCCATGAAATCAACCCTTACAATGGTTCAAGAAGGAGAATAAATACCTCCACAAATTAGTTATCCTCCTGTATGGACAGGTACATGTCCAAGAGCACACAAATTTGACATTTTCATGTCTAAAATGACAACTTTTAATGCTTAGATGATGCAAGGTTGACCTCCAAGACTAACAATCACCTAAAAACACTTCACACCTAAAAACCAAGCATAAAACATGTCTAAAACCTTTTCAAAACAAAAACACATCAAAAACTCACTTTTTACAACATTTTGCCAGGCAACTCCAAAACTGGCAATTTTGGGCAAAAAGATGAAAACAAGAAACATGACCACACAATGAGTTCAAAACTCATCCAAACAACTTAGAACAACTCATAATCAACTTAGACAAACTTTCCAACTCAAAACTAAGAAAAATCAAACCTGTGATGAAAATGAAGCTGAATATGAAGCTAGGTGCTCCTGCACCAGTCATTTTGGAGAACCTCAATTTCTCCAAGCAACTGTTGTAATTCTTCATTTTTTACTTCTATCCTAGATGCTAGATCTTCACACTGACACACATTGGTGCCTTCTTCTTGATACTTCAACTCTGAGATGCATTTCTTAGATTCTCCAAGGCATTTAATCAATCGGTTCTACTCCACTATAGCAACATTCTTGAATAGCTTGTATTCCTTTCTTACTCTACTAAGTTCTTCAAGTGCATTCACAAGCTCACCTTCACTATCATTGCCAACCACATCTCGTTGGTAGGGGCGATCTGCATGATCATTCTCAGATGTGTGCCTCTCATCTTTTGATTCTTGAGCCATGAAGAGGCAGGTTCCTTGATCATCATTGCAGCAGCTGCTAGTAGATCTACCTTCATCATCTGCAGATTCATGAGATGCATTTCTCATCCTATCTTCACAAGCAGGTTTTGCAGTAGTAGGCTCATTTCCATAGAGCTTCTTCAATCTATCCCATAAGATTTTTGTCGATCTGCATCTGTCCACCTGTGAGGAGACATCACTGGGTAGCCCACTGAGTATAGCCTTCATAGCTGCTTCATTGCACTGGTTTCTTCTTTTTGCATCTGAATCGGTGGGAGGATAGACTTTTCTAGGGAATCCATTTACAACAGACATCCACACATCAAACCCTATGGAGGACAAGTAGACTTCCATTCTACAACTCCAAATGGAATAGTTTGAATCATCAAAGACTGGAGTAGGGATTGACACTAAAAAAACCATTGTGTCCTTAAACCATAATCTACCCAAGCTGGAGAAATTTTGTTTGACTGGGAACCTAGGCTCTGATACCAATTGTTAGACACAATGCACCACTAAGAGGGGGATGAATATGTGGTTCTCAATCTTTTTCCCTTAACTATCCTATGTGAGCATACCGGTTATAAGATCTACCTCAATGCAAACTTACTGGTTAGTGAGGAGAATAAACACAAATGCATTCACACAAGAGGTACATCACATAACACCAACATATATGAGGAAAGCCCAAGATGGGAAAAACCTCTGTGAGAAATGCTGCTGGAGACTACTGCTCCAATCCAGCCTCACAATCAATCTCTGATTACAATGTTTAGGGCATCAACCCAAGGAGAACCAACCCCTGATTTTAGGGCACCAACCCAAGGAGAACCAACCCCTGATTTAGGGCACTAGCCCAAGTAGTTACAACCACTGCACTGAGCTCCAACTCAGTGAATACAAAAACATATTTTGGTACCAAAGTTATCTTCTTGTTACAAATGAATTTTGTAACTCTTCTTCAAATCTCTTTGTTGGATCTCTTGTCTAGTCCATTGCTGGTTCTCTCTTTTGGTTGCCTCTTCTCTCCACTCCTCTAATGCTCTCCACCGGTACTACACTTTGTCGGTTCTATGTCTACCTTCTTTACCGGTATGGACACTACCAGTTTTGTCACTGTTGCCAGTTGAACACTTCAACCCGGTTCTCCCTCACACTCAGTCACTTCTCTATCTCCTTGGTGAGCACTTGACTTATTTATATTTTCATGCAACAACACTCCCTCAACCAATGACAATACTCTCTTCTTTAGCAACAACAACCAACAATTTTGGCTTGCATATTTATAGCTTGGTCTTCCCGCCAAGAACCAATTCAAACTTCAAGTGGTTATGATTTTCTCATCATCTTCGGTTCAAACCAAATCCAATCAAATATCATTCGATCTGATCTCCAAGACAATTGTCTGCACATCACCGCCATTAACATGCCTTCCAATACATGTTTTCTAAACTTAGCAAACATGGTCCTCTATCTCGACCTACATCTATCAAAATGCCATAAGTATCTTAGTTGTTTCCTTCTCGAGGTCGTCCAACAATCTGATTTCCTTGCTTCAATTCAGGTGCCAACCACTCCTTGATCTTTCTCTGTCGTTCCCTCTCCCTCGAACCAATCCTCTAATCCAATCCACAAATCATGAGCTTCATATTAAATGCACACCTTTAGAAACACCTATCCCTACACGACACTTCACCTCCACGTGGCATCCACTTTTTCTTGAACAACAATGTCGGCATGGATTGGATCACCGACCAACTCCATTACCGGGTTCATCTATTGGCTTACTAACCCTGTTGGTTAATCCCTCAAACCAGTTTGTCATCAACCTTGCACTCTTCTTCTCTTCCGGTGGAACACACAACTAGTCAACACTCTTGCTAACCTACCTTATGCACATCTTCATTAGATGGGAAGTCTTCTGCATCTGCACCTTGTCCATATTACTGGTGGACTTACATACCAGTAAACACTCTTGATGACACCATGTCATCAACCTTCAACTGACTCCATCTTCAATCCAGCCATTTTATTTTGTCTGCATCTGCTTAGCCTTGCCTTCTTCCTGATCAACTTGGACCATATCTCAAAACCTCATTACACTTCATTTGTTTCGACAGTTCAACATGCCTTCTCTATCAATCTAGTGCATATCTCCGATTTCATGCACTTGAGGCATTCCTTTGATTCATCGGTAGATCCGGTGTGAGCCTTCAAATACCTGCCTTTACCTCTTCTTCCTTATCTCACAAAACTATGATGTACACCATACATAATGGGAGATAAGTTCCACTTACCAGTGGTAATTGTTCCTTGTCATTTGCATCTTGCAATGCACTCATGTGGCTTCCCTGTTTGTGCATCATATCTTCAAACATGCACATGTGATCTGGTGTGGGGACATTCACTGTTAGTCATCTCTTCACATGGTGACTGCATCTTCATCTGATGGAAGTCCCGTTGTTTTGCAACCACACAGCATACCAGTGACCTGTACATCCTTCTCCTCATGTGTTGATGTGATTTAGGTAACATTCCACCTCTTCATCACAATCAACAACTCAACATCTTGCCCATCCTATTTGTACACTGGTCATAAGCTTGTCGATTCGCAGCAACTCACTATCAACACATCACTTACCAGTTGACATCCTTTCCTTATCGGTAATACCTAGTATGGTAACCTGTCCATTTCATCCACACAAGTCAAACACTAACTTGTGTATTGGTGACTCTAGTGGTCATTTATCTGAATGACATACTCTCCTTAGCTTACCAATATTATGCAGCACAAGGTGATATCAAAGATATCTCATCCTGTACTCATCCATGACAGTGTTGCACAAACATCTCTTATACCGGTAGTTATCCTATATCGGTTGACATCAATGACAACACAATGCCAACATGAGATGCATACACTTAAATATATTATCCACTTGACATCCGTATCGACTCCTCACGAAAGAGAGTAATATAATGTATGGTGTCATGGAAATCTAATAAGGTTAGAAATTTGCATAAAATATTTTCAAAGGTGGCTTCTCTAGAACTATACCCCACTAATTTAGTATATATAGATGCACTAGTCATGTTGCTATGAAAGACCCAAAGGCTAAACAATATTGATTAAAATTAAACCACAACTAACTAACTATAATAATAATCACAACACTTTATTATAATCATAAATAATCGAGTTGCACTTTAGGAGATATCGAAGGCAACAATTTATAGTACCACATTTTACTTGACAAAACACACACACACACACACACACACACACACACCATGACAATAATATTTAACAATTTGGATCCTTGAATAGAATAAAGGGACAATTTTAATATGGTTTATGAAAATAGATCTCAACTTATTAAGTTCACGTAAGCACATCTTTCATAAATTGAGATACTCTTTTAAAAATCTATTTTTATTTATTTTTATTGTTATTATATATGTATATATTTATTATATAATATAAATATGTAAAAAAAAAGAATCATTATATTCTTAAAATAAAGCAATGAAAACTAAAATATAATTCTTATCACCTTTTATTGAATCATTATAAAACACAATGCTTGATTAGGAAAAATCCCATTTTTTTTTTCAAAATTTGTAATACCAAATTAAAGGGTTTGGTGAAATTTACATTAAAATACACCATTCTCAAATAGTTATTTAAACCACTTCAATGAGGATCTTGGGGTTAAGAATTTGATATGTTTTTAAATAAATGGGTCAATGCTACAATTATTAATATTTAATTATGTAATGATATAATATTAAAAAAAATTCATCTTATCTATTTAAATTCTTAATTATATCAATTAACCTTGATATTCACAAATTTTAGAATTGATAAAAAAAATTGAAATGAACAAAAGAACAAATTTATATCATAATATGTGAATGATTTTATTATCATTTCTCAACTATATAATAAAATAAATAAAAGAATCTTAATTTATTTTCAGTTTAAAAAAACAAAACATTTTATAATATGTTTGTCTCTCTGTTATGTATTTATACTAACAGATCACTTATGGTAGAAATAAGCATACCTACATTGATATATTTTGTTGACAATGTATGAGTACTTTCTCTACTTATTATAAGTCTATAACCAAATGTATATGAGTGCCACATGCATAGGCTAATATGTGCAAGTTAAGTAAGCCCATGTGAAGTTTATTTAATACCTTGTAAAGAAAATAAAATCTTTGTGTAACATGCTTGAGTTAAAAAGGTTATTATTATTTATTTTTGCTTAAAAAAAAAAATCACCTTATCATTTAAAATTCATTCTTTAAAATTCATTCTTAGTAGGTAAGAATATTTCTCTAAACATTAAATTTTTAACTAAATACATTTAATATATGGGTGAAGGTGGTTTAAATTTTTTTTATATGTTCTAATTTTACTATAAGTACGTTGGTTACTTATGAATAAGGAAATGTAAATCATATGATGTATATAAAAAAATAAAAGTAAGGAAACTTATTTATGTTTAGATAGCTCAAGAAGCTCTTCTTTTATTTTGTAGAATAACAATAGTAGGTGAGATGGTTATTTTCTAATCTTATTTTTGAACTAAAGTAAAATGCCCAAGGAAGAAGAAATATCTTTCTTTATGTACACAAAATTTACGTCCCCATTTCCCACACTTTCAAGTTACACTGGTATCCCTCAAGATTCAAATCTAAGGGAGATAATCAACATTAGACTAATAGAAGGAGCAAAGCTCTAAGACACAATGGAATTTTCAACCATTATACAATGAAGTGTCTCTTAAGCTTTCATTTCCTAAATGTCCAAGTGATCCTTAATGGAGTTTGTCAAGAGGAAAAGTAACAACCAAGGCTTGCTCACCTATCAACAATGGTACTCTTAAGTTTCTTTATTCAAATTAACTATACCATCCTAAATGAGGAATACAAATGGGAGAGGCACAAAACAAGATGTGTCTTTTCATCACAAAATAAATACTCAATCATAACATAATAAAATATCTCACAAGCTACCCTTTTCAAGACAAACATATGATATTCATTAAAGGTGAAACAATGAAAAATAACAAAGGAAGTCTTTCTCTCCTCCCATCCTTAATGGCATCATGAGACCTCAAAGGTCCTAGCCATACCCTCGAGCAAGAAAGACATGTTGCTCAACATAAAAAGTTATGCTGATGGCTTAATAACATATTACCATTCCTCTTTAAACACATAGCTCTCTAGCATCCACACTAACTCTTGAATCTTCTAGTAATCCATAAACACATTACTTCTACAATAATTAAGAAACAAAGATGAAAGATACTTAGCTCTCTCTCCAAGCCCTCAAGTTGATCTCCATCCCCTTAAGTGAGATCTTTCTTCCTCTTCACCACCACTTTCTCTTTCTTCAAACACATGTTATCTAAAAGGAGAAGTGGCTAATGGCCCTATCTTCAATCTCCATGCTATATAGGAGTTTCCACCCAATACATTTTCTTCCAAGTTCCTAATTCACATTTCACAAAGTGGGTTTTTGAAGAGTCCCATCAAGCCCATTTGACAATATTGCATGTCCTAGAGGTCCCCGACCCCAAAGTATTGACCTTAGGGACTTATTTTTGCTCAAGGATCCATAAAATTGATCAAACAACACCTTTAAACAACCCCTACAAAATCCATACGAGTTTTGACCTAATCCAAATAGAAAATTATTGTTTATTGGGGGCCTTTTGAACTCTTTCTTCAAATTGGTAACAAATTTGTACCTTCTATCACTAAAAATTCATTTCTCATGTTTTTTCTACTAATATGTGTGCACCATATGTGGGACCATCTAGCTAAAGCATAAGTCTCACTCTTCTCACTTTTTTCCAACATTATTTGCTTTAGTTATAGCTTTTTTAACTATTATCTTAATTTTGTTACTTTGTCACTGTTGGCAACAACAATGCATGAAAACTAAGAGAGAGGGGGGGGAGGGTGAATCAAGTTTCACCAAACTTAAACAAATTAACCTCAACTTTAGATCTGATCAAGAACAACAATAACAAAGACAAACTGTAATGCCCCGCTAGGAAACCTCAAAGGCATTAAACTATAACACAGGAATAGAGTTTAATATTTTTTTTTCTTCTAAAGATAAAATAGTATAATGATACATTGAGTTAACATTAAGTTCAGATTACACAATGAAAGACGTAACTAACAACTAAAGGGTTTCCCAACGTGGTTACTTGGTTCACCACTAACTCAACTTACGCTAATTAATCTAATTAAGTTAATCAACTTAATGACATAATTATATTTAAACAAAGGTTAAATTTATTCGATTAAGTTCATTCATGCAATTTAACAATACATTACATCCAATCTTAAATTAAAACATATGACATACATTTAATTTCCATACATACTTTGTTTGCATTATAAGATAATAAATATATTGCATTTCACTAAACCTATGTTCATCATGATCCATATTACTACATTAGATAACTTCATGCATACATTAAGATTAACCTCATCTAATCTACATTATACATTTTAACCATAATGACATTCATACATCCAAAATAAAAAGGAACCAGATGAACACATACACCACACAACACTAAATTGATATCGGAATTCACTCACAATGGGCTACATCTCTAAGTCTGCTTCAAGTGCAAGACCCCTCTAAAAAATAATAGGGTGAAGAATACATAAGGTTCACATCAATTACATCTTTCCATCAAGGTGTATAGAAACAAATATCATACGTATGTCTCCATCATTACATCCTGCCATCAAGGCGTACAAAAATAAATAATACATATGACCACAACGGTCCAAAAGGTACAAGAATGATCCAAGAAGAAGAAAGAGGATCCAACAATACATGCAATGGCGTGAATACAACAATATAATTGGAGCACCAGCGAAAATAGATCCTCGCAACCCATCATAAGCATCCCATGGTCAAACATGAAAATTAGGTACTCTCAAAGGCATAAGCAATCAGATATGACTCCACAATAGTTCTCCTAGCGAAAACAACACAAACTGCACATTAGTGAACATAAGGGATGAGTGTCATCACATAGCTTGGTATGGTTACCCTGGCAAACCTCCATAGGTATGGGCCCCACCCACTAGGTTACCCTGGCAACCTCTCTCGAACCTCTGGCCCCATCCAAGTCTCATGTGGACCCAACACATCCTTTCGTGAAGACAAGGTTGTTGGTTTTCCATTTCAGGCCTTCTCACTGCATCATGAGTCTGTACTAGCACTCATCCCATGCAATTATCTTACTTAGCGTTTTCATCTACTAAACTACCTAATATACTATTAAGTTATCACTTATTTAGACACACTTTTGACGATGGGTTACCCTGCTACCACTTTGGGCGCGACCCCCACTCGAAAGCCACTCTCCCATATGACACTTAACCACAAATTAGACAGACTCCCAAAACCAAGGTATACAGAAGAAAAAGTATACAGAGTTCAAAATAGTAGGAAAGCCCACTTGGCCAAACAAGCCCTCACACTAGGTGTACTAACTGACGATTCTCTGACTAGAGACATGACTAGTTACAATCAACCACATGACAATATCCAACACTCGCAATCAAGGACTTGCCATTTTTTGAAATCAAATGCGAATACAGAAAATTAAACACGCATTAACATTAATCTATAATGACAATCATTTTTCCATATCGTTAAAAATACAAATCGATCAAAGTTTTCTAATTGATCTAAATTTTAAAATACAATATTTGAACAAAATTACCAATACATAATAATTTCAATACCAAAATTGCAATTGTATGATCTTGCCTATTTTCCAATACATAAAAAGAAACATTAATAAATGTATTTTCTCATCTAATATCCATATTTCATTAAGAGAAAATTTCCTTAAATTTCTAACTATATCTATCCATCTTCAAATTTCCCCAAATAATATATTATTCAATTTCAAAAATTTCCAAATAATATATTATTCAATTTCCAAAAGTTAACAAATAATATAATATTTCATTTACCAATTTCTCAAATAATATATATTATTTCATTTCAACGAGCATATAAAAAAAACTAAATATTAATTAATAAATATATTAATTAATTAATAATATATATATATATATATATTAATTAATAAATATTAATTAAAAATTACTTTTTAAATAGAAAAATATAAAATAAAAAACTTTAAAACAAAATAGAAAGTGGACCCCACAATCCATGGTTACCACAGACTGTGATTTTCACAGCCATGGAGAACCACAGACTGTGGCCTCCACAGCCGTGGTGCCACAAGTTGTGGTCAACACAGTGGACCATGGGTTGAGCCATGGCTCCCCACACCCAAAAATATATACAATTTTTTTTTTATTATTTATTTAATTTGGTTTTTAACAAATTAAAACAATCTCCAAAATTTTCTGTGCAAAGAGGCACAGGGATCTCTGAGAAAAATCAATTTTTCCAGAACCCTAAATAAATAAATTTTATTTTAAAGCAATAAACTTCAACATCATTAAACTTAGAAAAAACCAGGGAATGCGGTTTTTGTTGGCAATATGAGGGAATTGATTATGTGTTGCATTTATGTTTTTGTCATTGATGTCAACACTAGCTGTTATGGTTGGTTATCGATAGACAGATTTTGGTTACCGGTAGAAGAACTTGTGTTACCGACAGAAGGGACTATCAGTTGGATACTATCAACATGTTTGGATCAATGGAATATATTTGGTTTGATGTTTCTAGAGTATGTTTTGGTCAGTTGGTATTGACTTGGTGATTGGATGCTATCATACACTCTAGTAAGCCTATACCAGTAAGGGTTTAAGGTTTTACCAACAGCGCTTTTTCTGAGAATCTTTGGCAGGATGCATAAGTGGTGTTGGTGCGACTTCTAGATAGAATTCAGGATGCAGAAGGTGATCCTTGATCATGCCTCGACTGATTGGAGGCACCGCTTTGGCATGGATAATCTAATTAGGTCTGGTACCTATCTAGGTTATGGACTAATATCATGTTACGTGTTTTCTACACATTACCAGGATGATTTATGGATTGGTTAATGTTGTTTTGGTCTAAAGCTGACATGGCATATCATTGTAATATGGATGTATGTACTGATCTTATTGTAATATCTTTTAGGTGGCCGACCTAATTGGTTTAGGCCTTAGGGTTTGTATAAATTGATGTAAGATCTCATTGTAGATCGTAGCAATGTTCGTGGTCGTGGAATGAAACATCATATGCGAAGGAGATTTGGTTGATCATAGGTGATCGAATTGGGTTTATGTAAGAGGTCAAAGGCCTCTGGTATTGAGCTTAACTGGGACTATAATCAGGCATGGTAGATGCTATCACAGACAATTCATTCTTCTGGATTGTTGTCCAATTATATTGAGGTGGTTATAACCTCTTTGTAGTCAGTGAGACTCCTTTGTAATGAGAAGTACGCTCTAGGCTGTGTGCAGGCCCCTTATTGTATCACATACTTTATGCAAAAGTATCATCTGACTGTAGGTAGGCTTCCCACCATGGTTTTTCCCTTTACCGTGTTTTCCACGTACAAATCATGGTGTTATGTAGTATGGTTGCATTGTGTTAATTCTCTGTTTCATTCTTAAGTTTTATTGCTTACCAGTATCTGTTTTTGCTATTCCAGTATTCAATGTTTATATGCTCCGGTTAAAGGTTATAAAGTGGTTTGATTAATATAATCTGTTGACAACTGATTCACACCCCACCCCTCCCCCCCCCCCACCTCTCAGTTGTCCACCGGTTATCCTAACATTTATTTTTTGTTTTGTTTTGAAAATTACCAGTATGCCAAAATACCCAAATTGGCAAAATTTCAAACATTTTCCACTCCCATTATTCCAACCACAAACAAATTTCCTAGTTTAAAACCTGAATTTGAAGGCATTTATATGAAATTTTGACAAATTTTCACTAAGAATAGTCATACCCAATTTCAATTTTGAACCCAATTTGAACAAACAAGAAATTTGATTTGGAAGAGGGAAAAGAAATCAAAGAAGGTTTAACTTCAAAACTTAATTTCTACTCTTCCTATTCCTTAAATTTAAGAGATTCTTCAAGCAAAACACAGCCAGGTTTCTTCCAAAACAAGTCAATAAATTTCCTTAAAACAAAGGAGATTATAAAGAATCCTACCTCCATATGCAATCCTGGAAGTGATTTGATGAAGAGCCCAACCTGCAAGTTCAAGAATTTCTTCCAACCAAAAATGCCAGAAAATTTCTCCATCCCCAAAACAACTCCCCCAATTTTCTATGAGAAAAAAATAGGTTAAAAAGAAATTTTGACCTAAAATCTATTTTTTGGTTAAAATTATTTTTTAACCATATAAAAATAATTTCCAATCAAATTAATATTCAAAAATTGCTTTTCTCTCCAAAATTTGATTTTCTCCCTTTTAATTAAAAACTAACATTTCTATTTCAAAATGCCAAATGAGGGTAAAATATTAATTTTCTAATTTTTAAATAACATTTTTACAACAATGCATAAAAATCATTTAATTCACAATTTGAAAATACAATAAATCAAATTTCCTAGTAACATGCATTAAACAATTTGATTTATTGATTAATCACACAAAAGGGTCCCATTTAATTTAGTCCATTTCATTTACGAATGCATAAAAACACATTTAATCTAATTAAATAATTAGGATTTAATAATCAATTTTACCCAATGCACAACACACAACTCAAGGAAACCAAATAACCACACGACCCATATCCCACCAAAGGGGAAATTGACAAATGACTGAGGATGCTCATTTGAGCAAGACAAGGATAAAACATAGGGTATTACAGCTACCTAATCTACTTCCATCAGACCAATAAGGCATGCTCAGACCTGCGAAGCCAGGTGGAGACGATACCCTGTACCTACACGGTACTTGTACCTGCAATCTTTTGCAACAACGAACCACACATACATACATATATATATTTAATGAAAGTGTTAGCCCGGGGTTAATAACACAAATCAAATGAACAACTAATCATACATAAGAATCAATGTGTAATCAACATTCACTAATACACACATCAAGCATAATACTTGAATGTAACATCACAACATGGTATATCAACCATCCAAGTAGGCCACTAAAAAATCAACAAGGTCAAACAAGGTTTAAAAAGTCCGATTAGGGCAGGGGTACTACACAAACACCACATCAATAGCGCACATAACACAAAATTTTTTGACGTGGAAAACCCGATTAAGGGAAAAACCATAGTGGGAACCTACCCACAATATGATGATACTCTGCAGTAGTATGTGTAAATATTACAATGGGGAATGCATATGCATTCAAGCACACTACCTAGAGCTCACTGCTAAAAAACAACAAAGGGCTACAACCCTGAGAAGGCTCACTGCCTTACAAAGGTCAGACAACAATCCAGATTACATGAACTAAAAGAATAGCATCTCCAAATGCCTGATCATAGTTCTAGTTAAGCACATTGTTTGCACTGAAACACTTCTCTTCCCTTCTCCACTACCGAAAGATCAATTCGCTTGTTGTCACATACAATACTCTCAAAGATCGTAGACAAAACCACAAACACACATTGTACATGATTACAACACTTATTTATACAGATCATCAACCTTAACCTCAAGGTCGACTCAACAAATGAGACCTAATTACAAAATTACATCACACGATACATAAATCCATATGCGGACCAATACAATGTCAACAAGGACATAGCATGGATCCAAATCAAAACCTTGAACACACAACACCACCAAATATCATGCCAAGATCATCTGCAACATGCAAGAACCATCGAGTCAGCCAGAAAGTTGTATAAAATGAAGAATACCACTAGACCAATAAATTCTTCAATAACGCGTACCACGATCAATGCGGACCACCAAAACACACAGAACACGATCAAGGAACATTAACAAGCAACGTGAATTCCTCTATAATAACCACAACAACAAGAATCATCATTATTTCATCACCAGAACTCAAGAACATCAACAACAAACTAAAAGATATGCTTATGAAGTTCCAAATCATGAACGATCTGAACAGAGGACACACATGAATGTCCCAAACACTCTCCAAAATCTACACAACATAAGGAATCAATTCTAGAGCAATACAATCCTAAAATTATAAACTCTGCAATACAAAAAAACCAATCATCACACCAGATTACATAACTCGATCAAATCACCTTCTGGAACATTGAAACTCATACTAAATAAACTAAAGATAAGTATCTTAAAGCCCATTATTCCGCATCAGCACATTTGCAACCAAATCAACTCTCTGCAACAAACAAATTCTTTGCAATAACTCAGGAATATGTTGACATCAATGACAACAACACATTCCATCAACTCTAGTATCCAACAATCTCCCCTTGAGATCATACACACATAGCTCTCTACGTTAGATAGATAAGACAGTTTTTGACATGCATCTCTCCCCCTTTGACAACAATGCCAAAGACATATATAGATCATTATTCTCTCCCTCTTACCAGATAATCTCTCCCCTTTTGATACACGGTCAAATAATTCTTATCAACTAAACCACACATTGACTACTCCCCCAGAGTAGCAACACCCACACATCAATCCAGATAATAGGATAAGGCTATGAAGTCCACCAGATCGATGCAACTCAATGCATCTAGTTCACACCAGGAGGGGCAATCACTCCTAATTTTTCTCTCAGATATATAAATGTATTTGCAGGCAAAGGCTTCATGAAGATATCTACAATATGTTCCTTTGTAGACACATACTCCAATTTGACTTCCTTCTCATTCACCTTTTCTCTCAAGAAACGAAACTTGATTGATATATGTTTTGTCTTAGAATGCAACATCAGATTCTTACAAATATTAATAGCACTTGAATTATTACAATATATAACCACAGGCTTATTATAAACAACTCTAATTTCCTTCAACATCCGCTTCATCCAAAGTACCCGAGTACAATTGATAGCAGCAACAATGTATTCAACTTCTGCAGTAGATAAAGAAATATCATCTTGCTTCTTACTTGCCCAAGAAATCACCTTCCTATCCCAAAAAGAATGCTCCACCCATAGTGCTTTTCTGGTCATCAACATCACCTGCCCAATCAACATCAGTATAAGCACTCAAAATAAAATAATCATTCTTCGGATACGACAAACCATAATCAACCATTCCCTTCAAATATCTAAATATCCTCTTCATAGCAGTAACATGACTTTCCTTAGGATCAACTTGGAATCTTGCAACAAGACATACAACATTCATAATGTCAGGTTTAGTCTGAGTCATACATAGTAGTCCACCAATCATAGATCTATACAAGGTTTGGTTAGCCTTCGGAAATTCATCATATTTTGTCATCTTGCATCCAGTCACCATAGGAGTTCCAACAAGTTTTGAATCATCTAACCCAAACTTCTTTAGCAATTCCTTCACATACTTTGATTGAGATATGAAAATGTCTTTATCAATCCGTGTAATTTGCAATCCCAAAAATAATTTCATCTCACCTATCATAGACATCTCAAACTCTTTTTGCATATCATTAGTAAACTTCTTACTCAAATCATCATCTCCTCCAAAAATAATGTCATCAACAAAAACTTCAACAATCAAAATATTATCATTATCAATCTTGAAGTATAAGTTACTATCAATAGTACCTTTACAGAATCCCAACTTCATCAAATATTTGTCCAATCTGGCATACCAGGCTCTAAGGGATTGTTTAAGTCCATACAATGCTTTCTTCAATCTGCATACCATGTCTTCTTCATCTGTCAATGAAAATCCATCTAGTTGCTCAATGTAAACCTCTTCTAATCCACCATTCAAAAAATCTGACTTCACATCCATCTGATATAACTTGAATTTCTTATGAGCAACATATGCAAGAAATAATCTAACAACTTCAATTCTAGCTATTGGAGAAAAAGACTCCTCAAAATCAATACTTTCCATTTGTGAATATCCCTTACATACCAGTCTTTCTTTGTTTCTAACAAATTCTCCATCTTCATTCAGCTTACACCCATTTAGTACCAATTACATTCTTGTCTTTAGGTCTCAGAAAAAGTTCCCATGTATTGTTCTTCTCAATTTGATCCAACTCTTGTTCCATAGCTTTTAACCAATTTTCATCTTTACAAGCTTCAACAACATCTTTAGGCTCAATTTTGGAAATCAAACATATTTATTCAGCAACAATTCTTCTCCTAGTCATCACACCTTTATTTTTATCACCAATAATCTAATTCTCTGAATGATTTAATCTTACATACCTAGGGGTCTTCTGATTGTTTTGGTTTTCAGTCTCTTGAACTTCTTCATTGCCAGCAACATCTTGATTTATTGACTCTTCTGGATCACTCCGTTTCATGCTCGAAGTCTGCACTTTCTTCGAAGTAACATCCTGATCATTAGATTCATATCTGCAAGCTCAGATTTGCTTCTCATGATTCTCATCAACTTTCACATTTAGACTTTCCACCATTTTTCTCAATCTTTTTTTGTAACACCAGTAGGCTTTCCTCTTAGTAGTATATCCAAAAAAAATTCTTTCATCACATCTTGCATCAAATTTTCCTATATCCTCATCTCTTTTAGTATAACATTTGCTTTCAAAGATCTTGAAATATCTAACTGTAGGAACATAACCAAACCATAACTCATAAGGAGTCTTACCAAAATTTCTTTTTATATGCACCCGATTGAATGTGTACACAACAGTTCTAACAAATTCTCTCCAATAGATATGTGGAACATTTTATTCAATCATCATAGTCCTAGCAGCATCCAAAACAGTTATGTTCTTACTTTCAATAACTCCATTATGCAAAGGGTTTCGCGGAGCAAATAATGGTCTTTTGATTCCATGCTCTTCACAATTAAAATTAAACTCACCAGAAGTGAATTCTCCTCCTCTATCAGACCTTAGACACTTTAGCTTCAATCTAGTCTCTGTATCCACTCTAGCTTTCAATATTTTGAATTTCTCTAGTGCTTCAGATTTGTCCCTTAGAAAAATGACCCACATCATCCTAGAATAGTCATCAATCAGCAACATAAAGTATCTATCACCCTACAAACTTCTCACCCTAGATGGTCCACATAAATCAGTATGCACAAGATCTAATAACACATTAGATGTATACAGTTTGCTCTTGAATGAAATTCTTGTTTGATTTCCCAATTGACATTCTTTACGCATCGGATTAGTAGGATTCACTATATTAGACAAATCTCTAATAGCTTGAGTAGAACTTATCTTAATCATGCATTCAAAGTTAACATGACACATCCTTCTATGTCACAACCAACTCTCATGAATTTGAGCAATCAAACAAATTTTCTCACTAGCATTCATATGGAAGATATTACATTTAGTCTTACTTCTTGATGCAATTTCTATACCAAAGCTATTCAAGATCTTACACTTCCCATTCTTGAATTGTAAATCATATTCCTTATCAACCATCTGTCCAACACTCAAAAGATTATGCTTCCAACCTTCAATATATAAAATATCATCAGTATTATGCTTACTATCAAGAGAAATAGAACCTCTACCACATATTACACAAGCTTTGTTGTCTCCAAATCTCACTACACTTCCATCATACTTCTCCATTTGCATAAATTTACCTTTATCACCTGTCATATGATGTGAATAGCCGCTGTTAATCATCCATTCATCTTTCTCTTCAATCTTAGCATCCAAGGCTTTCTCTTCAACTATGCAGCTTGTAGAATTAGCAACTACTGGATCATCTTCCTTGATATCAATGAACACAAATTCATCTTCTGAATTCCCTTTCTCAGACTCATCATCTGTCACACCTTCATCAGCAACATAATAACATTTCTTCTAATACCAATACTTGCGATTAGACTTGTAAGGCTTATCATACTTTGAGACTCTTTCTACTCTTTTAGGACACCTAGAAGCAAAATGATCAATCTTATTGCATGAAAAACATTTCAAAGGTAACTTCCCTTCATACTTATTGGCTCCCTTAGGCAATCTTCTGGCAATAAGTGCTTCAAGCTCTTCCAATTTTCTTTCATGTTCTTACATCTCTCTCATTTCCTTTTCGTATCTGGAAACCCTAGTTGAACTCTCTCCCGGATCATAATTTTTCTTCTCGGATACAGTAGCTTTAAATGCAGTCTCATCTTTTCCATGTGATTCACCAAGTATGCTCAATTCAAAAGCAACAAGCTTACCAACTAGCATATCTCTTGTCACAATTGTCATAGTCTAGATCTCATCAATAGCAACAAGTTTGTGTTTATAAGTAGGAGGAAAAGATCTCAACACTTTAGGTACAATCTCATCTTCTTCAAGGACACCAATGACACACTTGATGTTCAGTACAAGATCATTCACTTTAGCCATAAAGGATGAAATATTCTCATCTTCTCCCATTCTCAACAGCTCATACTTTCCTTTCAAGCTCTGCAATTTAGCAACTTTCACATGTTTATCTCCTTCATACAAGGTTTCTAGCTTCTCCCAAATCTCATGAGCAGTCTACAATCCCATTACATCAGTCATCTCTGCATCAGTCAAGGAACTCAACAATGCTTCTTTAGCTCTTATACTATGTTCAACATCCTTTTTTAGTTGCAGTAACAAGACCATTCTGAGGAACATTGTACACATTCTTTGTGATCTTCCATTAATCTTCTCCAAGACACTTCAAGTGACACTCCATCTAGTCCTTCCATATAGTGTAATTTGTTCCATCAAATCTTGGACTTTCCTTCTTGAAAATAACAGTTGTCATCATGGATATCCTCAAGCGGTCAAGCTTCTTCCAAAGGATCTAGCTCTGATACCAATTGTTGGCAACAATGATGTAGGAAAACTAAGAGGGGGGGTGAATAAGTTTTCACCAAACTTAAAAAAATTAACCTCAACTTCAGATCTGATCAAGAAGAACAATAACAAAGACAAACACCACATCAAAAACACACATAACACACAAATTTTTGATGTGGAAAACTTGATTAAGGGAAAAAGCACGGTGGGAATCTACCCACAATATGATGATACTCTGCAATAGTATGTGTAAGTATTACAATGGGGAATGCACATGCATTCAGACACACTATCTAGAGCTCATTGCTCAAAAACAACAAAGGGTTACAACCCTAGGAAGCCTCACTGCCTTACAAAGGTTGGACAACAATCTAGATTACATGAACTAAAAGAATAGCATCTCCAAATGCCTAATCACAGTTTTAGTTAAGCACACTGTCTGCACTAAAACACTTCTCTGCCCTTCTCCACTACCGAAAGATTAATTCTCTTGTTCGCATATACAATACTCTCAAAAATCGTAAACACAACTGCAGACACATATCTTACATGATTACAACACTTATTTATACAAGTCATCAACCTTAACCTCAAGGTCGGCTCAACATATAAGACCTAATTACAAATTACATCACATGATACATGGGTAAAAGTACAAACCCGTGTCACACTTTTAAAAAGGAAAAGGCTAACACAACAATAACTGTTCAATTTCGTCGCCATAAAAGTGTCATTTGCATTTTGAATTTGAAGATGATGTAAACTGATGAAATGTGTAAAATTTGTTGAAGTTTAAGTTTACTATTTTTTGAAATTTTTTTGTCAATAATTTATATGTTTTTTTTAGCTTCAAAGTCCATTTTTTTATTGCTGAAAAACAGGGGGTTTGGTTCCCACCTCAAAAGTAAATGTAAATCAACTTTTTTTTCTCATTTTGATGTCAATTATAGTTCACATATTTATATAGTGTATGAAAAAAAATAAAAAAATTGATGTATATTTTCTTTGTAATAGCATTTGGAAGTCGAATACACCAGAATTTGACAGTTTTTGTCTCCCACCACAATTTGTCTATTCAATTTATGATAATCCCAAAAATAAAAATACCCTTTTGGAGAAGGCTCTCTCTTCTAGTGAACCATATTTTTTTCATTTTTTTTGAAGTGATTTGATATGTATATTTTTTTCAAAGCACTCATATCGAACAAAAGAATACCTAGTTGTAGTATTTTTAATTTTTTATATATTAAATGTAATCAAAACATTAAAAAAATTATATGAGTATAATCGTGACTTCGATCTCTAAAAAAAGGGTATTTTTAATTTTTTAATAAGTTTAATTTACCTATTGAATTTTGTTGCTGAAGTGACAAGTTTGAGAAAATCATCATTTTTGTTGATGTGGCTACCACTTGGCATTCCACATAAGCCTTTCCGGCTAGAACTGTGAAGGCCGACGCGACCGATCGCTTGAACCACATATAAAAAAGAATTATTTTTTGCATTAAAAAAACCAAATCAATCAAGTACGAAAATAATAAGAGTTATTTTTGCAAACAATCCTTTTTTTTCAAATGAAGTGGCATTTTGGAGTTGTTACCACTTATCAAGTTACCATTAGTTTTTATGTTCAAAGTTATTCTATATACTCTAGTCGGTTATCTCTACCGAAATATTCAATCGGTATGCATAGTCTAGTCGGTTATAGAAGAAAGTAGTCACAGAGCCCAGTATGCACCGAGCTGTCTACCGAGTATCATTCCATGTCTACCGAGAAGCAAAGATGACACATTGAGTTGATATACACCGAGTGAAACGTGTTACCAGATTCATTGAACCTGGACATACATATGGAAACGTGTTACGAGATCGAGGAACATCTAACCGTTATCACATTGGAAATTGCACTTAAAGATTGTGTATGATTTTGAGGTCATCTAACTAATGAAATATTTTGCATGGTTATTCATTCGATAAAACATGTTTGTAAGATCGAAGCAATAAATGGATCACCAACATAAGAGATCTATTTATACAACATGGATTAAGATCAGAAATATACATGTATCATGACATAAAGGAAGATATAGAAATATATGAAGCAAGACATGTGAAAGCACTAAGTGTTATGACTGTTACAGAGACATAGAGGTCACCGAGAAGGATTTCAGAGAACAGTCAAAGAACAGAGTAAATAGAAGGGTTTACCGAGTTACTATATGGGTTACCGAGCTATGCTTTAAGCAAGGTAAACTTATTCTGAGCACATAGAATTTTCTATAACATTCCAGATGTAAAGTTGCAGATATTTGTAATGATTTTGTTGTAATATTTTGAAGTTGTAAGAGAAACCTTTAACAGTGTAAAAAACTCTAATCAAGTTTATAAATTGTAAAGCCTCTAACCAGGTGCAACATTTAGTTTAAGTGTTGTAAAATCCTTTAGCAAGGTAGATCTAACAAATCTTGATACTCCTAACAGGGTAAGCTATCAGAAATAACTAAACATGTATCTCTAACTGAGCAACCTTTATTATTGCAGTAGTGAAGTTGTGGGTGCCATCCCCACCGCAGTTTTTCTCTCTAACCAAGAGTTTCTGCGTAACCAAAATATATGTGTTATGGAGTGAATCATGTATGATTGCTATCTATTTGTTTTAGCTTTATATTATGTTACTGCACTATTCAGTTTATGCATAACAGTAAAGTTATTGTTGAATAAAAGTTTTGAAGTACTGATTCACCCCTCCCCTCTCAGTACATTAGCCTTCCATATTGGGCTTAACAATTGGTATCAGAGCTTCAATCTTGGAAAAGGGTTTAACTGTCTAAAGAGAAAGATCTTATCAATGGAAGGCTATAAACAATCTCGGAGGATTATGTATCTACAAGAAGAGCTGGATCATGCTAATCAAGTGATTGCAGACATGCAAAGACAAATGCAAAAATCTCTGAAAGTGAGAAGATGTAATGCCACGCCAGGAAACCCCGAAGGGATTAAGCCATAACACAAGAATAGAGTGCAATAATTTTTTTTTTTTAAAAAAAATTACACCACATAAGATACAACAAGATAAAAAAGATTCAGATTACATAGCGGAAGACTTCAACTAACACCTAAAGAGTTTCCCAACGAGATTACTTAAATTTCACAATTCACTTAACTCACACAATTAATCCAAAAGGCTACTAATCTAACAATGAGATAATTCTTAATCAGGATAATTTCTTTCGAAAGATGGAAATATAAATCACAAGCAAAGATTCATCATTAAGATCCATTCATAATCTTCATTCAAGCTTTTCATTTAAAATTACAAACCATACATCTAACATTCTAATACACTAGGATTTCATCATAACATAAGAGATCTTTCCAAGCATATTTAAATTCCTTAACAACAACTGAGTATAATTCATTACTCTAAGTTACATTCTTTCATATTCCAACTTATTGCATTTCAAAAGACGATTGCATACTAGCATCTACGATAAATCTCATCTAAACCACTTACGCATTCGATCAACATGACATTCAAGAAAGAACTGCATATAAGCATTTAAAGTTAATTCCATTTATCCACTTAACCATTCTAACATAACTTAATCATACATGTTAAAGCTGAATAAAGGAAACATAAGAGAATACATCACATAACACCATAATGATCTCGGAGTTCACCCCTAAAGGGCTACATCTCCGGGTCTGCTCAACTGCAAGACCCCTCTGATAAATAATAAAGTTAAGAATACAAGAGGTTACACCATTACAATCCGGCCATCAAGGCGAAATATAAACAATATACAAACGACCGCATCGGTCCATAAATACATAAACTATCCCTGAGAAGAACAGGATCCAGCTGAACATAATCAAGCTAAAACAAAGGTCCAGAAGAGCATCCACAAGACTGAGCCATCACCACCCAAGGTCTAACATGAAACCGATACTCACAAGGGCAGAGACAAAAGGACGACTCACAAAGGTACTCCTAACAGGACAAACGACAACACACTAGCGAACGTAGGGACAAGTGTCATCACACAACCTGGTATGGTTACCATGGCAAGTCTTCATAGGTCCCGACCCCATACACTGGGTTACCCTGGCAACCTAATCCGAGCTTCCGGCCCATCCAAGCCTCATGTGGACCCACGCATCCTCTCGTGAAGACAAGGATGGTGGTTTGCCATTTCAGGCCTTCTCACAGCATGTCGAATCTATGATAGCACTCGTCCCATGTGTGAGGCACATTTATCTTACTTAGAGATTACATTCTAATCTACTTAGGTTATCACTTATTAGACTCACTTTCGACGGGTTACCAAGCAGCCACTTTGGGCGCGGCCCCCAATCGAAAGCCACTTTCCCATACGACACTAGACTATACTCAGATGAACTCAAAACCAAGGAATAGACATGGTCCGACGAACTGAGTTCAAGAAGAAGAGGACAACCATTTGGTCGAACACGACTCAAAGATGAACACTTACTGACGGTACTCTAACTAGAGACCCGACCAACAACGGTCAACCACAATCATCATTCGACTCACACAAAGAATATGACCAACTATGACAACATCACAATACAACAGTCAACTCGGAAACGAGGACTGAAATAGGTACCCCAAGTCAATCCATACGACAGGGTCCTACTAAACAAAGCAAAACATGCCATTTCATAATTAAAGGCGAATACAGCAATAAAACTCGCAAAGGAAATAATCAGAAAGGACAATATTTCCTCAAATTGATTTAATCATTACAAGTCGATCAAGTTTTCAACAAGATCTAAATCCGATTACAGTTATCTACCTCATCAAGGGATAAGTTGTTCTTGGTTTTCTAACTCTTTAAGGTTCAAAGCATCGAACAGACATATAAAGTCATAATGAGTTTTTAACCAATTCATATTAATAAAATTCAGACAACCATTAATCAACTAAAATAAGATATTTAATCTCCAACAAAACATCATAGACATACTGGTTCAAAATCAATCTCTACAGATTCATAATTTTCAATCCCAGATGTACCATACGGATCATGGAAATATAAATATAAAAAGGAAGTCCAAATGAAGATAATCATTATCAAAAGCATATCGTTAAATTTCTAATGCCCAACGATAAATATTTCACTACTTTTCAATTACTCAAATGATATGTTTTAAGATAATATTTAACATCATCAATTAGTAACTACATCGTATTTCAACGATTTTCCAATAACCTACTATTCTCTATTATGTTTTTAAACAATACTACCTTAATTAGCCAAATGCTCAAATCAGCTAGACGGTAAGATCTAGATTTATTAATCCAAAATCAATCAAAATATAATCAATAATATTCAATTGCGAAATTTCACAGTTGTAGAACTTAATTAGAAAGGGTACAAAAGTCGTGAAATGAAACTGGATAATGATTAACCTATAACCCCATTATAAAATTAATCAATACCAATTTAACATTTAACATGATATTCCGCCTTTAATCATAATTAAGAATCTAACTAAACTTAGCATTAAAAATACTTCCATTAAAATGATATAAAAACCACATGCATTTTTTTTTTGATACTAAAAAAAAACATGCATTAAAAAAAACGATTTAATAACTACGTTTAAAACAAAAAAGAACGCAATTAAATTAAGTGGCTAGGGCGGGCCGTGCCCTAACCCTAGCCACAGGGAAGGCACTGCGCAGGCGGCGCCACGGTGGTGCCCGCAGGTGCCACGGTGCCCTGCGTTCACCGCCGTGAGCCGCAGTCACTGCGGTCTGTGAGCGGAGGAAGGTAAAGTGCGTGGGGGACGAGCGGGGGAGAGGGGAGGAGGAGCGGGTGGAGCTCTGCTCCCCGCCTCCAACCCCAACCCACGGGTTTAACATAAAACACACACCCAACCTCGATTCGAACCAAAAACGCACAGTTCAAAATTAAAAAAAAATGTTTTCCTTTTCCTTAAAAACAGAGTTCGAACTATTAAAAACAAAACGCCCACTACCGAGCTTGCTAATGAATTTCAATTCAATATAATTTCGGTTTAAACGAACTGGTTTAGATATCATATTTTCTTGAAGGTTTTTCATCCTTTCCAATAACAAAGGGTTTCAAACACCCAAACAGCAATGAGGAAAATACACATTTCCATTAAAATCTCCAGCCAAACTCATAATGGACAATCAAATTGTTTTCTCAATAACCAAATCATTTCTTTCAACCAGAACAGCAAATTCTTTTGGCAACAACAAAAGCAATTCAGAATCCTACCTTAACACGCAATCCTGGAATAGCTGAAGGAGAGCCCACTTGCCAAATCCAGCATCATTCCTTCCCAAAACCCCCAAAATTTCTTCCCAACCAAAATCTTCTCCAAAAATGTCCCCCCTCCAAAATTTCCCCAAATTTTGGGTTATATGGAAGAGTTGACCAAAAATTCTATTTTTGGAATAAAAATCTTTATTTACAAATAATTCTCAAAAATTAATTCTTTTCAACTATAGCAACAATTTAACTTGCTTTCCAAATCCAAAATCGATTTCCACATTTAAATAAATTTAGCCTTTCTAATTTTAATAATCCAACATAATACAATTAAATCTTTTGCGATAAAATATAAAACTTTCTTTTCCAACAGCATATACAAAATGCATTTAATATTCAAAATCAGTCATTTAATCGAATTTACTCCCAATTAAATACGAGCAATCCAATATCAACGAAAATCGCATAACGGAGACTAGATTAATTTAGTCCATAAATCTCTAATGCACAAATACATATATAATCAAAATAATTACTGAGGGCTAATTAATCAATTTAACCAAGCACACCAAGCATGCAAACCGAGAAGGTTAACCAAACAGACGACTCGCAAACCCAAACAAGAAGGGATTACCGATGACGACTGGCGATGCTCACTAGATGACGACTGGCGATGCTCACTAGAGCACGACTAAGGTCAACTAGGGTCTTACGACCACCTAATCCAACTCTAAGGATAAAAGAGGTACACTCAAACCTGCAAAACCAGGTGAAGACGAACCTCGCACTCAAGCGGCATTGTACCTGAATTTTCCTGCAACCAAGAGTCATACATGCATACATATATAAAATTTAATGAAAGCGTTAGTCTGATATTAATACCACGAAATAGGTACACTAACAACTTGCATACAACTAGTGAGAAAACCACATCAATAGCTATGCGTTAAATCAAACATCTGACTATAAAATTAAATTACGATAAACTAATCAAGATTAACCAAGGTTAGAAATAGATTAGGGCAAGGGTACTACATTCTCCCCCCCTAGGTTCCAACTTACTCCTGGAAGTCGTAAGGCTAGATGAAGAACATGTCGTACGCATCAACCCTGAAACTCATTCAACAAAGGTCAAATTGCACATAGAAATCTTTCCATAAATAAATGAAATATAATTGCAAAATCCTTTACAAACGCCATTATCCATTGGCCAGATACATCTAAAACCATACATTCCTTACAATATTCTAGGAATTATCCACAATCATAGCAGAGAAACAAGAATTTTCTTCCTTTCATTACACCAAATTAAAGCATTACAAAGAGGTAAACAACAATTACCATAATCATCAACCCAAAATGACAAGGAAACATGCCATAATGATCCATTTTCCTTTACCAATCCATCTTATCATAAAATTTTACTGAATAGAACTAGCTTAAATATGAATTTCTACAACCAAATTAAGTTTCATGAAATAAGAGCAACAAAATAAATCAATTGTTTACACTTGCCAGGCATAAGAAAACCTTTCCAATGACTATGTCCCATAACATAGTGACAAGTTAACACAATTTACTCCATGATACAAATAATAACCATGCACATAACTGGAATGCATAACAGAAAAGGCCACATGTGAGCATGTCTAATGCTCGGTCACAGATAACATGCACGATCAACATCTCTATGCCTGATCCCAGAACCACAATAAGATCATAAAAATCCAATATCTCACTCAAAGGCTTGATGGTGCTAGGCACACCATAGCGGTGCTACCTTCCATACAAGACCTTTGTGAATATCCCTTATTGAGCAAGGTGGTTAGCCTCCAAGAGATAGTCACCACACATAGGTAGGTAGTGGATACTAGCTGCATCACAGCCTCACATACCTCCATCCTCAAGGTTCCCTGCGTCTACTTCCTCGTATACACTCATCCAAGCCCGTCTCCTACGTTCTTGGAGAGGAATTCACATTGCAACACAAGACCAGCATACGAAAACAACAACGATAAACCGGTTTAGCCACCAAAGTACAGAAGAATAAAGATAATAAATCCTCAATTCCAACAGTAAGGCAAGAAAATAATCCGGAATTTCAACACCAAATCAAAGTGCAAAAGATCACAAGATCGTGGCCAAACCTTCAAAATCAAAGTGAAATAAACTGCTGATCCCCAAAGAAATATAAAGAATAGCACAACTGCACATAACATCACTGCGTGACTAATAGCTAGCCACCAACGAGGAAGGAAGGAACAATCGTCTAGCTATCCTAGTAGCTCCTCATGTGGTGTGGCCAAGTCACACATCCACATGGCATGGCAGTGTGCACCTCGACATCACCCCGCATCACGTCGTCACGTGGCATGGCTCTACCCAATACCTAGCGGTAGGCCGCATGGAAATGTCTACTACATCCCGCATCGTGTCTCAGCATGCATGGCAATACTCCAAGCGGACAAAGCACGCAATGGACGTATCCCGCATGGCAGTGTACCCCGCAGATAAGGCACGCGTTGGTCACACTCCGCATAGCGATGTTCCTCTCAGGATACTCGCCGTAAGCCAGAGGTATACATGGCTAAGGTCTACCCACAAGTCTACCAACACTGGTCAGTTGGCAACTTATGTAAGAACAATAACACGCCTCTCATGAAGACAAGGCAACAAATGCTCCAATAGAATCCAACAATATGCTCAAAAACTGCCATCTATACGCTCAACTAAAGGAGAGGAATAAGCTGGCACACATAAACCTATAAATAGATTCATCAAAAGGGAAAGTATTGAGTACACCTTTGATACAGTTTAGTAGTACAACTATATCATTCCTCGAAGTAGAGAAGCTAAGGTCGCTTCGCGTCGATATTACTCGTACGCCAATCCATACTATTCAAGGAACGGTTACTTCGAATACTACCCCTTAACATACTGAGTTACCCACAACCCGAGGTTTGGTACTCAATAGGGAAACAAATAAGCAACATCACATAAACAGTATGGTTTCCCATACTCATAGGCAACGTATCCTCCATGGTTGATTACTTCACCAATCCATGGGCACAATTAATAAGCATTGGTTTCTTACAATACACACAATTACACCAATACTGGTTTAGTCACATTTACGAGGTGTACTTTTCAGTACGCTAACATCTATTCAAGGAAGATTTCAATTATGCTTTCTATATAAATAACTGAATCAAGTTTACTCTAGATTCAAGTACTGAAATTATTAACAATTCACAATTATATAAGGAATTAACATCATTCCTATAGCTTTCTCGAATCTCACTAAGCATTCATAACTAAATTACTAGCTAAGCAAATTCATTTCTTAAAGCTTAAGACTTTCATCTATCACTATGAAGCCAAAAGGCCAACATAAAATTTCACATGTTTCAAAAACATTCTATTTAAAGCAATGCACTCTTAATATCATTTCTAAAAATCTTAGGATTAGCCAAGGAGAAGGGAAAGAGAGTTTGGTAACCAAACTATTTCCTACAAAAACGCAAGATCAATAGATCACGCTACATTATACATTTTCTCACTATAAGCCTATCATTTAATTACATGGTTATCAATTCGCTACCGTTAAGAAGGATGAAAATCAACCTAACAAAACATTTCCAATAATTATGGTTGCAACAGGAGGTTCTAGTTTTCCAAACAAAACAGAGATCAAGAGAAGCAATCTTTTCGATAATGCAAGGCCTCTTAAGAACACTCACTTATAATAATACAATATAGACACATGTCATAATTTGCAACCTATTAGAGAAAATCACATTACGATCAAAGATAAGCAAAGAGCTATTAGCCCAAATAACACATATTAATGCCCGCACATCAAACAAGCTTTTCATTCGCACTTTCTACACATTAAGGTAATTTCACATACCCAAACGCGAGTTCAATGGAGCATTTGCTAAAATAAATCTTCAATCAAACTGGTTTAATGAAACTCATAAGACAATCTTTCGGAAACACATAAAACAATCTTTCAGAAAACACATTATTACTTTCTCGAAGCTACAATAACATGCTCCTTTTAATACTTCTTCTACAACCCAAGCAGTTTCACATAATTCAACTATTCGCATAGAAATGCACCTTACTAAGATAGAATTTAATCATGCTACTCCTACAACATACACATGGAGAATTCTTTAAACGTACACATACAGTTTTCTCCCAATAACCAAAATAGATTTTAAACCCATAGCCCCTTTAATAATCTAAAAACATAAGCATCATAAAGCTCACACAAGGGTTCAAGAAGTCACACCCTTTTCTCTTGCAACAAGAAACTCGAATCAGAGGTAATTGCACATATCTTAATCATTTTAATTTCCAAAAAGAGAGAGAGAGAGGAATGGTGATGATCATTTAATTTTCTGCAAAATAAGCATTCAATAATTGCCATACTAGTCCTTCAAGTGGACAACATTAAGCTAGATCATAATATTTAAACAAACACAATTCGCACTTTCAATTTCACGACAAGCACGGACCAAACCAAATGGATTAGTCTAAATAGTACAACACTCAATAAGGGAAGGTACATACGACTCTCTTTCAGAATAAGAGTGATCGTAGACCAAGACATCAATAAGCACACAATGCACATATAAGCACTCAACCACCAACATCAAGAAGGTGAAAACAAGGTGTGAACACACACGTTACACACCCGACAAGGTCTGCTCAATCACTCACATGCAAAAGGAGGACAAGCATACACATAAGGTCGATACACCTCACACAAATAGAGGGCACACGCGACACCAGAGATCCCAATGTTTGCAACATGCGCTCTGATACCAAATGTAATGCCCCTCTAGGAAACCCCGAAGGGATTAAGCCATAACACAAGAATAGAGTGCAATAATTTTTTTATTTTTTTTAAAATTACACCACATAAGATACAACAAGATAACAAAGATTCAGATTACATAGCGGAAGACTTCAACTAACACCTAAAGAGTTTCCCAACGAGATTACTTAAATTTCACAATTCACTTAACTCACACAATTAATCCAAAAGGCTACTAATCTAACAATGAGATAATTCTTAATCAGGATAATTTCTTTCGAAAGATGGAAATATAAATCACAAGCAAAGATTCATCATTAAGATCCATTCATAATCTTCATTCAAGCTTTTCATTTAAAATTACAAACCATACATCTAACATTCTAATACACTAGGATTTCATCATAACATAAGAGATCTTTCCAAGCATATTTAAATTCCTTAACAACAACTGAGTATAATTCATTACTCTAAGTTACATTCTTTCATATTCCAACTTATTGCATTTCAAAAGACGATTGCATACTAGCATCTACGATAAATCTCATCTAAACCACTTACGCATTCGATCAACATGACATTCAAGAAAGAACTGCATATAAGCATTTAAAGTTAATTCCATTTATCCACTTAACCATTCTAACATAACTTAATCATACATGTTAAAGCTGAATAAAGGAAACATAAGAGAATACATCACATAACACCATAATGATCTCGGAGTTCACCCCTAAAGGGCTACATCTCCGGGTCTGCTCAACTGCAAGACCCCTCTGATAAATAATAAAGTTAAGAATACAAGAGGTTACACCATTACAATCCGGCCATCAAGGCGAAATATAAACAATATACAAACGACCGCATCGGTCCATAAATACATAAACGATCCCTGAGAAGAACAGGATCCAGCTGAACATAATCAAGCTAAAACAAAGGTCTAGAAGAGCATCCACAAGATTGAGCCATCACCACCCAAGGTCTAACATGAAACTGATACTCACAAGGGCAGAGACAAAAGGACGATTCACAAAGGTACTCCTAACAGGACAAACGACAACACACTAGCGAACGTAGGGACAAGTGTCATCACACAACCTGGTATGGTTACCATGGCAAGTCTTCATAGGTCCCGACCCCATACACTGGGTTACCCTGGCAACCTAATCCGAGCTTCCGGCCCATCCAAGCTTCATGTGGACCCACGCATCCTCTCGTGAAGACAAGGATGGTGGTTTGCCATTTCAGGCCTTCTCACAGCATGTCGAATCTATGATAGCACTCGTCCCATGTGTGAGGCACATTTATCTTACTTAGAGATTACATTCTAATCTACTTAGGTTATCACTTATTAGACTCACTTTCGACGGGTTACCCAGCAGCCACTTTGGGCGTGGCCCCCAATCGAAAGCCACTTTCCCATACGACACTAGACTATACTCAAACGAACTCAAAACCAAGGAATAGACATGGTCCGACGAACGGAGTTCAAGAAGAAGAGGACAACCATTTGGTCGAACACGACTCAAAGATGAACACTTACTGACGGTACTCTAACTAGAGACCCGACCAACAACGGTCAACCACAATCATCATTCGACTCACACAAAGAATATGACCAACTATGACAACATCACAATACAACAGTCAACTCGGAAACGAGGACTGAAACAGGTACCCCAAGTCAATCCATACGACAGGGTCCTACTAAACAAAGCAAAACATGCCATTTCATAATTAAAGGCGAATACAGCAATAAAACTCGCAAAGGTAATAATCAGAAAGGACAATATTTCCTCAAATTGATTTAATCATTACAAGTCGATCAAGTTTTCAACAAGATCTAAATCCGATTACAGTTATCTACCTCATCAAGGGATAAGTTGTTCTTGGTTTTCTAACTCTTTAAGGTTCAAAGCATCGAACAGACATATAAAGTCATAATGAGTTTTTAACCAATTCATATTAATAAAATTCAGACAACCATTAATCAACTAAAATAAGATATTTAATCTCCAACAAAACATCATAGACATACTGGTTCAAAATCAATTTCTACAGATTCATAATTTTCAATCCCAGATGTACCATACGGATCATGGAAATATAAATATAAAAAGGAAGTCCAAATGAAGATAATCATTATCAAAAGCATATCGTTAAATTTCTAATGCCCAACGATAAATATTTCACTACTTTTCAATTACTCAAATGATATGTTTTAAGATAATATTTAACATCATCAATTAGTAACTACATCGTATTTCAACGATTTTCCAATAACCTACTATTCTCTATTATGTTTTTAAACAATACTACCTTAATTAGCCAAATGCTCAAATCAGCTAGACGGTAAGATCTAGATTTATTAATCCAAAATCAATCAGAATATAATCAATAATATTCAATTGCGAAATTTCACAGTTGTAGAACTTAATTAGAAAGGGTACAAAAGTCGTGAAATGAAATTGGATAATGATTAACCTATAACCCCATTATAAAATTAATCAATACCAATTTAACATTTAACATGATATTCCGCCTTTAATCATAATTAAGAATCTAACTAAACTTAACATTAAAAATACTTCCATTAAAATGATATAAAAACCACATGCATTTTTTTTTTGATACTAAAAAAAAACATGCATTAAAAAAAACGATTTAATAACTACGTTTAAAACAAAAAAGAACGCAATTAAATTAAGTGGCTAGGGCGGGCCG
This sequence comes from Cryptomeria japonica, assembly GCF_030272615.1. Taxonomy (NCBI): domain Eukaryota; kingdom Viridiplantae; phylum Streptophyta; class Pinopsida; order Cupressales; family Cupressaceae; genus Cryptomeria; species Cryptomeria japonica. The sequence continues at coordinate 524,181,623 of NC_081405.1, forward strand.
TGCCCTAACCCTAGCCGCAGGGAAGGCACTGCGCAGGCGGCGCCACGGTGGTGCCCGCAGGTGCCGCGGCGCCCTGCGGCCACCGCGGCCCCTGCGGCCACCGCCGTGAGCCGCAGTCACTGCGGTCTGCGAGCGGAGGAAGGTAAAGTGCGCGGGGGACAAGCGGGGGAGAGGGGAGGAGGAGCGGGTGGAGCTCCGCTCCCCGCCTCCAACCCCAACCCACGGGTTTAACATAAAACACACGCCCAGCCCAGATTCGAACAAAAAACGCACAGTTCAAAATTAAAAAAAAATGTTTTCCTTTTCCTTAAAAACACAGTTCAAACTATTAAAAACAAAACGCCCACTACCGAGCTTGCTAATGAATTTCAATTCAATATAATTTCGGTTTAAACGAACTGGTTTAGATATCATATTTTCTTGAAGGTTTTTCATCCTTTCCAATAACAAAGGGTTTCAAACACCCAAACAGCAATGAGGAAAATACACATTTCCATTAAAATCTCCAGCCAAACTCATAATGGACAATCAAATTGTTTTCTCAATAACCAAATCATTTCTTTCAACCAGAACAGCAAATTCTTTTGGCAACAACAAAAGCAATTCAGAATCCTACCTTAACACGCAATCCTGGAATAGCTGAAGGAGAGCCCACCTGCCAAATCCAGCATCATTCCTTCCCAAAACCCCCAAAATTTCTTCCCAACCAAAATCTTCTCCAAAAATGTCCCCCCTCCAAAATTTCCCCAAATTTTGGGTTATATGGAAGAGTTGACCAAAAATTATATTTTTGGAATAAAAATCTTTATTTACAAATAATTCTCAAAAATTAATTCTTTTCAACTATAGCAACAATTTAACTTGCTTTCCAAATCCAAAATCGATTTCCACATTTAAATAAATTTAGCCTTTCTAATTTTAATAATCCAACAGAATACAATTAAATCTATTGCGATAAAATATAAAACTTTCTTTTCCAACAGCATATACAAAATGCATTTAATATTCAAAATCAGTCATTTAATCGAATTTACTCCCAATTAAATACGAGCAATCCAATATCAACGAAAATCGCATAACGGAGACTAGATTAATTTAGTCCATAAATCTCTAATGCACAAATACATATATAATCAAAATAATTACTGAGGGCTAATTAATCAATTTAACCAAGCACACCAAGCACGCAAACCGAGAAGGTCAACCAAACAGACGACTCACAAACCCAAACAAGAAGGGATTACCGATGACGACTGGCGATGCTCACTAGAGCACGACTAAGGTCAACTAGGGTCTTACGACCACCTAATCCAACTCTAAGGATAAAAGAGGTACACTCAAACCTGCAAAATCAGGTGAAGACGAACCTCGCACTCAAGTGGCATTGTACCTGAATTTTCCTGCAACCAAGAGTCATACATGCATACATATATAAAATTTAATGAAAGCGTTAGTCTGATATTAATACCACGAAATAGGTACACTAACAACTTGCATACAACTAGTGAGAAAACCACATCAATAGCTATGCGTTAAATCAAACATCTGACTATAAAATTAAATTACGATAAACTAATCAAGATTAACCAAGGTTAGAAATAGATTAGGGCAGGGGTACTACAGAAGAAGATTATCTGATGATTTGAAGGACTCTCAAGAGTTAGTGGAACAAATTGAGACATCATCTGAGAATAGTATGTCTGAAGAGACTGAAGAAATGATTGGATTATTGAAAGAAAAGAACAAAGCACTGGTTGATCAACTAAAAGCAATGAAAAGAGAACATGAACATTTCAATACACAGATGACTGAAAATCTTGATGCATTGAGGATAGCTGAGGATAAAGTAAGAGATCTAGAAAGAGAGAAACAATAACTTGAAGCCTTAGTATCTGATAATAATGATGAAATCACAAGGTTGACTGGAATTCAACAAAACCTGTCAGATCAACTAGGTTATGCACATCATGAAGCAAATATGAAAGATGGTGAGAATCAAGCATTGAAATTTGAGGTATCAAGGTTGACCCATGAACTTGAAACAGAGAATAAATCCAAAGAAACATTGAAGAAGAGTTATGAAGCATCAAAGATGTTGGATGAGCAACTGAATACAAGAAGACCCAACAAAGATGCAAGACTCAGTTACAAAGGAAAAGACTCTACCAAGATAGGAATCCATACTACCGAGAGAGGAGAATCATCAAAGCAAGCTGGAATCAAGAAGAACATCAAAAGAAAGAAGCCTATTTGCAACTACTGTGGAAATCAGGGTCACACTACCAACATGTGCCAAATCAGAAAAGGTAAGAAATTGAATGTCACTAAGTCCAATGGTTATTGTTACAATTGCAATAAATATGGTCACACATCTAATCAATGTAGGACAAAGTCTGTTAACAATTATTAGAAGGAAAAATTCAAAGGGTTTTGTAAAAACTGCAATAGATATGGACATAGTACCGAGAAGTGTTGGTACAAGAAAAAGAACTATACGTGGTCTGCACACCGAGCAAATGCTAGAGGTTACCGAGCTCACACAGATCCTTACCAACAGTATTCCGCAGTACCATGGGATTACAATACAATGATATGGTGTGAATGCTGTGGAAGATATGGACATATAAGTGCCAACTGCTTTATAAGGTTTGGAATGAACAACCGAAGATCATGGGGAAATCTTGGTATGACATGTTTTCATTGTCACAAAGTTGGACACTTGGCTGGAGATTGCAGAGATCAACCTAGAAAAGACACTGAAGAAATAAAAGACAAATTACAGATGATTTGGAAAAAGAAGGAAATTGTGTCAAATGAAGAAAACACCTTACCTACCGAGTTAGGTGCACCTATTCCAAATTAATCGGTAAAGGTATGAAGGGACTGCATTCTCTCAAGGTTAAATCATAACAGTTCCTATTTTATTATGTACTTAATTCAAAATCTGCATAGTTAAGATGTAGTAGTAATTTTAAAATTCTATCAAGTCTTTTGGAGCACTATATAGGAAACCTGTCAAGTCAATGAATACAGGAAACCTGTCAAGTTGGTAAATGAAGGAAATTTGGTTACTCAGTTAAAGCGCAAAAGGAAAGAATGTTTAGTGGAACCAAGTGCATTTAATGTTTTGACCTAACCCGCATGGAGCCCGATAAGGTATATTGTGTACTTAAAGCATTTATGTGGTCATTTTTACTTACCAAGTTTTCGAGAGAGCAGAGCAAAGCGAATCTAAGGCGATCAAACCTTCTACAAAGCAAAATTCAAGGTATTTACATCAATCTCAACGCATTGTTAAGTTGGATTACCGATCTTATCAAGTTATTATTATCTGCTAAGTGTGAAGCATCTGTCATTTGAAAATCCTCAAACCCTAAGGATCTTTTGTTAGTTTTTATTTGAAATCTACAAATGGCACCTAAGATCCAAGATCCCATCATTGTTAAGAATGTTGAAAAGCCCTCACTAAAATACTCTTTAACTCCCAAAGTTGCATCTGAACCGGATGACAAAACCACATTTTCACTCATCTCGGATAGAGTGTTATTAATCGAGGATGTGAGATTCTTCACCCAATGTCATGTTGAAGAACTCGGTCATGTTGAAATCAAAGACACATATGATGAATTGTGCACCAATGGTAAATTGGATAGAAAGTTTGAGCATATTAAGATTAAGGGATTAATTGAAGCCCTAACCTATCCCCATGTGTTCAAACCCTAGTGGGTCAAGTTTGTTCTGAGCAGAGTTCATGATGATTTCATGTGGTTAGAAGAGCAACCGTTTAAGATTACCAAGGAAATCATTCATCTGATTACCGGTTACCCTATTTATGATCATGCCCGAGCTCAAAAGATGATATCACAGAAGAAATTGATCAGTTTAACCAAAGTAGAATCAGATTGCAGAGGTTTGAAATTGAACAATGTCACTAATGCAGAACTAAAATTTTCCATTAGAGTAATAGGTTACTGTTTCTTCCAATCAGCAAGGGAAAACAGTGTACCCTGTGCAGCAGTAGACCTAGCATACAAAATTGTGAAAAAGGGAATGAAAATTGATCTATGTGAGGTGTTGCTAAAAAACCTGTTTGAGAATTTGAACACCATTAGGAAGCCGAAGAAGAACAACTGCTAATACACTAAAGTTTGGATCACTACTATGCATGTTTTTCTATTTTGAAAAATTCTTTCCATCAGTCGGTAAAGTTGTTTGGGAACTACATTGACTAATCACCCATCAGATCAATGACTTCATTAAGAAGCTAGGTGATAATTTTAATGATATTATGGATGATTACTTCAATAAGTTTCAAGAGAAAATGCATAACAGGTACTGGATTCCACCCAAGGTAGTGGAGAAATACAAAGCTGACGTATGTTTTGAAGTAGACACTGATTACTGTTATATGAATGTTGTGGAACCAAGAACTCAATCTTTGTCACCTATGGGTTACGAGATTGATTTTGACATCACACAACAGCAAATTGATGCATTTTTCACATTTCCAAGACATGCTACCGAACTAAGGTATGGAACCTATGAAGAAGTGAAGGAAAAAGTAAAGATGAGCATTGTAGTACCCAAAGCTACAAGAAAGGCAACAAAGATGATAAAGGCATTATCAGAGAAATTCGAAGAAGATTCTTCCTCCACACTTGTCAAAGGCACTATAGCAATTACCGAAGAGGAATCTAAAGCCCAAGAGGCAGCTATAACAGTGAGCACCAAATTGCCTAAGGCAAAAATGTTGAAAAGAAAGAAACAGGATTCATCAAAGGCCTCATCGACTCCTGCAGCAAAGCGACCTAACACTAGAGCATCTGCAGCTTCACGGAGTAAGAAAACAAAGAGTGTTACTATTCCCAAGGTAACAAAAACTTACAAGAAATCTACTCGGAGACTCATTTTGGCAAAAGAGTCTAGTGACACCGAATCTGAGGATGCAAGCAAATTTCAAATTGTCAAGAGCAAGAAGGCAAAAGAGCCTAGTGATACTCCTAACAGGGTAAGCTATCAAAAATAGCTAAACATGTAGCTCTAACCGAGCAACCTTTATTATTGCAGTAGTGAAGTTGTGGGTGCCATCCCCACCGCAGTTTTTCTCTCTAACCAAGAGTTTTTGCGTAACCAAAATATGTGTTATGGAGTGAATCATGTATGATTGTTATCTATTTGTTTTAGCTTTATATTATGTTACAACACTATTCGGTTTATGCATAACAGTAAAGTTATTGTTGAAGAAAAGTTTTGAAGTACTGATTCACCCCTCCCCTCTCTATACATTAGCTTTCCATATTGGGCCTAACAAGAGTGAGTAGGAAGATTATAAAGGGGCGAATATTTCTAATTTTGTAAAGGGGCGAAGATTTTGATTTTTTTTTCGGAAGGCGTCTACCCTTTCCAAGTAGGTTATTTGAAATTATTTTTTCAATCATGCTTAATTTACACTATTAGATGTTTTTTTGGAATTAAATATTTTTAAGATTAACCATATTCTTTAGTCACTGCGATACGACAATAACCATTTCTTGGCCATATATCCAACACTATTTAGTACTAGAAATTGTATTATATTTTATTTCTTAATACTTGACTCAAATTCTCTATATATATTAGCTAAGTGATTTCAAGCAATTAATGTTATTAAATCACGTTCATATGTACATTGCATATAGTCAAATGTATTTAATTGAAGTATATAATTAAAATTTCTTACTTTTTATCAATGCTCCTAAATTTCTTGAGCCTTATTTTTTTATTTTCTAAATTATAAAAATTGGACTTCAAGTCAAATGATCTAAATGGATGAAATTTACACATGTTAAGTTTAAGAATGCAAAATTATTTATACATTTCACTAATTACATTTTTTTTGTTAAGAACCGACGAAAAGTTATTAGATATATAAACTTTTTAGTTCAAAGCACTAAATTTTGAAGATATGCATATTTGCATGTGTTGTTTTTAGGTTCAAAGCACAAAATTTTGAAGATCTAAATATTTCTTGCAATGGGGAATAAGATGACTAGATCAAGGTTGTATGATCGTAAAAGGGACGATAAGATGAAAGGTCATACAAAACGTAGTCAACAACAATCTGTTGTTGTTCAAGATCAACCTAATGATGCTCAAGAAACATCTACTCAGGTAGGAGATGAATTTTTATTTTTCTAGTATGAAAAATTTGATGGAAATGGATGAAGATAGTCTTTTCAATGAAATTCCATCTAAAGATATGATACTTCAAAGCACATTAAAATTGCATTGTAAGAATTTGTGGGATGATTATTTGAAAAATAAGTCAATAGTTGGAAGAGCACAATTATTTGCTAAGTTATTTAGGAAAAGCGAAATGAAACCTATTTTGGACTTGTTGGGTGTTGGTAATAAGAAAAGTTCTAGTGATACATTAGTAAAAGAAACTATAATTGAAAATTTACAAGAAGCATTGAATTGTATTGAGAGCTCAAGTCGAGGTGTTGATTTAAGTGTTGCACGTAGAGCATTGATGACTATGATTACTAGTAAGGAATTGACTCGTAAAAAATAAGTTAATGCAATTTCTCAATTAATGAATGTATCTAGAATAATTGTTCAAAGATACATTAGGAAGATAAATATGTTGGATGAAAACATCGAAAAGAATTGGGTAAATATCTGCAAGGTTCCTAGAAAAGACAAAATTTCTGAAGATGTAAAAAGACAAGTCATTGATTATTGGACCAACCAATCTTGTGTTTCTTCCAATAGAAGGGATACTATACAGATGATAGATGAAGATGGTAAAAATATTACACATCCAAAACATTTCTTAGATACAACACAAAGTGAATTGTTTGAAGCATTCAAGCAAAAATTTTCAGATGTAAAGATTTGCCAAAGGATGTTTGAGAGATTTCGTCCTTGATTTGTATGCATAAATAAGGTACGTGAAACTTGTTGTTGTCGAAATCATGTTGAATTTCATCTACACTTGTAAGCATATAAGAAGTTCATGGGAACAATTAATCCAAATCTAGTCATTCCTACAATCACAACACAATTTGTGAAGCCTATTTTATGTGATAAATTAGAAGATTCCGATGAGTTCAAAATACAATGTATAAAAGGTAAATGCAATGATTGTGGATTTTTGAGTAAGTTTGTGTTGCAAACTAAGAATATTGATATTCATGCACTAGTTATATGGAAGAGATTTGAATATGAGACATACCAAAGTAAGTCAGTAACTAAATCCAAAAAAATTATGTTGAAAGAGAGTGAATTGCCCTAAATTCAGTTTATAGATAGATTTCGTAATATGATATATCTACATATCCAACATTATCATGGTGCAAGACGACAGACTAAACAGTTTCGTGATTCAAAGAATTGTTTTCCACCAGGTTGTATTCTTTCAATTGTAGATTTCTCCGAGAACTATACATTTAGTCCTCACACATAAATTCAAAGTCAATATTATCATTCTGATCAAGTTGCAATATTTGTACAAGTTTTCTATAGACATGCACAATTTCATGTGGATGGTATAGAGAGTACTGAAAATGAATGCATTAGCATCAAGGAGGTCCATTTCTATATCAGTGATGATATGTGCCATGATAGGAGCTATGCAACACATTGTTTTGGAATGTTTTTTGAAGATATTAAAGATCGTGGGATAGAATGTACACAACATTGGATTTGGTCAGATGGATGTGTCGGTAAGTACATTAGATCTGAAATTGATTATTTAAGTTATTTTTTTGTATATATATGATTTGATTGTATATATAACATGTGCGACCCCTTAGGACCACATATGACCCCTTGCGACACCATTTGGTCCTATGTGGTCCTAATAGGTCCTAAGGGGTGCACATGTGTGGCAAGATGCATTAAGTGGTCCTAAGGGGTCACACATGTGTTAGAACACATGCATGACCCCTTAGGACCACATATGGCCCCTTGCGACACAATTTGGTCTTATGTGGTCATAATAGGTCCTAAGGGGTGCACATGTGTAGCAAGGGGCCTTAAGTGGTTGTAAGGGGTCACACATGTGTTCTAACACATGCGTGACCCCTTAGGACCACATATGACCCCTTGCGACACCATTTGGTCCTATGTGGTCCTAATAGGTCCTAAGGGGTGCACATGTTGCAAGGTTCCTTAAGTGGTCCTAAGGGGTCATGCATGTGTTAGAACACATGCGTGACCCCTTAGGACCAAATATGACCCTTTGCGACAACATTTGGTCCTATGTGGTCCTAATAGGTCCTAAGGGGTGCACATGTATCGCAAGAGGCCTTAAGTGGTCCTAAGGGATCACGCATGTGTTAGAACACATGTGTGACCCCTTAGGACCACATATGACCCCTTGTGACAACATTTGGTCCTATGTGGTCCTAATAGGTCCTAAGGGGTGCACATGTGTCACAAGGGGTGTTAAGTGGTCCTAAGGGGTCACACATGTGTTATAACACATGTGTGACCCCTTAGGACCACATATGACCCCTTGCAACACCATTTGGTCCTATATGGTCCTAATAGGTCCTAAGGGGTGCACATGCGTCGCAAGGGGCCTTAAGTTGTCCTAAGGGGTCATGCATGTGTTAGAACACATGCGTGACCCCTTAGGACCACATATGGCCCCTTGCGACACAATTTGGTCTTATGTGGTCATAATAAGTCCTAAGGGGTGCACATGTGTAGCAAGGGGCCTTAAGTGATCCTAAGGGGTCACGCATGTGTTCTAACACATGCGTGACCTCTTAGGACTACTTAAGGCCCCTTGCGACAATATTTGGTCCTATGTGGTCCTAATAGGTCCTAAGAGGTGCACTTGTGCCGCAAGGGGCCTTAAGTGGTCCTAAGGGGTCACACATGTGTTAGAACACATGTGTGATCCCTTAGGACCACATATGACCCCTTGCAACATCATTTGGTCCTATGTGGTCCTAATAGGTCCTAAGGGATGCACATGTGTCGCAAGGGGCCTTAAGTGGTCCTAAGGGTTCACACATGTGTTTTAACACATGTGTGACCCCTTAGGACCACATATGACCCCTTGCCACACCATTTGGTCCTATGTGGTCCTAATAGGTCCTAAGGGGTGCACATGTGTCACAAGGGGCCACATGCGTGACCCCTTAGGACCACATATGGCCCCTTGCGACACAATTTGGTCTTATGTGGTCATAATGGGTCCTAAGGGGTGCACATGTGTAGCAAGGGGCCTTAAGTGATCCTAAGGGGTCACACATGTGTTCTAACACATGTGTGACCCTTTAGGACTACTTAAGGCCCCTTGCGACAATATTTGGTCCTAATAGGTCCTAAGGGGTGCACATGTGTCGCAAGGGGCCTTAAGTGGTCCTAAGGGGTCACGCATGTGTTAGAACACATGCGTGACCCCTTAGGACCACATATGACCCCTTGCAACATCATTTGGTCCTATGTGGTCCTAAAAGGTCCTAAGGGGTGCACATGTGTCGCAAGGGGCCTTAAGTGGTCCTAAGGGTTCACACATGTGTTCTAACACATGCGTGACCCCTAAGGACCACATATGACCCCTTGCAACAACATTTGGTCTTTTGTGGTCCTAATAGGTCCTAAGGGGTCGACATGTGTCGCAAGGGGCCTAAGTGGTGCTAAGGGGTCATGCATGTGTTAGAACATATGTGTGACCCCTTAGGACCACATATGACCCCTTGCGACAACATTTGGTCCTATATGGTCCTAATAGGTCCTACGGGGCGCACATGTGTCGTACGGGGTGCACGTGTCGCAAGGGGCCTTAAGTGGTCCTAAGGGGTCACACATGTGTTCTAACACATGCATGACCCCTTAGGACCACATATGACCCCTTGTGACAACATTTGGTCTTTTGTGGTCCTAATAGGTCCTATGGGGTGGACATGTGTCGCAAGGGGCCTTAAGTGGTCCTAAGGGGTCACGCATGTGTTAGAACAAATGCGTGACCCCTTAGGACCACATATGACCCCTTGTGACATCATTTTCTCCTATGTGGTCCCTAATAGGTCCTAAGGGGTGCACATGTGTCGCAAGGGACCTTAAGTGGTCCTAAGGGGTCATGCATGTGTTAGAACACATGCATGACCCCTTAGGACCACATATGGCCCCTTGTGACACCATTTGGTCTTATGTAATCATAATAGGTCCTAAGGGGTGCACATGTGTAGCAAGGGGCCTTTAGTGGTCCTAAGGGGTCATATAAAATAATTATATACTCCTTAGGATGTATACATACACATACATACATACATACACCTTAGGACATGCTATGAGGGGTCGTGTGTGGTCTTGAGGGGTCACACACAAGACATGCTATGAGGGGTTGTGTGTGGTCCTGAGGGGTGACACATGTGTGTGACCCCTCAGGACCACGCACGACCCCTCATAGCATGTCCTGAGGTGTATGTATGTCCTAAGGTGTATATAATTATTTTATGTGTATTTATGTATGTATGCACGTATGTATTTATGTATGTGTATGTATGTATGTAGACATAGGTATGTATGTGTTGTATTTTTATGTATGTGTATGTCCTAAGGTGTACATATAATTATTTTATATCTATGTATGTACATGTATGTAGGCAGGTATGTATGTTTGTGTATGTTTGTATGTAGGTTTGTATGTATGTGTATGTATGTGTATGTAGGTGTATGTATGTATGTGTACGTAGGTATGTAGGTTTGTATGTATGTATGTGCATGTTTGTGTATGTATTTACATATGTATGTGTGTATTTATTTTCTAATATTCTAAACTAATATGATAGAATATATACAAAAAAATATATATTTTTTAAAAACTTAAATTTTTTTTATTTTCTATTAAAAACGATTTAAAAAAAAAAAATATATAAATTAATATGTTTAAATAAATACATTTAATTTTTGTTTTTAAAAAAAGGTACTTATCGCCAAAACCCTTCTGGCTGGATCTTTGAGACTTTTTGCGCCCTCCTGCTTAACTCCAAGCCGCTCAATGGGCACCTATATAGGACAAGGGGTTTCTGATCGGAAACCCTTGCCATGACAGTGCAACGTGGTTGCCGAATGGTGCCAAATCGGTCCGACCAGAAGAATAGGAATTGTTAGCCTAAAGTGCGACATAGATCCGTACGATCACCCACATAAATACAAATGCGGACCAATACAGTGTCGACAAGGACATAGCATGGACCCAAATCAAAATCTCGAACATGAAACACCACTGAATATTACGCCAAGATCATCCGCAACATGCAAGAACCATCGAGTCAACCAAAAAGTCGTATAACATGAAGAATACCACCAGACCAATAAAATCTTCAATAAAACGCACCACGATCAATGCAGACCACCAAAACACATAGAACACGATCGGGGAACATCAACAAGCAACGTGAATTCCTCTGCAATAACCGCAACAACAAGAATCATCATTATTTCATCATCGGAGCTCAAGAACACCAACAAAAAACTAAAAGATATGCTTGTGAAGTTCCAAATCATGAACCATTCAAACAAAAGACACACATGAATGTCTCAAACACTCTCCAAAATCTGCACAACATAAAGAATCAATTCTAGAGCAATACAATCCTGAAATCACAACTCTGTAATACAGAAAAAAATAATCATCACACTGGATTGCATAACTCGATCAAATCACCTTCTGGAATGCTGAAACTCATACTGAATCAACTAGAGATAACTATCTCAAAGCCCATTAATTCGCATCAGCACATCTACAACCAAAACAACTCTTTGCAAAAAACTAATTCTCTGCAATAACACATGAATATGTTGACATCAATGACAACACATTCCAACAACTCTAATATCCAAGAGTCACTTCCATAAGAGTTGTTTCTTTGAGATTTGGGTTCCATTCTAGTTTCTAACTCTATTACATAATAATATTTGGTGACACTCTAATTTATTATTTCAACTCAAATACAAACTGATAAATGTAACATATAGTTCTATTACCAATATTCATTCCAAAATAAAGCCACAACTTACAAAGTTTATTGATTATTAATAAAAATTCAAATTCATGGATTGTTGACTCATACCCCAATAGGATTCTATTAAGTATTTTGTAATAATTAACAATGCTTAATGGTATACATGGAAACCCAGCCAACTTCCAATTTATCAAATTTGTCCTATAACACTTCTATCCAAGGGCATTGAGATCTCAAATTGACCCTCACCCCATTAGTATTAATAATTTAACATGAACATCCTCAATTCCCTTATAGCCTCATCCCATTAACATAGAGGTTAAGAGAAACATACATAAACAAGAATTTGTCTTAAGTTGCACAAATATATTGTGACCACTATCATATAACTCATAATATTTATAAGTTGAGGTAATCACCTATTTAAGTCTTCAAATAGACCCATTAGTAAAGAGAGAATCAAACTATATCTCTACATCCCCTATTTAAATTTCCCACAAAGCAAAAAATGTTACATTTACTTTAATGCCAATATATAAGATATTTATTTTATCATCACATGCTACTACTAATAAGATACAAGGTTGAATATTTAATACATTTAGATCAATGTACATCAAATACCCTAATTTATATCATCATTTGAATAAGAGTCAAGTTTGATTGCTACTAGCTTCATACCAACCACTACTAACGTTGCCAAGGAAATCCATACACAAAAAAGATATGTATATCAATATAATAAATATAAAATAAATCCTATTATATCAAAGCACGTGACAACAACATTATGAGCATCTTAAAATTGATGTAACAAATATGAAAGGACATAATATGGCTTCAAATAGTTTCCTAGTATAATATGATTTAATAATATCAAATATCATAATCATATGATAGTATGACATCCTTTGTAACTAGAAAAAAGCATGCCAAGGTACTAAACCATGTCATAAAAGGTTTTTAATATAAGAATTTCCAAACATAAGGATCATGTATTTGAAAGCTCATCCACTAATATTATACGTGGACTTCTAAAATAGAACATATCATATATCAGTGCCCTATAACTATTTCTAGTAGTCTTGGTATCAATCTATTAGTGTAATCCTTAAAAATATCTTCTTCAAGATGAGTACACATATAAACTATAGTGTACTATTTAGTTGTTAGGAAGCATTCTTATTTGATACTCTAAAGTTCAAACCATACTAAAAGCATTAACAATTAGCTACATTACTCATTCATCATTACTGCATTCAAATTCTATCTAAATGTGAACCATGTAAGTTTTGTCCTTCTAGTTCAACAAGACCAAACAATACCCTGTATCTTAGGCACATTGTTATGTGGTTTGGGATTTGATTGCTTTCATCAAGCTTACCTTTGGTGCACTTAAAGGTATCATTTACAACATGATACTATACATTCATAACCTCATTGAAGGTGAGTATATTAGTGATAGTGTGAGATTGATGTTATGAAATGGCAATCTACATCTCAAACTAATTTATGAATCATCCATTCACTTAACATGTTCAATCAATAAATTAACAAAACATAGCTACAAACATAATAACCCTCATCTTACTCATAGACCGCATAGTAGGTTCAATTATTAGATGTCCATATAAAACATCATGTAGGGAAGATGATACCAATTTTAATCTTAATCCAAAACTCTTACACATCATAAGGTGTTTCCATAGACACACTCTATGAGTGCCCATCAAGGTTAGTCAAGACATTTGTTCACTAGAAAATATCAGTAAACAAGGTATCATCATATCATGCAAGATGACATTATTCATTAATTTGTTACCCCATAATGCTTAATGACATTATATTCTAGCCATACATATTTGGGGCTGCCCCACTAGTTTATATTTTTAGCCTCATTTGTAGTATATAAGAGCTTCATATTATACTCAGAGAAAATGAATCAATATATAACATTTAGTGATGTCATGCATGGGTTTTACTTCCACAAACTCACTAGTATTCATATTGTTTGTTTCACCAATTCAAATATTAATAAAGGAAGATTTTAGCTTAAATAATTTTCTAAACATTCATTTATCCTAATTCTAAAAATCAAATAAATCATTATCACTATTAGATAGAATCTTAGCATGATTCTTTGACCCTTATTTCAAGCTTGAATTTGAGTAGAAGTAGGCAAGGTGTTGTTTTATTTAAATAAAAGTTTATGTTGCCCTTCCAACACATCCAGTTTGAACATACCAAACAACACATATCCTTGTTGGAAATTATTGTCATGCATAACATTCATAACAATACATAAATCAACGTAGATTAATTATTTTTAACTACAATATTAGATAACTCATAATTTTACACTAAATAACCTATAAAAAAATCACACTTAAACACATTCAAAAAAATATTTGTGCATAAATTCTTCTTTATTAAATCATATCGTACCTTTTGTTAAGAATGTGGTGATAAGAAAGGACATTTTCAATTGTAACTGTGACAAAACTTTCATATTCTATTATGCTACAATGAATACAAAAGCCCTTTTTAGAACTTCAAGTTAGGACTGCTAAAGAGGATGCTGATTGCGTATTGCATATGCTTAAAGGTTTCTGAGGCCCTTTAGTAAAACCCTTTCTGCAGCTTACCCTAATACCATGGCTTGACAAGAGGTTACATTTCCTTGGAGCATTTTATTAAACTACTCGTCCCTTGTCTAGGTTTCCCATTTTGCATGCAGGTTTACCCTATACGTTTACTGCATGGCAACATCTACCACATCCTATGCATACAATACATGTTACCCATACATTACATGTTACATATATATATATATATATAACTGCATCCTTCATGCCGGTGCATCCTAGGGGCTTGGTAGACGTTGTCATGGCTTGACAAGAGGTCACATTTCCTAGGAGCATTTTATTAAACTACTCGTCCCTTGTCTAGGTTTCCCATTTTGCATGCAGGTTTACCCTATACGTTTTATAACCAGTTCAATATGGGGGTTTGGTAGATTGGCCATCACCCTTTATTTTTGATTTTTTTCATTTTCCTTTTCTTTTTGTTATTCATTTTATCTTTATCTTATCTTGTAGTTAATTTATTTTTTATTATTAGCTTGCCCCTACAAAATCTAGTGTGAAAGAGGCCTACCATGTGGGATGTAACAGTCTACAGATCAGTATCATCTATATATAACCCAAAATCTGAGAAATTTCAATATGAATAGAGCTAGGTAATCCTGAAGCATGCAAATTGTATATAATAAACATTGAAGACATCATTACTGAAATAAAAAGCTTAAGTACTGAACATTTGGTATTTACTAAAACCTAATGAAATACAAATACAACAAAATCAAGTTAAAATATGTAACAGAGCATTTCATAAAGAGAGATTTCTACCAATTCTACAGAGGCTTCTATACATAGTGATTCTATACGTTCAAGTACTGAACATTTGGTGTTCACTACAAACCTATTGAAATACATACAAATATAACAAAATCAAGTTAAAATATGTAACAGAGCATTTCATAAAGAGATATTTCTACCAATTCTACAGAGGCTTCTATACACACTGACTCGATACCATACCTGAAAAGATATTTTGACCTATTTGCAATCATGCCAGAGTTTCTTGAGCTTCCAGTCCGGACTGTAAATTCAAAAATATTTGCCAAAACCCAGCAAACAATTTTCTTTTGAGAACAGGGCAAAGTCCAGATGGGTGTCTCGTTACATGTGTGAAAAAACAAAAGAAATAACAATAAACAAATATGGAAGTGATGGAATCACTGTAACTTCTTATATGTCTGAATCCAGGGTAACTGTATCGTCATTTGGAAAACCTAATGAAAATTCAGTCAAAACAAATAATTTTTATTTATGCCTCAAATTGATCAATGGATACAGTAATAAATCCTAACTAAATGATATTTTTACAGTAATAATTGTTATTTTTGCCTCAAATTTTTATCTAATATTGATTTCTTGGCTAAAATATTGTTCAACATATAAAATCTGTAGAGATTAGATTTCCACAATCCATTGTGATTCATGTATTTTGCTTCTGAATTCAACTATGTAAACTGATTTTACATCAACAACACTCAGAAATTGCATTACATTTGCATACCATGTACAGGCGTTACCATTATGCATGTCTTAATCAAGAACAATAATAAGTTACATTACATTAGTATACCATGTACAAGCATTACCATGTCTGAATGCTTTTGCTGAAAAAACAGGGGACAAAGTAAAAAACATGCTACATAACAGCAGGTCTCTGTGAAAGAAAACCCCTGCTTTTGAAATTCTCTATTTACTATTTAGTATTTTAGAATGTCAAATAAACCCTAATTTAAATTTGAAACTCTATTTAACATTCTAGAATGTCAAATAAAACCCTAATTTAACTTTGGCTTTGTTGGGGATTTACCTGGCTTGCATCTAATTCTGAGGAAGATTCCTTTTATGGAGTGGCAAAGCATATCTTCCAGAATCCTCTGAAAAATCACTTTCTGCAGAGGACTTGTTAAGTTTAACAGGATTAATTATTTGGAGGCACTCCTTATCTGTAAATGGAAGAGCATTTCTTCCACATCCTAATGGAAAATCTCGTACTGCAGAGGGTTTCTTAAACTTAAGAGGATTACTTCTTTGGAAGCTCTTTTCATGGAGTGGCGAAGCATATCTTCCAGAACCTAATGAAAAATCACTTTCTGCAGAGGGTTTGTTATGATTAACAGGATTACTTATTTGGAGGCCCTCTTCATCTGTAACTGGAGGAGCATTTCTTCCACATCCTAATGAAAAATCTCGTCCTGCAGAGGGCTTCTTAAAGTTTTCAGGATTACTTATTTGGAAGCTCTTTTCATCTGCAAGAGGAGAAGCATTTCTGCCGAAACCCTGTGAAAAATCTTGTTCTACAGAGGGCTTATTCAACTTAACTCCATTAATTATTTTGAGGCGCTCTTCATCTGGAACAAGAGGAGCAGCATTTCTTCCACACCCAGGAGGAAAATCTCTTATTGCAGATGGGTGCCGCATTGTTACTGTAATTGATTTTGCAAGAAATTCCAAGGACTTTGAATTGGTATTTTTCTTCACATGGAATATAAAGCACGAACTGGTTCATGTACAAGAAAACTGCCATTATTAAAAAAATTTGCCAGCTTTATGAAAAAAAGTTTGCCTGATTTAGAAAAAGCATGCAGACTGCATGTAATTGCATGCAGAGGACCTTTATTTGGGGTTTCGTGCGTTTCTATTTCTATTTGCAGGTTAGGCAAATTAAACTAATTTTGCAAATAACTTAAGATATTTATTATAGTTTTAAAAGTATTAGTTTATATTAATTTTATAAATTAGACAGTTTTTGTGCTTTAAGTTAAATTAATTGTAAATATCTAAAATTTTTTAATAAATTTTAGATAATGAATTCAATTAGAGATATTACACTAGCATATCTATATTTGAAAAAAAAATGCAAGAGTTAGTAGAGATATATTTATAAAACTTAAATTAATACTAGCAATTGCACTTTGGTGTGCAATGGGTACACAGTTGCATACGAGGTCATTTGATAGGACCTATGAATCTAGAACATAATTAGGGTCCATTTCTAATAGGCTCATGTTTTATTTTCAATGGGGATAGAGGGAGAGAGGGGCAAAGATAGGGATATAAAGAGGTAGATACAAAAGGGGGGATGAACAAGAGAGAGAGATTACAGAGATGGATATGGAGAGCAAGGGAGAAATATATAGAGGGGAGGAGGGAGATAATTAGAGAGTAATAGATAGAAATATAAAGCTAGAGATAGGAAGAGATATATAGAGAGAGGTAGATAGATATAGGGGTAGAAAGCGATGGAGAGATAATGAGATAAAGACAAGGGAGAGATGGAGAGATGGAGAAGAAATATGGAGAGAGATAAAGAGGGAATGAAATGTAAACATAATGATCTAGGAAGAGGGAGAGTGGAGGGGGAGAAAGATGTTTGGATAGAGAGGGAGACATTTCTAGAGATAGAGATGGAGAGAGGAAGATAGAGCTAGAGATGAAGATAGGAGGGAGGGAGATAGATGCAATGCAGAGGGAGGGATAAATATAGAGAGAGATGGGGAGATATAGAGGGAAATATGTAGAGGAAGAGATAAAGAGATATAGAGGGAGAGGGAGAGATAGATACATAATGAGATATAGAGAGAGGTGGAGAGGGAGAAACATAGAGAGATAAACAAACAATGAGAAAGTGAGATTGACAAATAGAGATGGATAGAAGGAAAATTGGTAGAGGGAGAGAGAAATAGAGGAGATAGAGAGAGGGAGAGAGAAAGAGGGATAGATAGAGATTAATGGAAACAACTACTCTTAGAGCGTTGTATAGCAGAAAATTGTATGTTATGTTCAACAAGGAAGATTTGGTCCTAAATGAAGGGAGACCATAATTACTACTCAAGAAAATGTGAAAGGGAGTAATAGACATGGTCATACCACATTAGGTTCCCTCTTTAGTTGACTTGTATGGGTAGGTATTATTATTTAGTAATAAGATGAGTATATATGGTATTAATTTGTATTGTGACATAAATAATTAGAATTTATTTATTTATTATTTGTTGTTTGAAGGTGAGTAATTTTGAAAATTGAGGAATATAATATTACACAAAAGGAGAAAAAAAATGAATAAGTTTTATTTTTTATATAATTATGATTGTGTTCTATAATTAAAAATACCATTTGATAATTAGAGTCAATTGTTAAAATTAGGTTTTAAGATTGACACATTCACAATATAATAATATCTTAAAGTCGCTTTCTATATCATGTGATTTTGTAGAATCTTGTTAGGATAATATTATTAATGGTAGCTATTAATTAGATATCTTAAATATATTTATTTGATAGATGTTTGAAGTGTTTATATTAAACTTTTATTTAGGATATACCTTTTTAAATGGATGCATTTAAGATTAAAAATAGATAATTGTTTTTTTTTTTTTTTTTTTTTTTAATATTCATAAAAAGAGTTCTTCTATTTAATACATATCTTAAAAAATTAATGTCCTTATTTTAACATGATTTTTTTTTTGATACATATTTAAAACATTTGATGTCTTTATGCTATTATATTTATGTAATTATAGAATTATTGTATTTATTACAAATTTTATTTACTTTTGAATTAGAGAATATAAATATTTTTTTCAAAACAAGAAATTTAAGAGAAATAATGTATTTTATTAAAAATATTTAAATTCATTTTTTTTTGAATTTTTAATATTTAATTTAAAATATAATTATTTGTATTAACAAGGTAATTACTAACTTTTAAGTTAAAAAGATTATTTAATTAATAAATAAAAATTTTAAATAAATGATATTAATTTTTATTAAAAAATATCTTTTAAATTTATAATAAACATATTTATTTTATTAATAATAGTAATAATTTTAAAGATTATAAAATATTAAATATACTTCTTATAATGGTTAATAAGGAGAAAATTTATGAAAAATACATATTTTTATTACCAAATTAAAACAATTAATATACTTAAACAAAAATGATTTATCAAATATATTTTAAAATAATTTATTAATAATTTAATAAAAAATCTAAATAATACCAATAAAAACCAAAATAAAAAATTAATTTGATGACAATAATTTTTTTTATTGAAATTTGATGACAATACATTTGAAAGGCATGAATATATTTCATGCACAATTTTACACAATTTTTCACCCAAACATGAATAAAATGTCACGACAAGCGAAGGAAAAAATGAAATATCTCCCGTTTGAAAAGTTAGCTCAGTAGTGAATGAGTCATTCCATTTACTGCCTCCCTACAATTAAGCCATCAGAAAAGCCCTACAATTAAGCCATCAGAAAAGCTGTATGGAATGCAGTACGAATTACCGTGAATTAGAAAACGGAAAAATAACATTAGAAATCATTGAAAATCTAAGAATTCTTCCATTAATATATATTTTGTTACAAAATTTTTTAGCACTTAAATAAAATATTATTTAAAAAAAGTAAAACAAAATAAATATTAGAGAATAATTCATATAAGTAAAACTATTTGAAATCAATTTAAATTTAATGTTTGAGCATTTAACAAAAGAGAATCAATAAAAGTTTTGATGATTTAATATTAACTTTTTGCGAGTTAATAGTTAGTTCTATTTTCAAAGTAGTGGGAAAATTATTCTTTTCCCAACACACAAAGCCAATCTACAATAAACCTTCTTGTATCCAATGGACGGGATGATTATAAGTTTACAATGCTTTTACAGATTTTAGCCCTTTTTGTGGCTACCTTTAATTGACATATCTTTTCGTTAAGGAAGACTTAGAAGGAAAGTAGAATTGTTTGTTCTCTCGCATATTGGCAGTATGTATAATATCAAATTGTACCACAATGGAGAGGGTATGAAGAAGAGAGAGTGACACAAAATAACATGACCAATACAAAGAGTAGGTAGAGTGTTTAGCTTTATTATGATTATGTGTGCACTCAACCACAAGATTGTGACCATACATTAAACATATATTGTGACCATACATTACATATGTAATATCATTGTCATAGATGAATGTGCATCCAGGTGGGTGTCCAACTTAATAAAGGAGAATCACCTATGCATATGTAATTGATTACTTTTCCAAGTGAGCTTGGCCATATGCATATATTTGACCAGATAAATATACCAAGAGTCCTTTGTCATAAAAATATGGATTAAATACATTGATTAGCCATTGCAAAGGATTTGACCCCATAGCTAGATCCTAGTAACTTAAGTGAAATGCAAGCAACCCCTTAGCAGTCAATGCCACTTTAAAATAAGAAGTATATTTGATAAAATTAAAAATCTTGACATCAAAGCTTGAACCAACAGAGAGAAAAGACTAAGAAAAGAATCCAATGGTGCTTGCACGGTGTTCAAAGTAATACTAATTGAACTTAGTTTGTCTACTAGATTTGACCATCCTTGAATAGTGTTTGGATTGAGGTGTCTCAACGTTAGAGTCCTAACATTAGTTATTTGATATAAATTAATTAAGTATTGTTACATAATTGATTTAGCATAAGTTATTAACTTTCTAAGTTGTCACTCATCTTTGTGGGACCTTTTGGTGAGGTGGCATCCTATATGGCAGGTGATCATGAAGTATCAAGGAAAAAGATTACGTCTTCAAAAAAGAGGAATCCTTAATTCATCCCTATTTATGTAAACCAATGATTGTAAGGAATTGGATAGAAATGCATTGTTAATTATTATTAAGGATGTTACTCCCACAAGTGCTAGGGAAACTTCTCTCAACATCAAAATGACTCTCTCATTTTGTCATCAAGAAATTTTCTACCACTGATCCTTTCATCAATCCTAGAACTTGTTGCGTCTCAAAACTATTACTCCACTTCCTAGAATGGAATATCAACACATGACTATGGTTGTCATCGTGCAAGTGATAGCAACTTATCAATAGATTGTAGAGGATTAAAGGCCAACTCTACAAGAGTGGGTTTCATCTCCTACTCTTTGATCTCAACCTACACTTAAGAGATTTTTCCTAATGATATACCTTAATAAGTATTGAAATCACATAAAATGGATAATCATGAATTTCAATATCCAAACCTAACTTATTATCTTGGCCCTAAAACTTGTCACAAAACAAAGTAAAACTAGTTATCTCAAAAACCCTATATAGTTGATGTGAATGTGCAAGCATAACCCACATGAGATAGATTTATTTAAAATATCTCTTTAATACAATACCTGATTATATTACAAGGTCGCGAATTCCCCCAAAATCTTGTTATTCCTACACTACTAATTTATATGTTTCATTTTGAATCATGTGATATTGGTACATGGTTCCAAATTGTTCCCTATTATTTGGGTAATAGATTCATAGCACATTGGAAGAGAACAAATTGAAATCGAAAGAATACTGAGCAATGCATTTACATACATCATGTATTATAAATTTTATGGTAGAAACAATATTAATAGAATCACATACATCCACATATAATATGATAAATATAATTATAATAATTGCAGTATTTTTAGAGTGTTCTTACACTCATCTAACCCAATATAAGAATCATGTTAGGAAATATGACAAGGGAAAGTTCCTAATTACAACTTAGAAACCTTCCTAGATATGTCACTCTATAATAATATCCACTTGCAATGATAGTATCATTTGATTCCAGAGGATTAAACTCTACCAACATACTAGACTTGGCTTAAATTCTATTTTGGCATCTAGAGACCACTACCAAACCAACGTCTTAAAGATGAACTCCAAAATATTATTCAACACCCTTAGGTCCTCAAAGCCTAATTGTAGAATTGTAACACCATCAAAATCCATGATTAGGAAGCGATCCCGCCCAAAATGGACATCCTAGATTAAACAATAGTGGGAGCATGCATAAAAAATCAATACATGATTAGTAAGGAGAGCTACCTCCATTAATGTGAGTACGTGATGAAAGGACTTAGAACAAATTCATTTGGAACCTAAAACTACTTTTTGAAATATCCTTTAAAATAATATTGACATCTTTCCTCTTTATCATATATGCTTCCTCTAGTTTTATTTGGTGTTTCATTATATGTCAACACTTGGCATTAACAAAAAAACCTATTGGGGGGAAACACACTAGCTCAAATGGTTAGTAAGGTTGTGCTAAGGCTTTGGGTTTGTCCTATGTAGATCCAACATTCAACTCTCGTTGGTTGGATTTAACTGGCGGCTAGGTTGTTTGAGCCTGCTTAGTCATCCGTAGGGGACTAGTCTCGCCTCAACTCGCCCATCCATGACTTCAACTTGGCAATAAAAATGTAAGCCCAAGGCAAGGTCTAGTGAGAATTGTTAGGTTGAGATGCAAGGACACTCCAACAGAATTTAAAAAAAAAAAAAAAACCTATCATGAACCTAGATTGGTTCCCAAACCATGCTCCAACTCTAACAACCACCAAGCATTTATTTATTTTTTGGTAAAACATGTTGATGTAATAACCACCATTAGGAGCTTTTAATAGTTTTCAAACCATCTCAAATCACTACCAATCTAACAAATACACCTTTTCTTTAATTTTCAATAGGTTTCAAAAGGCCTATTTGAAGTTGAAAGAGGTTTTAAAAGCTGATCCAAACATCTAAAAAACACCATATTTAGCCAACTTAAAAAGTTATAGAAGGGTTCTTCAACTTTTGACAAGGTTGTGAAAACCTTGTTAGGAGCCAACAAAGGTTTTAGAACCTTCCAAACTTATCAAAGAAGAAAGACTTGGCCACTTTTCAATCAAAACAATAAGGTTAGGAAACCAACATTAGGCCTTGACAAGGTTGTGAAAACCTTGTTGGAAAACAACCAAGTTTTTGGAACATTTAAAAGTGTCAACAAAGACTAGGTTTTAAGAAAACAAAGAGGTTAGAAAACCTTCATTAGATGTTGACAAGGTTTCAAAAATCTTGTCAACTCTTGATAAAGGTTTAGAACCTCTTAAAAATATTGACAATAAGAATTCTTTAGTTAGTTTTCCTATTGGTATTTATTTTCTACACATTATTTAATCTTGCTTAGGTTATTCAGAGTGATTAATATGAGGACACATGGTGAAATACTTAAGCCACATGTGTCACTCTATCCCACACATGGGTAGTTGAGTTACACACCTTCTTTTGGCTCATTGTTCCACTTCTGATAACCATGATTTTGTCATTTCCTAAGTGGGTTATGGGGTAGTTGGGTTTCTCACTCTCTTTTGGCTTTATGCACCACCTTTCATAACTCCTTTCCTATTTTCATGTAAGGTGGTTGTGCCACATGTTTTGTCATTTTACCAAGTAGGTAAAACCTCACACTTTTTATGGAGACTAGGAGTTAATGCACCTTTTGGATGTATATGCCCTTATTTTGCTAAATATTCAACACTCTCCTCTCACCTTCACTAGTTCAATGATAGCTTGGTGAGATTATTGAGTCTTCTCAAAATTATCTTTCTTTGTCTCTCTTTTTCTCTCATTTCAAATTTCTCTTCATTTAGCTATTTTGATCTTCGATCATCTATTTCATGGATTTTCCTGTGATATACAATTGACATCAAATTTTGGCTCAGTTCTTGCTTCTCACCAAATCTAACATGGCATTAGAGTTGTATTGTCTGATATAGTTCATTATTTTTCCAAAAGTTGGAGAGATTTGAGACTATTAACATTTTCCTTAAAAAAAACTATATACACTTTGTTGAACACACTCAGATTGTAAGAGCGAGGGGTGAATCAAAATTAACTAAAAATCAACCATTCATTAATCATTTAACCATTAAAACAAATCGATAGTAGTAAATAATATAAATAAAACTACACCACACAAGAACATCAATTTTTTTTACGTGGAAAACCCAAGGAGGGGAAAACCATGGTGAGGATCAACTCATACTATATAAAACTAATATTACAATGTTTGTTTTAGGCATACTACCAAGGAATCTCACTGCTCCCTAAATGGAATTGTAGGCTAAGGTTCACTATCATAGGGCAATATACAATGGACTTGGAATCTGAAGATCACTTCTCTAGAGAAAGATACATGAAGATTACAAAATAAACATAACATGAACTGCTGCAAGAAAGACACTTGATCAATGTTGATATTGCAATCCCTTTTGAAACACAAATACTCTGTTACTATGATTTCACGAACTTCACACTTATTTGATATATCACTAAATTATTTTTCACATCGCCACTTATCACTCATAGTCTCTATATTTCATAAATTATCTATCCTTCTTTATATATCCTTTGCAACATCCCAAAACATTAATTAGGTTGGCTCAATAGGATGTATCAATTGAAATGTGTGACCTAGAATAGGTCACCTTTAAATATATGTATCAATCACAAAATTATCTTGCAAGTCAACCCAATACTTGGAAAAAACTCAAACACATCACAACACATCCTTCAATGTAACAAAATAGGTCTGTTTGATTGCATATGAAGGAACACATCCTATTGGCTCAAACATCAATATTGCTTGTCAAAATTGTTGATTGTTTTCCTCCGAACCATTGGAGAGAAATCTAAAAAATCATGAAGCCCAAAATTAAAACATTTAAGGCTAGCTACAACCTTTCTACAATCATCTCTTGAAGAATTCAATCATCAAATTATGACACAAAATAATCAATCCACAAAATGGGTAAACATAGTGCAACCATATAGACTATGTCATATCAACATAATGAATATTGAGAAACAAAGAACCAACACATTTGAAACTTAAATTATTTATCTAATACACCTTCCCTAGCATATCCTGAAAGATGCATGGTCATACCAATCACCATAGAAGAATGCAAAGCATTTTGGTGGTCTAACTAAGATACAATACACTGGTAATCTATCATTTGGAGGATAGATGCACATAACTTTTATTTCACAAATGCAAATATTGTGAAAAATAGTAGGAAGGCACCTCACATACCCCTTAGATTAACTCCCAAATCACACACCCTAAGCATGCAATTCACAACAATATGTGGACCAAATTAATAACACTTAGACATAGGGAATCACACTATTCAATACTTAGACAAATATCTTCAACAACCAAGTATGATTCTAAATTAAGCTATCAACCAAATAGCTCCCTAAGCATGTAGTCACCAACAAAATAATAGAGAATATGTAACAATGTGTTACCATACACTTACTAATCACCCATATTGATATACTACCACAAATACATTTGATGAACCTCCAGACTATCTACTATGTCTTTGATCATTTGGATATGACACAACTACTCTCAAATATGCCTCACCAACAATGACAACACCTAGCAACACATATTTAATTCATCTCCTTAATAACAACACATATTGTCAAACATCAAGTTGACATCAATAAAAACACATATTGCCAACACTCTTCTCCTGCATTATTGTATGATATGGAGATCTAGAACAATTTAAAGGAAAAATAAGATTCTAGTTAATTTGGTTTTTATATATGTGTGTTCTTATGAGATTTGGATAATTGTAGATTTTTGGTAGTATTAGAGGCTTTTTCAACATTTATAGAGTGTCTAAAACGCTTGATAAAGTCAAGAGTGACTTTTATTTCATCAAAATGAAAGGTTGGAGGACACGATAACAAATTAAAGAGTAAATTTTTTAAATTTGATTACTTAAGACATTTTGTTTTTTATTTAAAAAATCTAGCTTCCACTCATTTACGGGAAAAATGATGTATAGGTCTTGTTCCCAGGGTCAAAAAACTATCTACGTATTTATCAATTTTTGCATAGTCAATAATTGTTGTATAAATTAAGTCAAAATTAGGTGCGAGTCATTTTTTGATAGGAAGATTTAGTAACCTTTTTAAAAATTGCATAACTTTTTCCTATGGTGTTAGATTTTTACAAACTAGTACTTGACGAAAAGCTATAAATGAGAAATTTCCATCCATGTAGGTATTATTAATTTTTTTTTGGTCATTTTCTATTCGATATTATAGGTTGAAGATGATGCACCTTTTCTCTTCAAAAGACCATATATTTCACCTCAAAATTAATTTTTTTGAAAATAAATTGGGGTTGGAAAGGTATTGAGGAGTATTATATAACCTCAAGGTTAATTCAAGTTCATATTTTATATTAGATTTATTTTGTATCAAAATTTATAATTTTGGCCATTAGAGGCCTAGAAAGCATTTCAATATGATAAAATGTCTTGTAAATGCACTAATTATAAAGTGCCAACCTTATAATATTTGGGAGGCTGTGATTTTAGTGAGACTAGAGGAAAAGGGTGGTGTATTTTGTCTTCTTTTTTGTACTTTTCTTTCCTTTTTGCAATCTTCTTTTCTGCTCTCATGGATGCATCTACAGTTCTTATTTCAACACCATATAACTATTTTGAATGGAAATTTAAGATGATAATATATCTAAAAAGAAATGGATATCATTTTGTTACAATGGGACTTGAAATTGAACCTCAAAATGATGTTGAAAAGATAAAATGTTTTAAAAAATGTGATGAAGCCTTTGGTACTCTATGTATGTTAGTCTCCCCTAACCTTCTTTCTCACATTGAATTTAATACCACACCAAATGGAGTCATGTGAACCACTTTGGAAACCCTCTTTGGTAAGAAGGATGAGTTAAGAGGTCATTAGTTGAAGAAGGAACACATAGGATTGAGTCCAACTAGTTTTGACATGCTATACAAGACTTCTTCACAAAAATCAAACCTATAAGATTACAATTGGAACAATCTGGAATCAATAAGGATGATGATCAACTAATTTTGAGCATTCTTTCTAAATTTGGTCCTAACTATTTAGTGTTTGTTTCTACATTCTATGCTACAAAATGTGCCCTAGGTTACACATACAAAATGCCTTCTCTAGATGAATTTGTTGTAGAAGTCACTAGGGAGAAAGACAAATTGGTTCTAATGGGTACAATAAAATCCTCTGTCACATGCCTTAAATATAAATCAAGGCACAAAATAATAGAAAGGGTTTTGTAAGAAATATAAGAAGCAAAAGAACTAAGGAGAGAAGAAGAAAGATAAAAAATCCACTATTTCAATAGCAGATAATTAGAGCTCTTCATGAAAAGGTGAACAACCTAAGAAAGAGAAGGTAAAGTTTTCTTAGTGTAAGAGGTCTAGCCATGATTAATATAAGTGTTTAAAGAAACAAATATATCACCCTTCACATCTTCTGAAAAATAACAATATCAAGGTGCCTTATTCAGTCAAACAAAGTTCATTAGATAGATCTTCTAAGGACATAGAAAAAAGTAACGAGAAAGGAAAGGGTACAACCCTAGTTATTGTTGCTTCAAAACTAAATTATTGGATCATTAACTCAAGTGATTCGTACCACATGGATTCTTCAGAAGATGATCTCACCTCTTTAGAGCCACGTTCTATGCATAGAATGCTAATGGGTGATGACACTCTTATTGATGTGCATAGAACAAGGTCTATTGATGTAATAAAAAAAACATATGAGGATGTCCTTTATGTTCCATTTTTATCAACTAATATCCTATCAGTTTATCAGATCAATTTCATTGGTTCTAGCAAGTGAATTGAGTTCACATCAGATACAATGGTAATCAATAAAATGCATAATGGGTCTATTGTTGCTATGAGAAAAGAAAATAGTTAAGGGTTAGTGCAAGATCAAGGGGGGCCAAAAAGTGGCGATGTGAAAAAAATAGCCTTCCTCACTCGCCTAAAAACACGAAAACCTGTGTTGACTTTTTGCTTGGCCTGGGTGTCAGTACACCTTGGCCTGGTAATTACCTGTGCAAATCGGATATCCTATTTAATCGGATATCTGATTTTTATTTGTAATTTTAATTTAAAAATATATTATATGTTACATATTATATAATATATAATATATTATTATATTATATAATACGTATTATATAATATATTATTATATTATATTATATAATACATATTATATAATATATTATTATATTATATTATATAATACATATTATATAATATAATATAATATAATATTATATTATATTATATTATATTATATTATATTATATTATAATATATATAATATAATAAAATACACATTATATAATATATGTTATTTAAAAATAATTTAAGTATAAAAATCAGATATCCGATTTTTTGAGACTTATATTTCGACAGTGACAGCCCGTGAGTCATTTTTAACTCACAGGCCATGCGATTTCATCAAAATCCGATATCCAGTGCACCCGATATCCGGTGTTTTGGAAAAAAATTGCTAAAAAATAGATTGAGAGGTAAGAATTTTATCGTTTTCAATCATTTTCATTCATTTTTTGTATTTTTTGTGAATGTTTATTTGATTTTTCATTGAAAATATGGTTTTTTCATGAAAACTAGGTTTTTAAAAATCAAATACCTAATTGTTTAAATTTGTTAACTAAATTTAATTGTTTACATTCAATTAGGTTAAAAATGGGGGATAACAATGAAAACCCTGACCAACCACAACTGCAACAACCAAACCCTCATTTGCCAAATCCCCCTCAATTCAGGATTTGATTGCACAAAATTTGAATGAATTGAGGGGGATTGTAGAAGTATATCATAGGATCCCTCGTCTAAACCCAATGTTTGATCCTCTCACGTCGATCATAAAAAGTATGGAAACCATGACTGAGGAGCACAATGCCGCCCTTTTGTGGCGAGATTCTATGAGGGAAAAATATGCAGATGGCTTGTCGTATAAGGATATCAAGGATCTCGAGATATCCAAAGCCGAAATCGCCTCATTGTTTGTCAATCCCTATACTGGTCAGCCCATAGATCCCCAAAAAACAAAAATTTCTATTAAATGGTGCACAAATGATTGGATTGTGAATTTTTTTTGGGATCGTTGGTGGATGGTTTTTGAAAAACCACCCAACAACAATCTTGATATCCCCTTCTATTTCATAAAAAAATTGTTTGCTGAGTTTGTTTTAAACAAACATGTGAACTACTTTGACATCCAACCTTTCCAGGGTGTAGGTTTAAGTATGCCCCAAAATAGACGTGGGGCAGCTAGAGTACTCCAAGGCCCATATGTCCCCCCTCTTCCTATTGATCCCCCACCTACAGTACAACATCTTGATGCCATTTGTGAGGCGGCTTCATGGACCCTATCGGCTATTCACTCTTTGAGTAGCCTTTTGGTTTCTCAGGCTGCATCAGTAGCTCAACCTACTCTTGATGGTAGTGGTGCATCCGGTGCCGTTGACACATCATCCTTGGCTCCACACATATGCGTGCCCCATAGTTGTGTCATGTGTGGGAAAATATGCTTGGGTCCAGTTGGACAACCCGTTGATCCTCCTGTGGACAATGCAGATTATGAGGTGTATGAGATGCATGATGCACTAGATGTTATTACATAGACTAGAGGATACCCTGGGGAGTCCTCACATGCTAGAGGCAAGGAGGCACCGTCATCATACATTGATGATGTAGTGGTAAGATTTTTATTTTCACAGTTCATGCTATATTTTAATTAAATATTTATAAATTAGATAATATGAAGTACTAATTTTTATTTGCATGGTCTATTTAACAGTTGATGACCGAGGATGAGTTGAGACAGATTCAGGAGGGCACCTTGTCGGCCATTTCATTTGGCCTTGATAGCTTGATGGTACATATATTATTGCACCTAGTCATTTGTATTTTATTGTACATACATGCTCATCATTTATATTGGTATTAATTAGATTATGTAGTAACTTGCATGTATATCTTATTTTAATCTTGTAGGGCACAAGCAGCATGAGTGCAGGGCAGTGTGATTTAGGATCTGGTAGTGCAGTTGGAGACAAGGGAAAGGTAATTGAATGCAAATATGATTGAATGAATAGTTTAAATAACTTATAGTGATTATACATGTCTAGACATCCCACTTCATCTGCATCAGACATCCTCATGTCCTAGGAGAAAATCTTACGTACAACGATGCCTGCATATAACTGAAGACCAAAATAAGTAACCTTTTTATGCATAATGAATGTGCTACAAGAAACAAATTATAACACTTAATACAAATTAGTTTGGCAAATTATAAATAGATCATTTCAAATTTTTTTAAGATGCACAAGATTGTATAATTACGAAACTTACCAGTTTCTCTGCAAAGTATACAAGCATAACTTTGAAGAAAGATGCATGTTGATTAAAGCCCTTCTCACTACATTTCTTTGCATGGTTGAAGACGATGGTAGATATGGTCATTTCTAAATAGTAATACATTCACTTGGCTTAATGTTTATGCACAAGATTTTATCTCAATAATGCACAAAAGAATATGTACCATCACCAATAGAGGGTCTTGTCAACGACGAATGATCTAGCATGAACTTGTATATCATCAAAAATCATAATGTGATGTACTATTGTATATCATCAATAAATACCTGCATGAGCATAAAGGTTTTGCGATGATTATATCATCAAAAATTGTAAAGCTCATCAAATGCATGATAATAAGTCATGTTGCAAAAATACGTCCCTTCCGATTATATCATGTACCCGCTATGTGCATGCAAAAAACCATGTTGCCAAAAAAAAAACGTTCATCAATAGACCTGCATTTTCAAGACATCCTTAATATACACGTAACAAAATTGATCATTAAGGTTTAATGATCATTGTTCGAAATGAAATGCATGATAAAAAAAATAAGGCACCATTAAAGACCTACTACTCAAGTGTGCTTGAAGGGTCATCTCTTTATTTAAGAGTATCTAGTATTGCTTCATGATCAACAGTAGTCATTGTCCATAACTCTTTGGTCTTCGGGTTTGCTTGATGCTTCAACAACTTGACATTTGTAGCTATAATAAGGTGTGAATACATTATAATGGTTTTGTCTCTCATAGTCTTCAAATGCAGGTATGCCATTCTTTCTAATCATGTATGTTTGCAACCAAGTTCCCACAACAACAACTGAACCTATAGGATATGTGAACCCATCATCATCTGTCACTGGTTGTGTTAGCTTTTGTTTTTCCTGTACACATCGTGCCAACCAATATTCTGATCTCTCTTCATTCTCATGCGGTACAACAACTGCAAAAACATGTCTTGGCTATACAAGATCTGATAGACGATCATACTCAAGTGAACTTTCCATGTCATCATTTGACAATGATATTGTTTGAGATAAAGGAGTTAGATAGTGGGGAACCCACGTATCAACCCACTCACTTGACTCGCACTGATCCCAATCACACCAAACACAACTCTGACAAAAATAAGCCAACGCTTGTGTCCAAATGGTCCATGTACTTGCATCTGAGCTGAGAAATGAATGCATCTTTGAAGAATCTTTAATTGTTTGACAATCCAATCTATCTCCCATTGTTCCCTCCTCAACCAACCAAAAGAATCTGCTCACTGCTGAATCAAGAGTACCTCCATGTGACAATGTTGAACTACACCAATCAACAATAGAATGTGCATCAGAGAAATTTGCACCTGAAATCCTCAATTACTCTTTAACTAGAGCTCTCTTCAAACATGCACTTGCTCCATCATGCTCTCCCTTCCCATGTCCTGCCTCAAAAAAACACCAAATATGAGGTATACGCCTCTCCACATGCATTCTACTCAACCAATAAAACATACGAGCATTCTTGAATTGACCCATACAATTATCTGACCATATTATATGTTGGTCAATTGCAATATCTTTCTCATGCAAGAACTCAAAAAAATTCTTGAAAGAATGTTGCACATACTCAGAGGAGTGTGATCTATCATCACTCATATAAAAATGATACTCCCTGATTATCTTCCTGTCCTCTTCTGTACTATCAGGAGCATTTCTATATGTAATGTGAACAAAAATAGCAATCTGGACTGAATTGTAGTACTGATACTGTACCTCATTCTGTGGTTGCACTGTATAGTTCTCTGCAAAATCAACCACCGATACAATAGTGCCAATCGGGAAAGAGTTCTTACACATCCTGAACTATTGATCCAACCACTGAGACCTATGGGTGTGCCTTGCATACTTGTAGAAAATATTTTCCTTAAAATCTAAAATAAAATCAGCAATACTCACTTCTCTTGAGACTAATTTGCATCTAGAACCTTCACCTCCACTCTTCAAAGTATATTTCACTACCTCGTATCTTTTTTTCTCAACATAATTATTTCCAAACTCATGTTCGTTGCCCTCATGAAAACATGAAACAAACTTTGACAACCCACTGCATTCTGAGCACTTCTCATTCAAACAATCATTTCTATAGAAATAGCAGCCATCATCTCTAGGGCATAAAAATAGATCTTGCAAGTCTCTTGACGATCTCAGAAATAGCATTGCACCACACTCTTGCAACATCTCATTAGTATGCACCATAGAACAAATATGACATAAAAGTTCATGGTACATTGAAAACTCTACATGGTACTTGCAACAACAGGTATTGTGAATCTTAAGAGGAACACAATAAAATGGTTTAAAAGATTCAAAGGCCCTTTGTGATATTTGCAAAGTTGGATTTAATTCACAAAAATTTTTGTACAACATTGTTTGGCTTGATTCCAAGAAATGTTTGGGATGCGGTGTGCGGTCTCGGTTGCCGATTCTTAATTTCAAAACATCCTTTACATTGGGTGACACTCTAGAATTAGAGTGCCAAAATTGTTGAATCTCTTCATTCACATTGTCAGTCAACTTTCTATCAACACGTGGAAGCGTCCCACCAAATACCCATGTATCTTATTGAAGTGGATCGTCAAGTCTTTGTCTTCATGCAAGTTCTCTATCCAAAGTTTTACGGTTTATGTTAAAATCAACACAAGTTTGTCTCATTTGAAGAGCCTTCCTCAATTGATGGCTTACTAAGGAGGTTGTAATCACTCTTCGAGCGACTCTCTTATCTCTTTCTTTGGTATTCTTTCTAATAGAATTGAGAGCGTCAAATAGATTTTTTGCAATGATAGAATTTATCTCCATCTTCTTGTTCATACGAATCTTCAATTTGTTTAGCAATGGTCTCATCTTTATCATCTTTAGCAATTGAACAAAGAGTTGGCATTGCTCGGTCAATGTCTTATTGTTAAAATTTTGGTTGAAAAGTTGTGTAGCCCACAACCGAACGGTTCTTGTTGACCTCTTGCCTTCAAGATTCGCAATAATGTTCTTATTGATTTCAAATAACCATTTTGGGGTTCTTGAAGGTTTTGGATTTGGAATTTGTCTCTCATCCATGAGAGGGTCTTCATTTCTAAAGTAATTAGGTGTTACATATGGTTCACTTGGTTGAGCAATTCCACCTTCAATGTTAAAGTTTTCCACATTTTCACCTCCTATGTCAAAATTTTCCACATGTTGAGCATTTTCATTATCACTTTCAACATTTTCAAAATTTTCAAAATTTTCACTTTCAAAATTACATTTTCATTTTCAATAACTTGTGGCACATTTTCAAATTCAATATCCTCTTCAGTTGAAGTAACATTAGAAATATTTAACATACCTTGTCTTCTCCTCCTATGACATTCTCTATCTCTTTCTCTATACACTTCAATTTGGTCATTTGAAAGTTTTCTTTTGCATTTAGACTTCCGACGACTACTGCTCCCCATTTCCCTCCACACATATGCTCCTTCGTGATTGACAATGTAAGTTTTCACTTTAAGAATCTCCCAAAAGCACAAATTTGTCTCTAGCTATCTGTAAACCCGTGATCCTCGATAGAAAACAAAATATGCAGACTGTGGGCCGTTGGAATCTACAAAATGGCCCACAAACCCTTTTTTCCTGGTTTTTTGTACTAAAATCGGATATCCGATTTTAGCACAAAAATTTGTGGTCCCCAAAAATTTTCCCATTGCTGCCATTTATTTAGTAAACTGCCACATGGCAAAAATCCGATATTCGATTAAATCGGATATCGGATTTTATTAGTCATATTTTAGAGAGAAAGAGAGGAGGAGAGAGAGAGAGAGAGAGAGAGAGAGAGAGAGAGAGAGAGAGAGAGAGAGAGAGAGAGAGAGAGAGAGATAGATTAGGGGAGAGGGGGAGAGAGAGATAAAGACATCATAGGACATCATGAACCCTTATGACATTAAGACGTCATGAACCCTTATGAGATTAGGGGAGAGAGAGAGAGATTAAGACACCATGAACCCTTATGACCTCTTAGGACACCATATGACCCCTAATAACACCATATTGGGTTGCTTTGGGTCATATTGTGTCTTAAGGGGTCATATTGTGTCCTAAGGGGTCCTATGGTGTCCCAAGACACCATAGGGGTCATCATATGACCTCGAACGACACCATAGGACCCCTTAAGACACCAAACCATGTCGTTAGGGGTCATATGGTGTCCTAAGACCCCTTAGGACACCATATGACCCCTAACGACATGGTTTGGTGTCTTAAGGGGTCCTATGGTGTCGTTCGGGGTCATATGGTGTCCATAGCGGTCCTATGGTGTCTTGGGACACCATAGGACCCCTTAAGACACCAAATTGTGTCGTTAGGGGTCATATTGTGTCCTAAGGGGTCATAAGACACAATATGACCCCTAACGACATGATTTGGTGTCTTAAGGGGTCCTATGGTATCGTTAGGGGTCATATGGTGTCCATAGGGGTCATATGGTGTCTTGGGACACCATAGGACCCCGTAGGACACAATATGACCCCTTAGGACACAATATGACCCAAAGCGACCCAATATGGTGTCATTAGGGGTCATATGGTGTCCTAAGAGGTCATAAGGGTTCATGATGTCTTAATCTCTCTCTCTCTCTCCCCTAATCTCATAAGGGTTCATGATGTCTTAATGTCATAAGGGTTCATGATGTCCTATGATGTCTTAATCTCTCTCTCTTCCCCTCTCCCCTAATCTCTCTCTCTCTCCCCTAATCTCTCTCTCCCTCTCCTCTCTCCCCCCCCCCTAATATCTCTCTATCCCTCTCCCCTAATCTCTCCATCTCTCTCTCTCTCTCTCCTCCTCTCTCTGTCTCCCTCTCCCCTAATCTCTCTCTCTCTCTCTCTATCTCTGTCTCTCTGTCTCTCTCTATCTCTCTCTATCTCTCTCTATCTCTCTCTGTCTCTCTATCTATCTGTCTGTCTGTCTGTCTGTCTGTCTGTCTGTCTTTCTCTCTCTAAAATATGACTAATAAAATCCAATATCGGATTTCTGCCATCGCCATTAATGTGGCAGTTCAGTAAATAAAAGGCGGCAATGGGAAAATTTTTTGGGACCACAAATTTATATATTAAAATCGGATATCCGATTATATCAGATATCTGATTTTTGTATTCAAATTTTCAAATTTCAAATTTCGTCTCGGGAATGCTTTGGTATTTGGCTTGGAAGTGACAAGCCTGGAAAGTCAACTGAAAAAACGTGTTTTTCAGTTTTCCTTGGTTTTCCAGACTTTACACTAGTGGCTGCTAACTTTTTTTTTAGCCAAAATTGATAAAACGAAAAGGGTTTTTTAAGGACGTTCCCAAATTTCCAACAATATAAGGCTTGTCTTATTTTGACTTTAATAAATAATAATTATTTATTTTCTAATTGAATTCTGACAATAGTCCTGATTGATATACTGATTCAAAAACACTCATAACTTTTAAATGGTATAACATTTTTTGAATCCAAAACAGGCATCAAATCCTATGCGTTGTCTACTATAGGGAAAAATTAAAAAAAAAAAATTTCATAAGGTTTTGACCAAGTTTAGGTGGTCAGACATAGGAGTTTCTGAATTTCTGAAAAGTTGTAGTAAAAAATTCATAAATAATTAATTACTTTATAAAAAATTAAAAAAAAATATGTATTACATCCGGACATGAGTATAATACTTATATTATAAATATTATAAAAAAATATTATGATTTGATTGTGATTAGGGTGGTCAGACATACATCTACTTCTTATTTTTTTCCTGAAATTTTAGTACCATTGCATTGAAATTTGAAATTTTCATCAAATAGGATTTTTAATTCCAAAAAAAAACTAGTAGCTTAG
This sequence comes from Cryptomeria japonica, assembly GCF_030272615.1. Taxonomy (NCBI): domain Eukaryota; kingdom Viridiplantae; phylum Streptophyta; class Pinopsida; order Cupressales; family Cupressaceae; genus Cryptomeria; species Cryptomeria japonica. The sequence continues at coordinate 524,218,182 of NC_081405.1, forward strand.
AAACTACATTCAATTTTCTATATATTCTCTTCTTACATATTTTAAAAATAATGTTCACAACTTATTCAAATTTTCATGTCAATTTGCATAACTTTGATTTTCTGAAATTTCATTGCCACTTAAGGGCATGTTTTGGCACACCATGATCTTGCACATACCCATAATCTAGATTATATTAGTTTTCTCACATTATTGTTGAATATCTTTCAAAATTCTTACTCACTCATGCAAATGAGGTGAGTTGTTTGTGACATCAACGATTTGGCCACTTGAAATAATTTACTTACAATAACTCAGTCAAGAGGAAATGGTCTCAATGTTTCTTTTTATTCGAATTTTAGATGGAGTTTGCCAAGGATGCTTTCTTGGTAAGAATCCTGAGGAGAAGTATTATAAAGGAAAAGCATGGAGAGCTACACAACTATTGGAGTTAGTACATAGTGGCTTGACAGGGCCATTTATACAACCATCTTTTAGTAGGGCCAAACATGTCTTAGAATTTATTGACCACTTTTCTAGATATACATGGGTTTACCTTTTCAAACAAAAGTTTGGGGTCTTTGATAATTTTCTATATTTCAATGCATTTGCATAGAAACAATCTAGGAAGTTCATCAATATTCTACATATAGATAATGGGGTTGAATATGTTAACAATCAATTTGAATTGTTTTGTTCTTTAGAAGTATCAATATGCAACACATTGTTCCATATAGTCCTCAGTAGAATGGTGTTGTAGAATGCAAGAACATGCCCTTGAAGTAGATGGTCAATTGTATGATTCACTCAAAGTCTTTGGCACCTCAATACTAGGAAATGCCATTAACTATGAGTGTAACATTCAAAACTAATTTCCTTTCAAATATGTAAAGGCAATAACTCCTTTTCAAGATTGGACTGGTTGGGAACCCATCATTAAGTACTTTAGAGCATTTGGTTCTCTTGCATGGTCTTGCATTAAATGTAAGCCTAGGATTTGAAGAGAAAGCCTTGCATATTTTTTGGGTATCTATATGATGCCAAAGGGAATAGACTTCTCCATCCCACCACTCATGATTTTTTCATTGAGAGGAGTATTCATTTTGAGGAGAGTTCTTCTAGTTCTTCTCACACCACTTCTCCATCTACCATCACATTAGATACATTGCATCAAGATGATATTTATTTAAAGGATCTCAATCCTCCTAATTTTAATTAGGAGTATTCTTCCCCCTCTTCAAATGGTGACAATGATGATGAGGATTCAAATTTCTCTCCTAGTCATCATTCAGAGGTCTATGATTCTTCCCTAGACTCTCCAGCCTCAATACCTCTTTGGGATCAACAAACATTTATTTCAATAGGTGATTGGCTTGGTGATCCATTAGATACTATAAGAATGATGTCACAGTTTCAACAAACTCCACATCTCTTTATTGCTTTAGTTTCTAATCCACAATCCTTTTGAGAAGCTCTAGGTATTCCCAAGTGGGATGTTGCAATGTAGGAAGAGTTTAATTCCTTGAAAATGAATAAAATATGGGATCCTAAGGGAAGGAAATTTGTTCAATGCAAAAGGATCTATCAAATAAAATTTGTAGAATATAGGTCAATTGATAAGCATAAGACTCACTTGGTAGCAAAAGGATTATTGTAGGTTCTCAGGATTGAATACTTTGAGACTTTTGCATTAGCTTCTAAGATGAATTCCATTTGACTTATCCTTTCTATAGTTGCATCCCATCATTGGGAAGTTAATTAAATGGATGTAAAGAGTACCTTTCTTCGTGATGACCTTCAGGAGGAAATCTACAAGGACTAGCCATAGGGGTTTGTTCAGGATCCCTCACTTGTGTGTTAAATTAAAAAAAAATTTCTATGGCCTCAAATAGGCTCTTGAATCTTGGTATGCAAAGATGGGACCATTCCTTCTGATAGTTGGTTTCATTGGATGACATTCCAATCCAAATGTATACATTCTATAGTAGGATGAAACTCTCACATTTTTGGTTCTCTATGTTGATTACTTGTTGATCATAGGGACTCACTCATCCATCGTAAAGGAAGAGAATTTAACTACTCTATATGATATATTTTTGATGTTAGATTTCGGTCTTTTGCATTTTTTCTTGGGGATTGAGATTACTTAGTCAACTTCAAGTATCTTCCTTAGACAACCTAAGTATGCACTTGATATGCTCTCTTGATTTCACATGGCTGATTGTAAGCCTACACCAACTCCTTATTTTGTTATGTATTCAACACTTTCCTCTCACCTTCACTAGTTTAGTGATAGCTCAGAGAGAGTATTCTAAAAATTGCTTTCTTTGTATTTATTTCTCATTGATTTCATATTTCTCTTCATTTAGCTATTTTGATCTTTCATCATCTATTGCTTGGAGTTGTATTTGATCTATGATCGAAATCATATTTTGGCTTAGTTATTTCTTTATGCAAGATCTAACAAATAATTGATTTAAAGAAAAGGTGGTAGGGAACAAAGGATTAAAAATGCACATTAAAAAAATAAAAATTTCACATAGATTATCTCATATTAGTAAAGCATTTGGTCCAACATATCCAAAAGAAAGAAAGGACTAAAGAAAAATGTAACACAAAATCGAGTCTCAAATGTGGCTCTTATTGGGGATGAGTGAATCTTATAGGCACCACAAGAAACCACAATATCTATTCAAACAAAAATTGACTCAACAAAGCACAAGATGAGATGTTATATATAATAATGATAATATGTACATGAAACTCACAATCAACTAGCTAACATACCACAAAAAGTGGCAGGGAATTGAGGAGAATAAAGGTGCATAAATATAAAATACCACATAAATTATTCATAAAATTAAGGCCAACACAAGAAAAAGCAATAAGGGAATCAAGAAAAATTTAACAAATGAAATTGAGTCCCAACACCATCAACCCTTTCATTAATCCATCTCATCATCCCTATCACCAACTCTTTGATCAACCACATGAGATTCTCATTACTTTGGAGGTAGTACAAAAATAAATCATTAGGTATCTTGGAGCTATAGGTAGTTTCAAATTTATTGTTTTTGATGAGACTAAACCATACAAAGTTGATAAGGTGGAGATTGGCCTCATCATATATTGAATACAGTACCTTTGTTTACTACTTAAAAGTCTTGTCACGCTATTATTAATCTGATTATATGGTAAAATAATAGCCATCCTAAATAAGAATGATGTATGTATTTAAATTATTTGATTCTATTTTAAATAAGATTCTAATGCTTAAATAACACAATAGAAGCTAATAGAGTTCATTTATCTCCAGAAGGAAAACTTTAGAGAAAATAAAAAATGGAAACTTATATATAATATTCAAAACTCCAAAATATTTGTGGCCTCAAAATTCTTGCCAACCTAGTTTGGAAGAAATTATGGTAATGATAAATCAAACCCTATTCGTCACACATATCCCCTATTTGGAAAAATAGTTAAAGTTATATTGCAACATGGCTCATAAATGGTAGAGAATGCTCTACAAGAGAAGAATATTAATGAAATTACATTTAATCATTTTCTTAATTTATTTGTTAATTAAGAAATTAACTCTATGATTATGATAAGATTTGGTATTTATGATTATCATTAAAAAATTTAACATCAATCATGCATAAATTGCATAAATTGCATAATGTTGAATTATAGGCATGATTAGAGGAACTAGTATATAAGATCAATACTATAAAATGTTATGGTGATTTCCTGGTAGATAATTTTTTATTGAATGGAAGAGAAGATCTAGATTTGTTTTACTTTTTGTAAATTTGGCAATGTGTGTGTGTGTGTGTGTGTGTGTGTGTGTGATGATATTGTGAGTTCCTAAAAGTTACGTTTTGTAGAGAGCTAACCACTTGATTGGGGATAAAGAATAGTGTTTCATATACAAGTATTTTTAATTCTTTATATTATTGTACAAGTTACTATGTTTCAATTGAAATGATATTATTGTGAGTTACTATATATCTATTCTACATCCTTTTCTTGCATGATTTCTCGCATCCTCAATTGACTCATTTTCATCCATTTGTGTATTTTTTATTGACTTCAAGATTTTCATTCCAATGCTCTATCTTGCGATCTCTAGTTCCAACATGAAACCATACACATCCCTTTCTCACATCCTATCCTACACAAAATCCTCAAATTTCCTCCGAGATTCACCTCAACTGCTCCCTAAATCTTCCTAAGCCACTATTAATGAACTAATTTGACTCCAACTACTCAAAGAAGATTTTCCATTCTAAAAATCAATTTCTATCCTAATGGAACATATTTAATATAATATAAATAATAGATGACAAAGGTGACCATATGAACATTAATATTATGATTGACTTCTATATTTAGATGATATTTATGCAAAATCTAGGCCACCCAATTAGTAGATTTTATAGGATTTTAGCTTGTCTTGCATACCACATTTTTTGGTGTAAATTATGTCTTATAATTACACTTTACTTAAGTTGACTTAGGGTAATGAATTTCATAGTATTTTGGATATGAGACACTTAGGGAAGTGTGCACATATGGATGATGTATGTAGGAGAAATTCCACCTTTTGTGGTCTTATCTTGCTGTTACATTCCACCTTTGGTGGGTGATCCACCTCTTGTGGAATATTTTATTATTACTCCTACCTACCCCTACCTACCCTTTTTTCTCATTGAGCCACATGTCATGATTGTGTGCTCACATATCGATATGGCCTTGGCTTTATAAGCATGCTCATCTATATTGTATGTAATTTTGATGATCCAATTGAACAATATTTTGGATCTTGATTAGAATACAGTCCATTCTTATCAAATCTATTGTCTCTCTCTTGTGCTATCAATTGGACTCTAGATCTTGGAAAATTCTCACAACATTTATGACCTCTATTTCTTTGTCAAATTCACACAAATGACTAGAAAACCAACCAAAGTTCTATGTATCACAATTTATTTGTCATTAAGAATTTTGGGTTTTCTACATTTACATCTAACTACAAGTGCTAAAAATTATTTAGGGCTTCAACTCTTATGATTCCAATCACTTATAGATTATCATTCTTTGTAAATCACAAAAAAAGTAGTAAATCTATAGTTGATGTATGAAACTAAATATCTCCTTGGTCATCTGTTGATTGCTCTAATGAAAAAAAATATACAAAATTATGGCATAAGTTTTCATCTTTTCACACTTGATGTTATGATTATAATAAGGATTTGGTAAATATAAAAAACATTTCAAGTCATTGTAAGTTTTATTTTTAATGGTCTCCTTATTAGATCATATGGATTTCTATTGTTTGAAGTGGAAGGAGGAAACCCTATGCTAGAATTTAATGGTCTATTTTTTAGTGCATATTAAGTAGGTTTGGTCTGTGGTATCATATCTTTGTTCATTTTTAATGTCTTGTATTTACTAATAAATTATGACTTTATAAGCTAGTGAATAAGATACATCTCCTAGAATTTTATGATTCAATATACACTCAAAATAAAAGACACCATTCACTAATAGTTAAGGAGTAGGCTATTTTTGTGTGCACCTCATGATTTTGTGATTCATCCATAGAAGCATCTTTATATATCCATAATAGTTTTTGACTTTAAGAATAATGTTTTATATACCTGCATCTTGTAGTTGTACAATGATGTTTGTATTATCTTAAACCTAGGTCTTATGTGCAATAGGTTATCCTTTGGTCTAGCGATCACTTTTAGGACCAAGAATACATTAGATACTACTACAACCCTTTTAATTTTCTAATATTTAGTTATGGTTAATTCTATTAAAGACACTTTTATGATTTTCCTCATAGCTTTAGTTGAAAATCAAGTGAAATAGAGATTCTCTAATATCAATAATTAGCCTTAAACCAAGTTCACATTCTATTAATGAGTTGATTGATCCACCTTTAGGATGATATTTTCTTAGCCTTGAATCAAATTAATTTGTTTAGGGGTGTGAGAGTTTTTTGTAGGATCCAACACAATATGTCTCTTGAACAACAAAAATGAGCTCATGTGTCTTGCAACTAAGCCTACCTCAAATTTTTTTCCTCCAACTCTTCCATTTTTCTCTAGCATAAAAAATCTTGTCAAATGTTAAGAAGAACTCACTAAGTGCCTCATTTTGCAACATCTTTTATGATTTATTTTATCCCTTAGGTATTGAAGGAAGCATTTTTCATTTCAATGTTACGAGACAAAGTGAGACAAATTATTATTTAGTATTACAAAACCTAAATAGACCAAAATGATTAATATACCACTTGTCGCTAGTCAATGGTTATGAAATTGCAAGGGAATGCAAAATTTCTAATATCAAAAATAAATTATTGGGTTAATGTTAAAATAATGGGTTAGTGATGAGACTATCATGGTAATCATGAAGTTATCCAATAAAGAAAAGAAATCATGTCTTTTTGAAAAATGTTAGTTTTTTTGCCAAATCCAAAATTCTTCTTATTTCTCCAATTTCCAAGAAAAAAAAAATCATATCTTGTTGAAAAATGGTACTTTTCTTGGCAAATCTACAATTCTTCTTATTTCTCCAATTTACAACTTTCTAAAGATGTTTGAGACAACCGGAATTTATCTTCAATACAAAGAACAACAATAGATTATGAAACCAATTCTAAATGAGAAAATAGACATTCGAATCTCAATGTAAACTTTTTTGTCAATCTATTATATGTATCAATATATCAGTTATCCACATATAATGTCCAATACAAAACTCTTAAATCAATCATAAGAAAGTTAACCTCAAGCATTTAAAATTAAAATAACCTAACATATTAACTTAAAAACTAAAATTAAATAAATGTAATTAAAAGAAAAACCCAACCTTGAACAAACAAAACTCTACAAATAATTAAAATTGAATCATCATAAAAGATATTATATAGTGATTTGAATTAAAGAAATGGCAAATAAAATCTTGAAAACCCACTCTATAAAAATCATCACAAGTAACATGATAGTATCATCAGCCATAAAAACTTTATAAGTATTAGTTAAGAGTCAAAGAACCAATCGCCAAATTTTTTACTTCTTTATGTCAAGAATCACTATAGCCTGACAAAACTGAGAACTACGATCCCTTGGGTATAGTATCATCAGCCATAAAAACTTTATAAGTATTAGTTAAGAGTCAAAGGACCAATCACCAAATTTTTTACTTCTTTATGCCAAGAATCACTATAGCCTGACAAAACTGAGAACTATGATCTCTTGGGTATAGTATCATCAGCCATAAAAACTTTATAAGTATTAGTTAAGAGTCAAAGGATCAATCACCAAATTTTTTACTTCTTTATGCCAAGAATCACTATAGCTTGACAAAACTGAGAACTATGATCTTTTGGGTTAGCTCACTTTCTCTTGATTGTTGTTTTAGGTAGCTCAGATAATGGGTTCAACTCTTGATTTGTCTGCAGTGTGAATAAGAATCTATTGTACATTGTTGAAAAGGTTATAAAAAACTCACCCTACAAAGAACTAAACTCGACATTGCTGAACTAAACTCATAATTCCTTTCATAATTAAAAAAATAAAAAAACTAATAAACTAACAACAAGTGAGAACTAATTCTATGGGCAAACACGAAATCAACTTCCAAGGCACGAATAAAGATCCAATATCAATATTGAATATTCTTAGATGACCCTGACCCAATCCATACAAAATTGATGGCACAACAACAATTGATTAAAATATTATCTCTCAAACAGAAACAGTGAGCTACAAGGAAAGTAAATGCAAGATTTGTTTATTTGTATTAACTTGACTTGTAGAAACACCAAGTCATTAGCCATTGACACCAGAAGACATACACAACTTAACAAGCAGTTAATCTGACTGGTTTTCTGATGTTAAGTTGAGATGTGCACATGTGCACTTAGTATGAATATTGAAGTTCAATTTAATAACAACGATCACATATATCAAGATAAAATCTACGTAGAAAAATCCAATTTTAAAATCATCAATAAACTGTTAAATAGACAATAAGTTTGCAAGTTATATAACTCATTTGTCTTGCTCCTTGATGAAGTAACTCTTTTGAATAGATTGCTATGTAATTGGATTCAAGGAGAAAGGAGAAGCTGTGAAAAATCAGAGCAGATTACCTGATATCATGGTAGACATATTGAGATGGGAGAGCATGAAGAAAACGAACATAAGTTGCAACTGCTTTAACCCATTCCCTCAACCTTTCTTTCATGAAACCTGGGTCTTCCATATACTCTTCAAAATCAAAATAATAATCTTGCTCCTCCCTGGATAAGCATATTTCAATATCCTGTTTCTTAAAGGCTTTCTCCTCCATTCTTTTACAGTTTTGCCCATGATGATGTAAATCCTCTTTCTTGGGTTTGTCTTGATTGAGCATGAGATGGCATGGCTTGTCCAAAACAAGCAGATCTAGGCTTCTGTAATCCACACCCAGCATGGCCAATGCCTCAAAAGAAGTACCCATAACCTCAGAATCCATTGGGAAGCAACCAAGTAAACAAGGAAAGACGCCTTTCTTTAGAAGTCTTGTTAACTGAATCAACCTGTCAATAGTTCACAACTCTTTTTCAATACACAATACAATAAATTGATAGAATAGATCTCTCTCAATTTTAAGACACAAATCAAATTCAGTTAGATGAACAAAATCAAAATAACTCAAAAAAACATTATTGACATTAGATTAGATGTTAGCATCTTTTGCTTGACTTATAATCAGAACATTTACCTCATGAAACCTTCAAAATTACAGAGAATACCAAGAAAACAGATATGGGTATGATTGAGTTCAAATTTGAGATTTTGATTGTTCCTCAAGATATATTTTGATCATGATAAACACTTTGAATTGAATCCGAGTGACCAAATTCTTAAAAAAAAAGGTAACAAGAAGAAATATCAAAAAACAAACTACAATAACAAAACTACGACACCCCACCTCTTAAAATGATTTGAATCCAAAAAAATTATAAAGAGCTTTTTCATCTAACATCACAATACTTATCCAGATGGGGATATGTTAATATGTAGAGTTGCAGGTAATTCAAAGGCGTGAATAGTGGTAACATCAACCGGCTTGAATTGACACCCACATAATGTAGCCGCAAATTGCGCCAAATTATGACAGCAAAGTCAAATTTATTGCAGAAAATAAATGAGGCGTACAAAAGATGAACAATATATTCAAGAAAATAAATGCATGGAGTGGTAAAAGTTGATGTACTAGTGACAGGCTAGTTATCGACAGTTGAAACTGCCGACGTGAAGAGCGGGGCGATCCAGAAGAATTCGTATGGAAATATGTTTATGTGGTTGGTGACACAGTAGAGCACTGGTACGTAGAAGAATTGTGGAAATTAGTGGGCTTGTGTACTCTGGTGAAACGTGAAGAATTCCTAATTTTATGGAGCAAATTGATGTTCTTATATGGGGTTGTGATTGTGAGGGGTTTATCCAGTTTTTCATGAATTTTCAAATTTTAGAATATGAAAAAGGAGAGTATAGAGCTTTTTGTTAGTGGAAAAAGATCTTAAATAAGTATTGTTGGTTTAACTATAATTTATTTTTCTAATTTCAATCATTTTTTTATTTAAGATAGGGGAAGAGCATTGGTAGATGTTATAGTTTCAATAATTGTTCATTTCTTGTGTACTCAACCTTTCAATGACTAATTTTAAAGGAGCCAAGAAAATGATAACTAAAAGTTCATAAATTTTACTTGTACTAATAGTCGTTAAATTTTAGCCTTTTTGGTCCATAACTGGCTCATTTGGGCACAAATATTGGGTCATTTGTCCATTAAGTACTGACAATTTTGAGTGCATAGCTTGTAGTACCCCTACTAGTTTGAACTCATTAGACTCATATTTTATTGGTTGTTTTTCAGTGGATACATTACCATGATATATTATTCAGATTTTTATGACATTATGCTTTATCTGGAGATGAGATGTATAATTTATTTGCAGTATTTCAGTACTTGTGATTTATGACATTTTATGGATTATTGCTATGTACTAACATTTTACATTACGTATGCAATGTGAAATTATATGTTGTGTGTTTGCAAGTGTATTGGATACAAGGAGACGATTTTCCTTCACTCATTTCGGTGAGACAGGGAACTTCACGATTCTCCTTCATCAGTGTGTATGTCGTGTTTTCTATATTGTATATATATGCATGTGTGGTTCGGTGATGCAGGATATTGCAGGTACAAGTACCGGGTAGGTACGGGGTATCGTCTTCACCTGGCTTCACAGGTCTGAGCGTGCCTTATATTTTCTGATGGAAGTGGAGATAGTAGTTGACCCTATTTTTACTCAGTTACACTTGTATGAGTGTCATCAGTTGGTCATCTTGTCAGTTAGTTCGGTCTTCGTATTTTGTCATTTTATCTTTTATGAGTAATTGTTTGAGATTTGTTTAATTTGAGTGTTTTAGTGGATTTAATTAATTAATTAATTAAGTTTAAGAAATTATCTCATTATTGTATTGCTTATGCATTGAGATTATAAATTTAGTTAATTAAAGAAATTATTAAGTTGCAAGCTACATGGTATTTGAAATATATTTTTATTTAAATAAATTAGATTAATTATATTTATTGTTTCTTTGAATTTTAAATAAATAAATGATTAAATAAATAAAAGAATAAATAAATGAATAAAAGGATTAATTAGAATTAAAATATTATTTTAATTCTTTATTTAGAAAATTAATTAATGTGCATGAGAAAAGAAAAGAAAGAATAATGCTTTTTAATTATTGCATGTGATAAATTTAGAAAATAAAATAAAAATTACTATTATTCTAAATTTAGGTTTTTTATGAAAAAGCTATTGAACCTAGAATTTTAGTTTAAATAGGGGTTAGGTCTTTATTTTAGTTACACACAGGGACACATAGGAATAGGTCAAGAATTTATGTGAAGAAATTTATTGGAAGTTTATTGAAAGGATTAGGGCTCTTCTACAGATTTCTTCCAGGAAATACCAGGTTGGATGATTTCTTAGTTGTGTGTTTTATTAAAAATATTTCTATTTGTCTTTGCTTGATGTGTGTGTAAAATCATTGTCAAATCCAAAACCCTCTTCTAGTGAATTCGAGTTTTGTTTTGAAATCCATGCCTGATGTGTATTTCTAATTTATGGGAAGTATGTAATTTTTGAGAAAATTAAGAGAAATTATTATAGAAATTTTGTCGGATTTTAGGATGCATGGAAATTTGCAATATTTGTGAGAAAGGGTATTTACGTGAGAAATAGTTTTAATTACAGGTGTCCAGATAGGAAGTGCACCTACCAGTGGAAATAAAGTTTGGGGAAATCAGTCCCAGTTAGCTGCACCATTTAGAACTCCTCAAGCACCTGCTAAGAGTGGACAACAATAGTAGCAACAGTCAAAACCAAAATAGTTCCAGGGCCAACAAGGTGGCAATTCTCAATATAAGAAGGGTAGGAACTGGCAGAGGGGCAAACAGGGCCCTATAGGGCAGGCCTTGCAGAGTGCATCTTACGTCCAGCAATCTAGTGGACCGACGGGTAATAGAGGAGCTTGCTTGTCTTGTGGGCAATTTGGTCATAGAGCTGCACAGTGCCCTCAAAATGTCCACAACACAGGTAGTCAGAGGTCAACAGCATCTGAACCTACAGTAGGAGATGCAGGGAGGTCCCATAGAGTATTTATAGCGGTAGATGACCGCCAAGTTGATCATTAGGGTATAGTCATTGAGGCAGCAAGTATGTTGCATGGAACCCCTATCTCTGTACTTTTTGATTCTGGAGCTTCTGATTCTTTTATTTCTTCATCCATTGTAGAGCGGTGCAGACTTCCGTTTGTTAAGCAGGCGGATAGGTGGCAAGTAGAGTTGGCTATAGGTGTCCGTGTTTCTGTAGATGCCTTTATTCCTAGTTGTGAGTTGAAATTAGGAACCATAGTTACTTCGGTTGACCTTTGGGTTATTACTTTGGGATCTTATGGAGTTGTATTGGGGATGGATTGGCTATCATCTCACAGTGCTCATGTAGATTGTCACAAGAAGACAATAGTGTGTTTAGATGACCTTGGCAGAGAAGTGGAGATTGTTGGAGTACAGAGGCCGATATCCTTGCGTATGATCTCTGCTATGCAACTTAAGTGGTGCATGCATAGAGGATGTCAGCTTTTTGAAATCACTCTTGAGGAATTGGATGAGTCAGAGAGGTGAGAAATCACTCTTGATAGTCACCCTATTCTTAGAGAGTATGCAAACGTGTTTCCATTGGATATTCCTGGTATGCCTCTGAAGCGAGATATAGACTTCCGTGTTGATTTGGTTCCTGGTGCAGAACCTATTTCAAGAGCTCCATATCAGATGACTACTTAGGAGTTAAGCAAGTTGAAATTACAAATAGAAGAATTATTGGCCAAGGGATTCATTTGTCCTAGTGTTTCCCCTTGGGGTGCACCTGTTATCTTTGTTAAGAAGAAAGATGGTTCTCTTTGGTTACAAATTGATTATCGATAGTTGAATAAAGTAACCATCTGGAATAGATATCCATTGCCTCGTATAGATGACCTTTTTGATCAGGTTAAGGGAGCCAAGGTGTTCTCTAAGATTGACTTGAAATCTGGATACCATCAGTTACGCATTCAAGATGCAGACATTCATAAGCCAACATTTCGTACTCATTGTCACTATGAGTTCATAGTGGTGCCATTCGGGTTGATGAACACGCCTTCAGTTTTCATGAGCTTAATGAATGGAGTTTTTCGCACCTATCTTGATCGTTTCGTCATTGTATTCTTGGATGACATTTTGATTTATTCTAGATCTATGGAGGAGCATGAGGGTCACTTACGTCAGGTACTGCAGTGCTTAAGGGAAAATCAACTCTATGCCAATTTAGCAAAGTGTGACTTCTTCCAGACTGAGGTGAACTATCTTGGTCATGTGGTTTCAGGAGAAGGTATATTTGTGGATCCTTCAAAGATCCAAGCCATTGTTGATTGGCCAGCACCAACCAACGTTTCAGAAGTTAGGAGTTTTGTGGGTTTGGCTGGATATTACCGTCGCTTTGTTGAAGGCTTTTCTCGGATAGGACACCCGATTACTTCTCTTCAGAGAAAAGGGAAGAAGTTTGTTTGGTCAGAACAGTGTGAAGTAGCTTTTAAAATCTTGAAGGAACTCCTTGTCAGTGCTCTGATTTTGGCAGTTCTTGATCCATCTGGAGATTTTATGGTATGCATAGATGCCTCTTTGGAAGGTATAGGTGCAGTACTTATGCAGGATGGACGTGTGGTTGCTTTTGAGTCTCACAAACTCAAGAACCACAAGTTGAACTATCCAGTTCATGATTTAGAGTTGGTAGCTATAGTTCATGCTTTGGTTTGATGGTAGCATTTCCTATTAGGGCGTCGGTTTGAGCTGCATAGTGATCACCGCAGTTTGCAGTATATATTCACATAGCCAAACTTGAATGCTCAACAGTGAAGATGGATGGAATTCTTTTGCGAATATGATTTTGAGTTTCGTTATATTAAGGGGAAAGAGAATGTAGTAGCAGATGTTTTGAGTCATAGGCGGCATGAAGTTTTAGCATTATCCCTTGGAGTAGACTTGAGAGAGAGAATTCTTGGAGTTCTTTCTTAGGATACTCGGTATCAAGATGTTAGAGCTGTGATAGAATCTGGAAGGCCTTTAGAGGGTAGATTTTCTTGGGTATAACCTTGAGGCAGATGGACTTCTTCGTCACCATGGGCAGATCTATGTACCTCCTTTGGAGGGTCTTTGTGTTTTGATCATGATTGAGGCCCATTGTGCACCTTATTCGGCACATCCAGGTGTCAAGAAGATGCATGCAGACCTTAGACAGATTTATCATTGGGCTGGTATGAAACGTGACATTGCTGATTTTGTGTCAAAGTGTTTAGAGTGTTAGCGAGTGAAGGCAGAGCATCAGTAGCCAAAGGGCTTTTGCAGCCTAATCTACTACCGGATTGGAAATGGGATATCATTTCCATGGATTTCATTGTTGGCTTGCCTATCTCTTCACGTCGTCATGATGCCATCATGGTCATAGTTGACAGATTGACTAAGGTTGCTCATTTTGTTCCTATTCGAGCTTCCTACACAACAGCAGTGGTGGTACGGGTCTTCTTTGAAGAAGTAGTAGATTGCATGGGATTCCAAGGCGGATCATATCTAATAGAGATCCTATCTTTACCTCAGCATTGTGGACCTCACTTCAGCATGCTTTGGGGACTCAGTTGAATTTTAGTTCAGCTTATCATCCAGAGATAGATGGTCAGATAGAAAGAGTGAATCAGGTATTAGAGGACATGCTTCACATGTATGTGATGGACCAATAGTCAGGTTGGGAGGACTATATATATCTAGTGGAGTTTGCTTATAACAATGGATATCATAGCTCCATAGGTATGTCCCCCTTTCAGGCATTGTATGGTCATCCTTGCCACACTCCTTTGAGTTGGGATCAGTTAGAGGACAGGGTGCTTATAGGACCGGATATTCTTCGGGAGATGGAGCAGTAGGTAGATAGGATTCGTGAGCATTTAGTAGCAGCACAGGATAGACAGAAGAAGTATGTAGATGCTCATAGGGTAGATCGTCAGTTTTCTATTGGCGATCATGTGTTTTTGAGAGTGCGTCCACGGAAGAGTCTGAATCGTTATGGAAAGGGATCTAAGTTGGCGCCTCGGTTTGTTGGACCTTTTGAGATCCTTGAGAGGATATGACCTGTTGCCTACTGTCTTGCCTTGTCACCAAGTCTATCCCACATCCACGATGTCTTTCATGTTTTAGTTCTTCAACCTTATCATCCAGATGTGACACATGTTCTTGATTGGAACTCTTTGTAGGTTGAGGACAAGTAGCTTTCCATGGAGCCCGTGCACATTCTTCAGCATCGGGATTTGATCCTCAGAGGTCATACCATCGACTAGGTAAGGGTCCTGTGGGACCCAAATGATGAGACCTCGGTGACTTGGGAGGATGCAACAAAGATGAGAGAACTATATTCTTACTTATTTTAGGCTTCCAGGAGTAAGCCTAGTTTTGTGGGGGAGAATGTAGTACCCCTACTATTTTGAACTCATTAGACTCATATTTTATTGGTTGTTTTTCAGTGGATACATTACCATGATATATTATTCAGATTTTTATGACATTATGCTTTATCTGGAGATGAGATGTATAATTTATTTGCAGTATTTTAGTACTTGCGATTTATGGCATTTTATGGATTATTGCTATGTACTAACATTTTACATTACCTATGCAATGTGAAATTATATGTTGTGTGTTTGCAAGTGTATTGGATGCAAGGAGATGATTTTCCTTCATTCATTTCAGTGAGATAGGGAACATCACGATTCTCCTTCATCGGTGTGTATGCCATGTTTTCTATATTGTATATATATGCATGTGTGGTTTAGTGATGCAGGTTATTGCAGGTACAAGTATCGGGTATGTACGGGGTATCGTCTCCACCTAGCTTCACAGGTCTGAGCGTGCCTTATATTTTCTGATGGAAGTGGAGGAGATAGTAGTTGACCCTATTTTTATTTAATTGCACTCGTATGAGTGTCGTCAGTTGGTCGTCTTGTCAGTTAGTTCGGTCTTCGTATTTTATCATTTTATCTTTTATGGGTAATTGTTTGAGATTTGTTTAATTTGAGTGTTTTAGTGGATTTAATTAATTAATTAATTAAGTTTAAGAAATTATCTCATTATTGTATTGTTTATGCATTGAGATTATAAATTTAGTTAATTAAAGAAATTATTAAGTTGCAAGCTACATGGTATTTGAAATATATTTTTATTTAAATAAATTAGATTAATTATATTTATTGTTTCTTTGAATTTTAAATAAATAAATGATTAAATAAATAAAAGAATAAATAAATGAATAAAAGGATTAATTAGAATTAAAATATTGTTTTAATTCTTTATTTAGAAAATTAATTAATGTGCATGAGAAAAGAAAAGAAAAGAAAAGAAATAATAATGCTTTTTAATTATTGCATGTGATAAATTTAGAAAATAAAATAAAAATTACTATTATTCTAAATTTAGGTTTTTTATGAAAAAGCTATTGAACCTAGAATTTTAGTTTAAATAGGGGTTAGGTCTTTATTTTAGTTACACACAGGGACACAAAGGAATAGGTCAAGAATTTATGTGAAGAAATTTATTGGAAGTTTATTGAAAGGATTAGGGCTCTTCTACAGATTTCTTCCAGGAAAGCCATACCAGGTTGGATGATTTCTTAGTTGTGTGCTTTATTAAAAATATTGCTATTTGTCTCTGCTTGATGTGTGTGTAAAATAATTGTCAAATCCAAAACCCTCTTTTGGTGAATTCGAGTTTTGTTTTGAAATCCATGCCTGATGTGTATTTCTAATTTATGAGAAGTATGTAATTTTTGAGAAAATTAAGAGAAATTATTATAGAAAATTTGTCGGATTTTAGGATGCATGGAAATTTGCAAGATTTGTGAGAAAGGGTATTTACCCGAGAAATGGTTTTAATTACCTTAAGAAAATAAATTTAATTACACATTAAATTTATTTGGGTTAATTAAATTTAAAAAAAAATAATATGAAGAAGGATTGAAATTTTGTGAAAATGGAATTATTGGAAGGTGAAGTTATTGGAAAAATATTGTTTTTTGTTATTATTGCTGTAAAATTTTTATTAAAATGGAATTATTGAAAAAGTATTGTTTTTTATTGTTCTGTTTAAATATATATATATATAAAATAATTATAAAAAAATAAATTAAAAAAATAAAATAAAATAAAAAATAAAAAATAAAGAAATAAATAAACACTACCTACGGTAGCATCCGCTACCGGCGGTAGTACACAGTACTACCGACGATAGCAGTGCTACCGACGGTAGTAATGCTACCGGACGGTAGCAGTGCTACCGAATGGTAGTACTAGCTACCGTGACAGGGGCTATTTGCAATTTTAAAAGTGGTTTTAATTATTATTTTTAATTAATTTCTAAACCCTATGTACTATTTCGGGTTTTGTACCCAGGGGTTAGATAAATTAAATTTATTATGTGTTATATTATATATGTATTTAAATAAATATATGTATATTCATATATGTGTTTATATATATATTTAATATTAGATATGTTTTCTTTTGGTAGTTATTAGAATATTTTAAATATTATTTAATTACAGTTTGGAATGTTAATTTCTATGAAAATGTTGAAAATACATTAGGAGAATTATCTTTATTTTTCTTTTTGGACAAATGACAAGGTGGATGTTTTAGGTATTAAAAAGTTGTAAATTCTTGTTATCTAGAAATTCATAAATTGCATGTTATTTATGCTTTTGGTTGTTTTTAAGGAAAGATTGTGTGTAATAGGATCTTGCGTATATTGTGTTCTCAGTCAAGTTTTATTTCATTGCAATTTTGGTTAAATTGTCATTGTGTCCTATGTTATTATTTCTCCTAGACCAGGTGTTGTTGTATAACCTATTTGATATGAGCCATTGTGTGTTTTTTCCAAATGGTCAATCTTGGGTTGGTATTTGTGTATCCTTCACCTATGCTTGTCAGGATTGTTTATGGTTGCCTGTTTCGCCATAGAGTTGTCGTAGAGAGAAACATTTCCTGTTAGTGTCCTAGGAGAGAGAGTGGCTTTCGAGCGGGGGCTGTGCCCGAAGTGGATGACAGGATGACCCGTTGAAAGTTAGTTAAAAAGTGATAACCTAATAATTGATTAGGGGGCGGGTAGATTAAATATTAATTAAGATAAATGTACCTTGTGCGTAGGTGAGTACTTGTATAGGGCTCATAATGTTACGAGAAGGCCTCGAATGGAAAACTTACCACCTTGTCTTCACGAAAGGATTGGTAGGGTCCGCATGAGACTTAGTTGGATCCAAAGGCTTGGGAGAGGTTACCAGGAGAAACCCGAGTATGGGGGCTGGGACCTATGGAGGCTGTACCATGGTAACCATCAAGCTATGCAATAACACTCTCTTCTTAGAGTCACTAGTGTTTTGTGAGTTGTGTTACATGGATTGTTGCAGAGTCTTGTAGTCCTTTTGTACTTGTCTTACCTTTCTTGCTTGAGGGTTTTCTACTATCTCCTAGCACAGTGGGGTGGTTCCATTTCGGGATCACATGGTCGGGTGGTAGTGCCACTTTCCATCGGATGTTCTGGATTGTATCTTCAGGCAAGGAAAGACTTTGCTGGTGTTTCTTGGTTCGTGGTTTATGTACCAGCTCTTGTTCGAGATCATTGTTCAGTTGAGACCTTGTGGTCATTGTATTGGACTTTTATGTAACCTTGATATTGAATCTTTGTAATCAGTGGTATTATTGGAAGCCATGTGTTTATGGATATTGTAATATTATAATGTCAGTGAAATGAATGTTATTGTTTTGATCTTATGTTTAATGGTTTATGGAAATTGGATACATTGGAATACTTTTATATCTTTATTTTGGATGTATGTGTAGTTTTAAACTTAAGTTTTCAATTTATCTAATTGAATGGATTAACTGTGGTGTTAATATAATCTATGAATTTAATCTTCGTTGGTTACTCTTAGGAAAACTTATGATAGACTTCCGCTGTGTTGATAAACGTGCAATGGTTATAGTTAGTGCACTTAGTCTTTAACAAAAAAAAAAAATTATTTCACCCTTTAGTTGTCTAGTTGTGTTGTTTTCCTTTAGGGTTCCTGGTGGGGCATTACATAGCTATTGAGGCATCTTTAAGTAGGTATCGAGTGACACTTTGAGATGTATACTTTTCGATGCTTGTGCGTGCAATGGATCCCACAATGTGCATCGTTACTACCTAGAAGCCAAAACAATAACTATAAACAATTAAGTCACATACGAAGGCAACACAAAATAATGCTTCCAATGTACCGTTTAGGATCTATAGGTGTGCGAATCTAGCTATAACGACTACTAGTATGCTTCCCCTAACATATGAAAAAAGAATGCCTTGACATTTTTAGAAGTGTTCTCTATGAAGTTAAAAGTGTGTGGATTGTGTTCTCTATGGAGTTAAAAGTTTGTGGATAGTTTTTTCTTTCAATATTCTTTTGTTGAGAGTTTTTGGAGATAGTGGAGGCACATTTAGAAGCAACCGCTGGTTCCTCCCACCTCTTTATCTTTAGTTGCATGGAATATTGATCTTGTCTTTATTTTTTTACAAATTTTGTTGGCAATATTGTAGTGTCATAAAATGTAACCCTTTTACAATTTCACACTCTTTTTTTGGCCCTTTCTTTAGTGCGCCTCCTTTTAGGTCTTTTTGAGCTTATTTTGGTCTTATCTCATCCAAACTATTGTCATATGGTCAATGAGGTTCAACTTAATCTAATGTCATGAGCTTGTACACACTTGAACAATCCTTAGCTTTCCCTTTCTTGTGTGGAATATGATGCCTAGTGGACTAGGGCACCTAGGACTATAATCCCTCCAAAAGGGGTCCAAACTTGAATATTTTAGAGTGTTAGTTGTTTCCATTCGTGATTGAATCCCCATTTTTGGATATGACTATTTAAAGTCGGCCTAAATGTGAAAATACCTTGAAAACCCCATATAAAGGCATCATTTCTAATTCAGTTACACATCTAGCACTTTCTTTTACAAGCATTCCTAATTCCTTCAATAGCATATTTAAGTACAATGAGCATTAAACTATAACGAGTTATCTTCAAGATTTTCAAAGCAGCTACCATTGTATTCAAAAGAATGAAATTTCAAGGAGGCTTGCCATTGAAATCCCATCTCTAGAACTTGAAGAAAAATCACTAACCAAACAATCCTAAAAAAAAGTAGCAATGACCAACCAAAATCATCTCGAAAAAGATTATGAAGATTGTTTGGGGGATAGGAATTTCTATTTTGAAACATTCACCAATGATTAGCCTCAAAATTTCATTTGTCCCAAGACAATCTACAACAACAATCCATTTATGAGGAATATGAACAAAGTAGAGCCAATAAAATTTTTAGAAAAGAAGAATAATCCACTCCACAAATGATGTCAACTATAAAGAAGAGTGAACAAAACTCCTTTTGTTCATTAGAGAAACTAAAATTCACATGATAAACAACTTGTTTTGAATCTGACTCACGAGCATTTTCCAAATTCACAAAGATAGCATGAACTTCCATTTGATTATTAATATCAAACCCTATAACAAGAAGACAAAATCAAACAAAACCTTAGTTATCACACCCGATGCCACTAATAGTTGTTGCATCAAGATCATTGAGAGAAGAATCATAACTATTTATTTTTAAAATATCTAATAAAAAAAAAATCATTTTCCAAATCTATTAACCTTCAATCTAGATTTATAATAACAAATTATTGATGCACCCAATGAATACTTGTAAACAAATTAATAAAGTGAGATTCATCAATATTGGCAAGATCCGATCTACAAAAGAACACTGCCATATAAGAGAGGAGATATTGTTAGGGGGAGCAAATCAAGAAAATGAACATAAGCTGCATCTGCTTTAAATCATCTTAAGAAAGCTGATTAAATTATGAAGATTTATTAGGGGATAGGGATTTCTATTTTGAAACATTTTATCAATCATTACTTTTAAAAATTCATTTGGTAAGATAATATGTTGTAACATTTCATACACGAGGAATATGAATAAAAAAGAAGGAATCAAAATTTCAGAAAAGAATAAGAATCTATTTCATAAATAAAAGCAACTATCGAAAAATCGATAAAACTCCTTTTCTTAATAAAGTAAATTAAAATCATGAAATCCATCTGATAAATAACTTGTTTAAAATCTAACTCTCAAACTTCTTCAAAAGTCACAAAAGAAACATGGGCCTCCATCTGATTATAAGTATGAAACCGATGAAAAACAGAAATGAATCACATCCGATACCACCAATCACTGATGAACCAGGATCATCAACAGAACAACCATAAATGTTTATTTTCGAAACGCCCAATAAAGGAAAAGACCATTTGCCAAATCTTTAAACCTTATAAGAAGGTTTGACATGATAAGCAGAAGGTACAAATCCTAACAAATGACCCAAATCTCATGGATGCACATGCTGACTAATTGATGGATCCAATGAATAGTTGTAAACGAATGAATAAAGTGAGATTCATCAGAACTGAAATGATCTCCTCCACAAAACTACATAACTCCACGTCATATCAAAGTGCAGATATTAACAAGGGGAGAACATCAAGAAAACGAACATAAGCTACAAATGATTCAATCCATTCCCTCAACCTTTCTTTCATGTAATCTGGATCTTCCATATATGGGTTTCAAAATCAGAACAATAATTTTACTCCTGAAAGGCTTTCTCCTCCAAATGGGCTAAGTAATATGAGTGTAATGAAGGAATCGAACATAAGCTGCAACTGCTCTAACCCATTCCATCAACCTTTTCTTCATGTAATCTGAATCTTGCATATGCCCTGTAAAATCAAAAGAATAACTTTTCTTATCCAAGGATATTCTAGTTTCTTGTTCGTCACAGGCTTTCTCATGATCAGCTAAATCATCTTCCTTTGATATTTCTTCTTGATGGAGAACGAGATGCCCTGGCTTGTCCATAACGAAGAATTCTACACTTCTATAATCAATTGAGAGGTAATTATGAATGCTTTTCTTTGGATATTCTGTGTCTAAAAGGAGGCAAATTTTGGGTTCCTCCTGTACAAATTTATGTTGTGAAATTATTAGCACAACCTTTTGCTTGTTATTGTATAACCCGGATTTCGCCTTGGTGAAAGCTTTAAAATTTGAGGAAGACTTTGAAAACAGAGATATTTATAGCTGATTGTGGGTTTATCTGCGTGGAACAGATGTACTTCAATGCAAGACGTGTTTAATAACGAGCCGTTTCGGGTTTCTTGTGTCTCAAGTTACTTATTGTGTATGGAAACTGCAAACGGTTATAAAATGATACACTACTACAGGTTAACCAAACCCGTGGTGAACAACTACTACTCCAGTGAAGGAGAAGCCTTAACCGGGAACTGGAGATGAACCAATTCCGTGGCGAACAATAACTACTCGAGTTAAAGAAACCTTGGAAATTATAAGATAACATTATCAAAATGATAGCCACATGTGTAGTATGGAATAAAAGGGACGTGTCTATTCTGGTTCCAAAATGGTAGTACGCGCATTTTACACCGTCGATTTTGCAATAAACAGTTGCGATTGACTAACACGTCGCTATCATGCTGTACGAAAGGTCTGTTTTGGAGCCATAATAGCTTCGGCCAAATAAAAGTAAGGCTTCATGGTTCCTAGTTAGTAGGTTAAAACATCCAATGAGTATGACATGTATTTTATGACTAAATTATTGTAAGTATTAGAATATTTTATAATAAATGTTTTAATTAGTAAATTGATTATTTTAATTAATTTAAATAAATATAAATAAAGAAATTGAGTTGGATTAATATTGTAAAAGTATTAAGGATATAATATTTCTATAGTATGTGATACAAATTACAAAGTTTTGGTAAATAATTGTATATAGATTTTTGCATAGATATTTTGGATTATAGCTCGTGATCAATCATTAGGAAGATGGTGAAAATGATAAATTGTGTAGTTGTTGTAAACTATCAACAATAAAACTATCTATCTTCCTATTAAATTATTAGTGGTCTCGAAGTGAATTATGCCTTTGTGGCAATCAAAATTTTCTAGAAAATTGAATTCAATAGTGTAGGGTTATTAAGAATATTTATTCTCATCTTTGAAGTGGGATAAAAAAGTGTGATGAAAAGTAATAAGGTTCGTGGTGATTGTTTATGATTGGAATGTAAATAGAAACTTGCTAAACTGCATTTTGTTAAACTTTTAAACTGTAATATGTTTTAATACTACTTAGTTGTAATTATATTTGGGAAGTGATGCAGTCGGGGGGGGGGGGGGGGGGGGGGTGTTAGGGTTTGTTTCAGAGTTGGCTTTGGTTGTGGCGGGTATAGATAGATGGGTTGGATGGAGGTTCCTTGATGACTCCAATCTTTTTGTAATTTTTTTGAAGCTTTAAATCAATAAAATATCATATTACCTACTAGTAGGTCCAAAAAGTGACAATCTAATAAATCCTAGCAGTAAATAGTTGCGCAAGGCCAACACCCATTATAATATATTCCCCCAAAATAATGAAAGAATCAGCAAAATAAATCATTTGAACAATTTTTTTTTGATAAGTGAATAGCTAGGTAGGGCCAGCATCCATTATATTAAGATTAAAAAAAAAGATACAACAGTATTTGGCTTGTAGCCGAAAATACATTCCTGGTAGCATTTCCAATGATAACCCATAACAACCCATAACCCACAATACAAAATTCAAGCATCATAACAGAACGAAGCATCTACACCATACTTCAAGGCTAGGAGATATTCCTAGTTTGCTTTTCTGCCTCCGCAACTTCACGTTCCTCCCTGACTTTCTTGGCTTGTAAGATGAGCGGGCAATCCTGTCCATAGTTAGCATGAGCTTCGCCTACTGCAATTTCCTCCATACCACATCTGTCATCCTCAATCCATTCCTCTCCACTCCCCAGCTCCAATGCCCCTACAATCTTAGCTGCATCCTCCTCATCAATTTCATCTTCATCTACCAACCATTGAGTGGTTAGGTAGTCCCAATGCCAATCATCCTCCTTGGGTTCCTTGATTTTGGCTACATACATGAGGAAATTGATACTTCATAGTATATCACTCCTTCGTCATTGCAAAAATTGTGAATCTTGTGTTTACACAATCAGAAATTAAAAAACCCTTCCAATGTAATAGTTCTAGGGGAGGGGAATGAGGAGGTTCTCATCCACATTGTCAATTACCGCATCAATGTCGCGCAAATATGCATGCTCGAACACCATCTGGGTGATTTTTTTCGCCTACTCCTTGGAAACCTTGACATATAACAACATGGCAAGAAAAAAGGTCAGAATGTCCGAACTAACCCTATGCCTGTTGATAGCTCTGAAAATTGATTGCATGAAATTTTCAATTTTGAACTTAGGAAATTAATTTTCGGGTTCTATTTTATCCTCTAAAAACTGATCCAAGGTTTAGGGTTTAGGTTTTATCAAAGTTTCTTACATTTTGTGAAGAAAACCATAGCAATAATATATTCCGGTGTTACTTTTTCCCACTTAAATCCAAGGGTTGTTTACCATGGGCGGGGCCATTTCTTTCCTAAAGATTAAGTGTTGGTCAACCAGTTCAGATAAAATGTTTTTTTCTTTAAAATTGTGAAAATTTTCATTATGACCGATTTCCTTTTAGATATTCGCGCCCATGATCTCCCTAAGTCTGAAAGTCCTAAATAGTTTAGCAGGTGGTTAAACACAAATTTAATCCAATGGTTCACACCTCCCTGTGATCAAAGATTCAAGGATTTTAAAGATCACAACACCATGAGATTGTGTCATGTGTTATCGGCAGAAAATGGCAAGGTTAGCAGTGTAATCGGTTGAAGCATTGAGTTACCGGTTCTTGGGTGGTAAAAGTCGGTCTACTAATAGTCCCATCAAATTGCACATGTTTAAAATAAACAGAGATGTTTTATCCCGAGGTAAAAGGTGCTCGACCTTTAATTTTGAAAGAGTTAATGGGCAGTATGCAAAGTGGTAAAGATTGAATAGATTAGATGACCTTCGTGTTCCTGTGATGGAAGTTGCAAGGAGGTTACAGATTGCGGCATTGCGAGATGATGCCACATGTCCCAGGATGACCAGGAAGACCTATGGTGAGGTCGCTGATGGAGTCCGGTCAACGGATGATATGGTGCTGATAGAACATGATTCGGTGGGTTTGCGGATGCAGATGGAAGGACAAATGTCGCGTCTGCATAAAATGACCATTATATTTGCCAAGATGGGTGAGATCTACAATTGAATTTCAAATGAGAAATAAGGACGGATCATAGAAGGCATTGGTTGTAGCTTGCGCGGAAAAGATAGAATGAATGGGATACAAAATTGTTGACTCAAGATCGATTAGACAATCAAAGATGATAGCTCAAATATGTGAAAGGATCGAGAAAAGATTCAGGTTTCAAGTATGATGGATCACGAGTTCTCTGATAAACTCAGGGATTTTCCTATTGACAGGAATCCTAGAGCAGGAGACTGTTCATTGAGAAAGGAATAAGATCAGAATAAAATCATTCACGTAAGGTGAATACATGTAGGTGGCAATGGAGTGATGGTGTAGAGGATGACGGTGTATTGAGTTGTAGGCATGATTATTGAAATCCATAGCTAACAAGATAAGCAAAAGATATTAGGATGATGATGGTTTTTGCATGGATTAGTACCACCACATTGAAAGGATTTCTGATTATAAATTCACTAGGTAGATGATAAAATGGTTAGAAACAAATACAAGCTTTTTCATTTTTTTGAGAATATTTTTTATTAGGAAGATGATGTTGTTCGAACATAATTATAAATGGATTTGTTGCATATTTTGTGACACTGGATGGATGATCTTTCTATGGTATAATGTTGCTCATTGCTAGAGGGGTTGTGAAAGATTAGAGAATTGCTAGAGGGGGTGTGAAAGCCTTTTCTTATAAGGAAAAGTCACCCTGGGCATATTCCCCGCTCTTACTCTGCATTTTGTTGGCAGAGTATTCCAAGAGGGAGCTCTTGAGGGGTTGAAAGAAGGATTTGTTTGAGGGAGGAATGACAGCTAGTCATCTTTGCAGCAACATGGAAGCTACAATGCCTTCTCAACAAATCATTTTTACCCACAAGTTCCTCTTTCCATTCTCTCTGATCTAGGGCATAAAGGCTGGAGATTTTCCTCCATTTCAGTGGGAAAATTTTGTTTCATGTTGGGATCTGTTGTCCTTTTTAGGAAGAGAAATGCTATGGAACAGACTGAGCATCTAATGGTCCATCTAGAAGTGTCAAGGTGATATCGACGTGACTCAAGTGTTTTTGTTTCTACCAAAAATCAGTTGAGGATTTTGTTTCCACCTCATCATGGGCATCATCATGTGTATAAGGATATTTTGTAACAGAATTGTGTACAACCCCTAGGGCTCGGTTTTGGTGACAAGTGTCTTTTGGCCTGAAGCTTGTCTCTCCCTTGTTTTCTATAAAAGGGAAATCAAGGCCATTAGATAGGGTTTCAAATTTTCTGAGAAGGACCTCTGTAAAAATAGGTTTATTTTGTAGGGTTAGGTTCTAGGTAGTTCTAGAGGGTCGTAAGAAATAATAAGGACTGTAATGTCATTTTGCAGAGCAAAAAAGCAATAGAACAATTGCAAGTTTCCTTTTCAAGTGGGTTATTCTGTACTTGAATTTGTTGGCTATTATTTGATAAAAGATAGCTTCTGATGTTAAATGCAAATATATTTTCCTAATCTTTACTCTCTTGTATGCGCTTTTATCTTCTTTTAAGTAAATGGGATCAAGGGTTTCATTTGTTTGTTGCATTGTTATAATGTATGTATTCTTCCATTCAATGCTTTAGTCCAAGGGGTTAATTAAAACGCCTGAATGAGAACACAAAGAAATAAAACTTGTAATAGGATTTGATAAGCAATTCAGGTGGAGAATTATGAGCAGAACAATATTGTAAGGCAATATTGCTCTAGGCTAGACTAGCTGTTAAATGAAATTTTATCAGATTTCAGTAATTCTTTTCAAAGACTCTGTAGCCCAAATGAACAAGGCACTGGTATTTGCTAGCAAATGCCATTAGGTTCTCAGTTTTTTTATTTATTTTCTTTATGGTTTCTCAGAACAAATTATAAATATCAGCAATCTTTTAAGTTTCATGTATTTTTTTGAAAGTTGTCTAGCCCCATCTCATACTCCAATATAAGGTTGAGTATAATTGAAGGATTTGTCATCCTTGAGCATTTTTGTTGGCATTTTTTATGATTACATGTTGTGATTGTCATTGATGGACACACGCTTGCATTGAGATCACTTTTGTATGTATAAGTTAAAGCTCAATCGGTACTTGTTCCAACCGGTATGGTACATTATAGTCCTTAGACTATTGGTGTTTTGCAGAAAGTGATTACCGATCTGAAGCAGTATGTTGACCCCAAGCGGTTTGAGGATCTCAAGCGGTACAAAGGATCAAAGCGACGGAACACATATTTCCCAGTCTTCATTTTGTCAAACCGACAACCAGTATTTTGCTTAAACTGGTATTTTGTATGAACTGGTAATACTCTGTGATGAGTTACCAACTGACATTTTGTGATGAGTTACCATCCATCAATTGTTTGATGGTGCCGACACTTTAACGGTGCTTTTTGTGTCGTGTTACAGAATATGTCTAGATGCATTGAACCTAGGAAATTGTATTGTAATCCTATTGGACCGACATGAAATCAGATTCCTTTATAAGGACATCATGTCTAGAGTTTTAGGTTGTTGATGTTGTTGCTAGGGTTGAAGGTGGTTGATGAGTTAGAGAGAGTATGAATGTGTAGAAGACTAAAGTAATGTTGGAATGCATTAGGAACGAGCTATCAAGGATCTAACCAAGCAATCTGTGCTATTAGCTAGATCACTCACTTGTTGATTACTCACATCTTCGACAAGTTTGAAGCCCTTAACCGAGTAGGCCCAAAAGCCTTTTGTAAATCCTCTAACGAGGTGGTTCACATCTGTGGATCTAAAATCCTCTAGCAAGGTAGTCTTTAATCAGACTTATCTCCTAACAGAGATTGAGATTCCTAACAGGATCTGTTCTGGTAAAGAACATTGTATGACCTTAACTGGTCTAGTTCCTATTCTACAGATAGTTACTTGTGAGTTCCATCTCACCGTGGTTTTTCCCATTTGGGTTTCCACGTCAAAATCTCGTGTTATGGTGTTTGTGCTTATGTGGGTGAATGCATTATTTTCTATTTGGTTTGCATGTGTGCTAACTGGTTTGTCTGCTAAACTGTTTTACTGGTTTACTGTTAGTTTAGCAAAGTGTTTAAGTACAAAGATTTTTAGCATACTAATTCACCCCCCCTCTTAGTATTCATCAATTTGTATTAGAGCCAACCTTTCTATAAGTTTAACCACTTGGAAAGAGATATGGGGGAATACACATTAAGGGAACTTACTCATCGGCTCACTCAGTCTGAGCAAGCCTATGATGATCTTATTGTCAAATATAAGGCATCTCAAGCAAAGAGGAGAGAACATGCTAAAAAGCTGATGGAGCTATCTGAAAATAGTTCCTCTGATGAAGCGGACATGGAAGCCTTGATTCAAGAAGTAGAAAAGCTGAATGAATCCAATTCCAACTTGAGAAAAGAATTGGAAGGACTAACTATTCGAATGTGTCAAGAGCTTGACAACCAGAGGAAAGTTGAAGATCTGGTCAAAGACAAAGATCATGAAAACTCCAAGCTGAAGCAAGAGATCAGTGCCCTAACTACTCAACTCCATACGAGCAAAGTGGAAAAGGAAGACATGCAAGGAGAACTGAACATTGCCATCTCTGAAAATGAAAACCTGATGGAAACAAATGCTACTATTTCCAAAGAACTCTTTGAGTCAAAGGAAATACTTGCTAAGTTAAACGAAGAGTAAGTTGTCAAGCTAGAGCAAAAGCTTGAATCTGCCAAACCTGTCAGGAATACTGATGGACTTGGTTATTCCAGTCATGAGGAAGGTGAGACCTCTGGTACAAGTGCTGGAGCATCAAAGAAATAACCGGAAACAAAGGATAAAGGTAAGCAAAAGTTTAAACCTATTTGCTTTAACTGTCTCAAAGAAGGACATACTGCCAATGTGTGTAGGAGTAAAGCTTACAATAATTTTCCTTATTTTCTAAATGATAAGCCTCGATCCTATAAATTCAATGGTAAGTGTTATGCATGCAACAAGTTTGGGCATAGAGCATCTGAATGCGGGTCTGTTATGAACAACACTGGAAGATATCCTCAAAGGAATCAAGGGGTTGGTCCTGATCCTTTTGTGAACTGGAATCACAACCGGTTTAATGCCTTCAATCATCAGTCAAGAAGTGGTGGCTATCAAGAAGAAACCAGATGGAGAGAAAACTATTTGATCTATCATAATCATGGTCACACTGCTGCAACATGCAGAAGGAAGAACAACAACATGAATAGTGGACCTTGGAGAGCACCTGGAATGGTCTGCTATCATTGCAACAAATCGGGTCACATTGCCAAATTCCGTAGATCAAGAAAGAACATATTTGATGACATACCAGTCACTCTGGAAGGAAAGATTGATATTGACACTGTTCAAGCGGATATGAACAAAACCTGGAAGAAGAAACCAGTGGTGTTACAAGAAGAACCGATTTCTACACTTAGTGTGGAAATAACGGAACCGACAAACTAAGCATCAAAAAAGCTTAGGGGGAGCAAATGGTGAAATGTTTCAAACCCTTGGTTTACACCGGTAAAAGACCTTAACTGGTATGTGATACCTGTCATTTGGCAGAAGACCGGAAATGGTAATAGGAAAATTAGGGTTTACGCCCTAATGGTGGAGCATTTATTACAGTAGGTGAGGAATATGTTTTAAAGGAATTTTCAAATCATTTCTCACTATCATTTTTCGAGTGAAGAAGGTTTTCAAGTGCAGAGCGATGAAAAAGTGATTTGTGCTACGATTTAGAGAAATTGAGAAACCTTGAAGGAAATTCGGAAGCAAATTATAAACGGTCAAGAGAAGAACGCAAAGCGGTGAATCTGCAACCGACGAAGTGTGAGGCGAAGTAGAATCTGAAAGCCCTAAATTCTCGATTGTTGAAAGGTATTTCTCAAGTTTTATGTTTTTATCATGGCTTCCACATCTCATACTAGCTCTAGTGCATCTGTCGATTGAGTAAACTTCATTCAACGCAAGTCCAAATACAATGCCTTGTCACAAGTTCCTGCTGGAGTAATAGTGGAAGAAGGAATATCTGATTATATAGACTGTAAAATTGAAGATCTAGGGTCTCTAGCAATCCACTCGTAGCTAGGTCTATTCTATGGGAAAGATAAAAAGATCAAACCGGAGTATAGCATTTTGGAGAAGAAGAAAATTCACAATGCGGTTTACTTCCTAGAGGATTTCACAGATGACCACATTAGAATCATTCTGAGCAGAGTTCATGGTGACAAGATGTACCTAGAGAGAACGCATGATATCACTCCACAAGCTATTCATGCCGTCACCGGTTTCTACAACGTTGGTGAAGTGCTAGCCCTGAGGAAGATCATCAAGACTGAAATGACCAAGCTCATTGGTTCAGTGAGTGACTCATGAGGAATGACTGTTAATTCTATCAAGGACAACCTCATGAAATATGCGTGCATGGTGATTGGATACAGGACATTCTCTACCACCAGAATTAACTCTATATCTGCTGTAGTGGTAAATGCCGCTTATCGGATGATCAATGAAGATGCATCATTTGACCTCTACACTGGTATGCAAAGGCAACTCCTGTTGAATCTTAAATCAATCAAATAGGATAATGCATTAAAATTCAAGTTCGGACAACTACTACTAGGACTATTTTTCTACTTCCAAGGTTGCTTGCCTAGAGTGGGAGATATTCAGTGGTCTGCGGACCAACCAGTTACCAAGCAAATCAAAGAAAGCTTGCAAGCAACTGGAACTAGCTACCCTAAAGTTCTGAACAAGTACTTTGATGAGTTTAGAAGCAAGATGAGTCTGAGGATGAGGATATCTAGTGATATTGTCAAGAAATATGAAGAGGATATCTGCTTTATCATCAATGTGGATGAATGCATAATGGAGGCCGTTAAGCCTAGACAGGAAGAAGTAGAGCCTATGGGCTATGAGGTGATGTATGATATGCTGGACAGGTATGCTTCTACCCTAATCGCCTCACCTCTTGATCCTAAGGCAAAGAGAACCGACACCTATCTGGAAAGGGTTGCAGTAGTTGTAGAACCTCTTGAAAAGAAAGGAAAGGTAGTGCCTTCAGCACCGACACCGGTAACTGCAACCAATCCCAAAGAAACCAAGCGGTCACTTGCAAAGAAGAAACCAGTAGTGGCACCTACCAAAGTCTTCAAGAGAAAGAGGAAGACAAGGAATAACTCAGCGGACTCAGAAGAAATTGTGTCCGAGGAAAAACCTAAGAAGATAAGACAAGCAAAGAAAAAGACAAAGAATGAACCGACATCATCAGCACCGGTAAATGTTGACATTTCCTCCTACAAACCTTTGACACATTGTCAAAGAACTATAAAAAATATTAGGAGAAAAGTGTTGAATGATTTGATTGATTGTTTTGATGATTTCAACGATGATGAAAAAGAAGCAGTTGAACAAGAAATAATTAAGTACTTATGTGTTAATGATTGGTCGCCTTTAGAAATTAGATCTGAGACACCAGATTCTTTGTATAATTCCTTAGACAATAAATGGCGCATTGCCATAGAAAAGGAACAGGAGATGAGGGATAAAGTTTTTGCTCAACATTTTCTTGATGTATCAAATTCAAAACTGTTTGAAGTTATGAATAGATACAAAGGCCTCTTCTTCATGAGAAGAAGAAGACTCCTGTTACTGGAAGGAAAAGGTCAAGAAGTGCTCAAGAATACACACACTCTTGCTTTAGAAGCTCTTAAGATGCATTGAGTGGCTGAAGCCAACAGGAATTCTGAGCAAGAACTAGCAATAACAAAACCGGATGAAGTGTTTGATACTGAAGGAAACCTAGTTGTTGTTCCTACAGACACTATTCATGTCGATGCTCTGGATGTAGAAGATGTTGCGCAGGACACACCATCTGAAGCAACAGGACAAGAGAAGCAGGCTAAACAAGTTGAAAAGCAAGCAGAGGACAAACAGGAAGAGGTAGCAAAGCAACAGGCGGAGAAGAAGAAAAAGGAAGAAGATGAGGAAAAACAGAAACAGGAAGAAAAGAGAAAAGAGGATGAGAAGAAAAGAAAGGAAGAGGAGAAGAGAAAAGAAGAGGAGAAGAGAAAGGAAGCAGAAAAGAAGAAGGAAGAGGAAGAAAAAGAAGAGGAGAAGAGAAAGGAAGAAAAAAAGAAGAAGGAAGAGGAAGAAAAGGAAGAGGAGAAGAGAAAGGAAGTAGAGAAGAAGAAGGTAGAGGAGGACAAGGAAGAGGAAAAGAGAAAAGAATTAGAGAAGAAGAAGGTAGAGGAGGACAAGGAAGCAGAAGCGAAAAAGAGCGCACAGATGGAGACTCTAAAGGCAACCGGTAGTCAAGCCAAACCGGCTGACCTCACTAGTCCTATTGACCTCTGGTCTATAAGCGAAATGGAGCTACTACAGAGCATTAAGGTTGCTCAAGAATGCCTTAAGGTGTTAAGAAGGAAGAAGGAGGAAGATGTGATCCAAGCTGTAGTGGACACTCTAACTGGTTTGTTACCTGACATAAGCCTCCCCAGTACTGACTCATCATTGGCACAATTGAAGCTCCTATGCACAGTAGTGGATGATTAGGTGTGGAGCCTAGAAGAGGTAGCAGAGGCAAATGCCAAGAAAGAGCATCAAAAGGCTCTCAACATTACCCTTGTGAAGAAGCTTAATGAGCTTCGGTCTGAATTGCAAAAAGTACAAAAAGACATAAGGAATGCTCTGGATGAGGGGAATCTACTTTTGAGTAAGATTTGCCAACCCCATCTCTTCTATGATGATGTGCTTGTACAGAAGAAAAAGCTACAAACTGACTTGCAGTTATATATGAGTACCTTCAAGTTGCTGTATGACTCTTTTACAGCTTATGGGAAAACCGTTCACCGGTTTCATATCCAGTCTACCAAAATAGAGTTGGAAATAAGCAATCGGACTCGAGATTTTCAGGAACTCCAATTGGTTCTACTCCCATGCCTGCAGATCCTTCAGAAATGTTATCTCCATTTGGATGCTTTAACAGTGACTCAGGAGATGAGCACAATAGACGTCATGGAAGAACAAGTCTCCTAGATGCAGACAAAGAAGGAAGTGGCTACCTCCCTACTTGAGTCCTGGTCCTTATCTATGAAACAATTTTTGTAGGACTTCAAATCAGTTTTTCACAAGTTTTATTCCTTATTGTCATAAACTCTTATTCTTTTTATACTAATGAAACAGGGGTTAGTCTATAATATTTTGTTGTCATTGTTGGCAAAGGGGGAGAAGTATAAATTTTGAATGTTTTGATGTATACTTTCATGTTATTTCTGTTAAGAAGTAGTATAAATTGTATTTTCTGCAAAAGGGATAGTGTATATGCTTAGGGGGAGTAATTTTGATTCTGGCATATTTTTGTTGTAAAACACTTAGATGTCAAAATTTCCTAAGTGTTGCCATCAATTCCAAAGGGGGAGATTGTTGACATTTTTGATGATTATGTTGTGATTGTCATTGATGGACACACACTTGCATTGAGATCACTTTTGTATGTATAAGTTAAAGCTCAACTGGTACTTGTTCCAACCGGTATGATGCATTATAGTCCTTAGACTATTGGTGTTTTGCAGAAAGTGATTACCAATCTGAAGTGGTATGTTGACCCCAAGCGGTTTGAGGATCTTAAGTGGTACGAAGGATCAAAGTGACGGAACACATATTTCCCAATCTTCATTTTGTCAAATCGACAACCGGTATTTTGCATAAACCGGTATTTTGTATGAACCAGTAATACTTTGTGATGAGTTACCAACCGACATTTTGTGATGAGTTACCATCCATCAATTGTTTGATGATGCCGACACTTTAATGGTGCTTTTTGTGTCATGTTACAAAATATGTCTAGATGCATTGAACCTAGGAAATTGTATTGTAATCCTATTGGACCGACATGAAATCAGATTCCTTTATAAGGACACCATGTCTAGGGTTTTAGGTTGTTGATGTTGTTGCTAGGGTTGAAGGTGGTTGATGAGTTAGAGAGAGTATGAATGTGTAGAAGACTGAAGTAATGCTAGAATGCATTAGGAATGAGATATCAAGGATCTAACCAAGCAATCTGTGCTATTAGCTAGATCACTCACTTGTTGATTACTCACATATTCGACAAGTTTGAAGCCCTTAACCGGGTAGGCCCAAAAGCCTTTTGTAAATCCTCTAATGAGGTGGTTCACATCTGTGGATCTAAAATCCTCTAGCAAGGTAGTCTTTAATCAGACTTATCTCCTAACAGAGATTGAGATTCCTAATAGGATCTATTCTGGTAAAGAACATTGTATGACCTTAACCATTCTGACCTTAACCGGTTTGGTTCCTATTCTACAAATAGTTACTTGTGAGTTCCATCTCACCGTGGTTTTTCCCATTTGGGTTTCCACGTCAAAATCACTTGTGTTATGGTGTTTGTGCTTTTGTGGGTGAATGCATTATTTTCTATTTGGTTTGCATGTGTGCTAACCGGTTTGTCAGCTAAACTATTTTACTGGTTTACTGTTAGTCTAACAAAGTGTTTAAGTACAAAGATTTTTGGCATACTAATTCAACCCCCACTCTTAGTATTCATCAATTTTCCCTTTCTGTTGAGTCCTTTCATGAGATAATCTTCTTTGTTTTCATCAAACTCCTGAGTTTCGTTGCAAAGAGAAGGAAACTTACTGAAGGGATCACCCTCCCTAGTTTTGCAGAGCCTAAAAAGAAGAAGGACTTTGTGTCCTTGTTATTGTTGGTCCAAGCCTGTATTGATCATTGGAGGTGGCTCTCCATAGATATTTGGAGGAATCAACTTGGTCTCTACCCCGTAGCAGTGTAAACCTATTTTTCATTTTTGGGAACCAAAACCCATGGCAAACCATTATAAATTCCAACCCTAGCACTGTCTTGACCACATGCATTATGTACAGGTGATCATTCACCAAGACCCCCCCTAACTGCTCATTTATGACTTCACCTAGAAATGTTGCCTGTGGTTTTGTTGCCTTGATCATAATTGGCGTGTCCATCACTCCC
The DNA here is from genome assembly GCF_030272615.1 of Cryptomeria japonica. Taxonomy (NCBI): domain Eukaryota; kingdom Viridiplantae; phylum Streptophyta; class Pinopsida; order Cupressales; family Cupressaceae; genus Cryptomeria; species Cryptomeria japonica. Next base: position 524,253,130 of record NC_081405.1, read on the forward strand.
ACCTTAGTGTTTCCAACTCGAACATGTAATGTGAAAATAGAGTAATACCCCAATGCCCAATTTAAAGGCATTCGATCAACTTCAGCATAAATGTCTCATTAAATGCACACTTACCATAATTTGCCTTGCGCGATATATTTTAATAATATATATATCTTCTTTTTATATTTTTCTAATTTTTGATACAATTACATAAACCCACAAACATAATTTCACTTTCACAAGAGATTTGCAAAGACAAATAACAAAACCATTGACATTATTATTCATGTGAGATCAGGAAGTACATTCTAGAGACTATATCTGTAGTAATTGTCACTACAGATCATAAACTAATTAATATTGTTGAAGGAGTATATAAATTATTCATTGTGGAAGACTCCACATTCTAACTTAGACACTACTACTATACCCTTTTCCAAAGAGACCGAGATTCCCTCCAAAAAACCCTCTTAATTACAGCCTTGGAATTCCTTTTATAAGAGTAAGGAATGCAACAAGCTTCAGGATGTATACAACTACCATGTTGTCATTTGACATATGTTTGTTTTATACGCATGGAAATGTTATATTTCCAATATGAAACCTAAAATAGAATAGGATAATTTAGCAAACCATATGACTAAAATTATCATAAAACTATCATGGACCACGATGAAGAATAAAATACCGTTGAAATTCAGCGGCTTGAGTTGTGCCACCATCACATTGCTGATAACTTTATGGATGCAAGATTCTAACTATAAAAACTAGAGGAGGATTGTTATGGATGCAAGCTTCTAGCTATAAAACTAATGGATAAACTCCACAAAAACTAAGGGATGAGCTCCAAAGATGGGTATTGTAATCAGATTAGGGGTCTGGCTTTAGTTATCAATTTTAACTAAATAGGCTCTTTTCTAGAGCTGACTCTTCCTTGTCCTCATTGTTCTCCTCCCCGCTTCCTCTCACTCTTAGGCTTCAGGAGATGAGAGACCGAATGTAGGAAACTGGGGAAAGGCCATTTGCAGTTGCATATGGCCTCTGAAAATCCCTTTAGCTACAAACTAATCTATTGTGCTGCTATAAACACAAACTTCCTGAAATATTCTTCACCCGGTGTCATTAAACCTATATCTTATGAACACACAAGAAACATCTACATATGGGCATTCCATTTCTAAAACTATTCTTGAACAAGTGTAGAGGAAAATATTTATAATTCTCCTTGATTAACTCAATTGATACCGATTTATGAAAAGCCTCAAATCTCTAAATTTATAAGTTCTAAATATTCCTTTTCACCTTTTTGCATTTCCAAAGAATCATAACTCTTCATGTTGGCAAGCAACTCTTCATGCCACCTAATGAAAGAATAAAAAATCATCAGTTTGCTATAATCATTTAACCACCAATTCAATATTTTATTCAAGAACAAGCTAACATCCATACCCATGCAACTCTTCATCAAAATGACAAGCATAAAGTCCTCTAACAGGAGGAATGTTTTCCATGCGAAAAGATCGCTTAGAATCTGAGATGAATATTTCATACGTGCTAAAAAGTACATTTCTAATTCCAATGGATATGTAGTACACTTTCTATATGGGCTATTTTCCAAAAAAATTGTGAAAGATGTGCCTTAATTATTCTACATTTAATTGGACTTTGATTTTGATGTATTTATGAAACAAAGGAAATTGCACTTTGATTTTGATGTATTTCTGAAATAGATCTCAGAGTCAAATATGAGATCAAGAATACAAACCCAACTTCATGTGTAGTTGCACAAATTATTCTTATAGATCCATTACATTACTCCAAACTTATAGTAACTTGCGAATAGAATGTAATTCCTTGAAGGAAATCCACATTTACACTACACAGTCAAACATTGACAATGAAATTTCCAAGACAAATCAAAATATCCTTAATATTATGATTCATCATTCATGTAATATCTGAAAGTACAAATGAAGGCAATGTTAGCAAAAATAATAAATATAGTAGTCTATTCATGAACTAATTAAAAAACTACTAAAATAAATTGTACATTCTTTCACCATGAAACCATCCTACACAATAGACAAGACAAAACCCCATTTCTAGTTCTACTCTCCCTGGAGATGAGAAAATTATAGAATCCTACTTTACGGCCTTGATATTCCTTTTATAATCATAAGGAATGTAACAAGCTATCGACCTTTTACAAGAATGTGTAGCTTGTATTGCAATGAAATAAAACCTCTAGGCTGGTATTCATGAAAGCTTTGGTTTAGAGACACATAAATCTTCCATGAATGTGAACTACCTTATGAGCCATGCCACTATCGCACATTTTTGGTTATTGATGTAGAGAATACTAGGATATAAGATTCTCATTGCATTTCCTAGTAGGGGAGAACTTTAAGAGTTTTGATCAAGTAGGGAAACCACATCTCCTATATCTTCAACCACCTTTCTATCTGCATTCTACCCATTATAAGGGGGACATGGAAGTTGCAAGAGAGATTAAAATTATTTGCAACTATAGCCAAAGCCTGCAGTTGCACTCGAGCCTTTTAATAACCCTCTAGCTATCTTTGGCTATTTTAATAACCCTCTAGCTACAAGGTAAGTCATCAATTTTCTTTACTTCATGGCATCTGCAAACCTTCATCCATATCTCGTTATGCCAGAATTTAGTTGCACCTTCTATGCCCTTCATTTTAAAACCTCTACAAGCAAGGCAACAACGCTTCCTAAAAACTTATCTCTAGAAAATGTCTATCTTCTACATTCTGAAATGTAGCATGTGAATGATATAACTTCTAGATCTTCTACATTCTAAAATGCATCATGCGAATAATGGCCCCATTTCTTGATTTGTGAAGTGGCGGCAATTGACTGTTAGGTCTATACTTTGGATTATTCCACATACTATATTAATCTATATGAGATGTACTTTTCTCTCATTCCACAAGAAAACTTTCATTCTAATAGTCCTAACACCTGTACATGACTTACATAACTCAACACAGATTAATACTGGTAGCTTCTCATTGAATATTAAATATTTACTATCCTCCATATTTTTGTTCCTCTGACACACATGATGTTTTGAGTTTTCTATGCAAAAGGATAGAAGATAATCCTCGATCAAGATTTCATATGTGCCAAAAAATGACTTTCTAAAAGATTTCATATGGATATGGAGGACACTTACAACTAAGATGTGATGTGTTTGCTATATTAGTTTTTTCTCCAATTAGTAATGGAAGATTAGCCTTAATTATTCTACAATTTTTATGTGATTGAAAAACATTCAACAATGTAATTATCATTTTCCCCCCAAAATAATGAAATATTTGCCCTAATTTTTCAAAAAAATCACACAATTTAAGAAAAAGATTCACCAATAAAATTAATTTTTTTCCCAAAAAGAATGAAAAATTCGCCTTAATTTTCATACAATTCTTACGCAACTGAGAAAAATTTGGCAACGAAATTTAATATTTTTCCCCTATTAAAAAAATCACCAAAAAAATTATAATGTTTTCCCTCAAAATATTGAAAGATTCGCTAGGATTTTACACCTTTACCCAGGGGGGGGGGGGATTTCTTAAAGTTATCCCTAGTGAAGGTGTAGGGTGAGCAACAAGTGGAGGTTGCTCCACTAGTGCTCCTCCATTAGGCTTAGCCCTTACTCTATAGTAGTTTTCTCTTATATGACCTCGGCTTGTAAAACAAAGTGCTCGATGAACAAATATGACCCGAACAAACCATAAAATCATTCAAATAACACTATCTAATATTGACCAAGTATGTCATGTGCCAAATGATGAAATGCCCAAAGATGTGACTATATTAGGAATATTTCCTGTAGGGGAAGGAGATCAATTTTTTTTGACATAAACCATATAATTTGTTTTCTATGACTAATTATGGATCTATTTTCTGATATGGAATATGCTAAGATGCTAGAAAAATCTCTGACACTTTCAAACAATTTTTGTCAATTTTGATGATTTGATAGTTCATCCTTAGGTTTTTAAGCCTTCCAAACATGATGACATGGTTAGATTTGGCCCAAACTACTCCAAATATTCAACTACCTCCTAGACTTGAAAACTTTAACCCTAATTGAAACCCTTCTAGATCTAATAAAATATAACAACATTTGATAAAACAAAAGGAAAACCTAACTTTCATTTCAACATCCTAGATTTGATCCTGAGGTCCTTGGAACCTTAATATGCACCTAACAAATTATTCAATCTTGATGGTTTCCCTCAAATCTGGGAAGGAATTTACAATATTGGAGCATTGATACAATGTAGGTGTTAATGGTTAATACCTAGTAGTGTATTATAACTTTCTATACCAAAACATCTACAATAAGAGAGATAACCTACAAAACATAGCTTGCTTTAGGGATGCAAGATTAATTGATTCTATATGAAATATATAAACAAATGCCTTGTTTATAGAGTGATAAGATTATAAATGATTGTGTCATGTGTCTTAATATTATATTGTGAGACAACTACCTTAAATAATTAATAAATGACCTAGCTAACTAGAATTAAATAAAAGTAATAAAGATAAGATATGATAATATCTTATCTAAAAAACTGAGACTTATAGAAGTACAACTAAGACCTAATTAAACTTAACATGTGAATAAGTTACCTAATAGGAACACGTTAGATACAATGTACCTTATTCACACCAACATTACTAAACTTCAAGAGCTAATAAATTTTGGATCTTTAGAAAGAAGAAACATGACATTCCTTAATTATTTTGGGATTGATTAATAAAGCAATATTTAGAGATTTTAATACCACTATATGTGTGTAGTCATTGATATAAGGCAAGGTATGACCATGCTCTTAGTCCATAATGAAGTTTAAAGTTTTTTAGCTAATAGATCAAGTTATGGGTAAAAAAATTTAAAAAATGGTTAATTTTGAAGCCAACTAAAATAAAAATTTATATTCACATTGAATGGATAGATGGATTAGTAATGGAACCCACATGATTCAATACAAAATAGACTCATGGGTTTCCTTATTAGTGGATATAAAATTATTGTATGAATGGATGTTATTATGATGTTTTATCTCTAATAGAAAGATGTAAATGAGGAAGTCAATGAAGATTTGATAGAGAATGTATTACTCTTTTTTGCAAGTTTCATAAATATTTGAAGGTTATATCTCACTATCTATAAGAAATCTAATTTCCTTGTAGTACAGATGGTATGGATGTCACATCATCATGAAATTTCTCATGAAAATATCTAGATGAGTTTGTTATATGATTCACTATTATAAATGCTTTAGCAAATATACTCTAGTAAATTTGATGGCTAGAAGCTCTATAGTATTTTTTAACATTTGGGCAACCCTGTTTTTTCTTAAAATCTCATGTAACATGATTTTAAAAAATGAGGTATTTGATCGAAGCCCACTTCTTGAAGTCCTATATAATCTATTTTTCTTCTTCTAAAAGTCATAGCAAAATATGCAATTCTACACATGTTTTTTGGTGCTAAATGACGTCATCCAAAGTTATAATTTTATAAGTACATGACCTAGAATGTTAGTGTTTGATGGTAGTCCTAGCGTAAGTGCCACTTTTTTAGTTTGGTCTCGGTTGTTCTAGCCTTGTTATGTTGTTTGTTATATAATATATACCATGAAAATCTCTCATTTGTAGTTCAAGTTATATGTTGTGATAAAATATTATTCAATAGAAAATTTGTATGAATTGAAGTAATGTTTTATTGAAAAATAATTGAATATGATATAGAAATATTTAAAAAAAAAATTAAATATATGTAAGTTTAATCTATGTAGAAAATGATACAATTCATTAGTCTACATTTTCCTACATTATGTGTAATTTCTTTATTAGAATTGATAAAATATATTTAACTCTTAAAAATCTTAATTTTTATGACCTAAAAATATGAAAATTAGATCACATTAAATTGTTGTCACCTCTGATGAGAAAGATATAACTCATGAGAAAAGAGATTTGATCATTACTACATGATTTTTTTTTATGATTAAGGATAATCATAATTTCTTACACATTATATATACACTTCTTTCTATTTTAGCCATCGATATGTTGGGATAGGTGTCATTTTTGGAAAAACATAGGGTAGGATATAAATATTTTTTCTTCATATAAAAAATATTAAAAAAAAAAAATTTCTCCAACCTTTAGGTGTTTGACCAAATATGTATAGGCTTCCTTAATGTAGTCAATATAATACCAAATAAAAAATAAATTAGACTAGATATAAGGTTTATGTACCATTGATTATTTTCTAGATTTGGACATATCAATAAAATTTCTCTCTATGACCTCTATTTATTCATAATTAGATGATAAATTTAGGAAATAATAAAGATTGTTTATCTTGTTGATGTTGTTATGTAATTAATTATCACAAAAATCCTAAATTATTTTTGAAGTCTTTATAAGACCCTTCTAAAAATAGCCCATGGAGTCTCTTTAAATAATTATGTATGGTTAAATAATGTATGAACATATAGAGTCTTTGGACTATATCTAAATGAAATTATATATAGATTGTTGGGATTTTAGACATAATGTTATTTCTATGCTTTGAATTTACAAACCTTTACATATTTTTTCAAAGACTGACTTTGTCACCTAATGGATTGATTTACCACTCCCTATTTGATAATTTTTGATAATTTATATTAAATTATTTCATCTTCTTTTGTCATAGATTAATATAGGCTATTGTCTATCAATATATAAAAACATGTTAATACACCTTTTGCCATCTTTAAACTATCATGCAATTTTTCAAAGGTTTCATACTGATGCAGAAGCATCCTTGGTTCTTGGCAATCTTGCATCAACCAAAAATATTTCCTTTCCAATTTGTTTTCTCTTTTGCAGCTTTAGCATTTTCTTTCTGTATTTCCTTGCTTTGGCTCACTGGATCTTGTGGAGTTGTATTTTTCTTGAAGACATGACCATCTTCCTTATTCCTAAACTTTGAAGCATTTGGATAATTTTTAGGTAAGTTATCGATTCTGGATTCCAAGACAGTTTTTTGGCTTTGGACATCGGAACCGCTTGGACCTATTTTTCTATTAGAGAATCTTGTAGACTCTTTCCTAGCTTGTAGAGCCCCTGTTCATGGTTTTCAATGTTCCTTGGTGTGTGGCTGACCTTCTCTTTGATCCGCACTTCATCCTTTGGATTTTTCAGAGGAACCTCTTTGGTGGAGGCTGACTTGGTGTTTTACACGTTTGATCTTGTTATTTTCCTCTTGGGCCGACCGGATCCCTCTTGAACATATAAATCAATGTAATTGAGCATCATAATTTAGTTAGAAAGAACATAGAAGATAGATATTAAGTTTCAAAGGTCCAGAGTTGACTGATTCTGTAATTGAACATGTATCTGGCAGGCTAGTGAGCTGAATCTTGTAATCCAAATGTTATTGGTAATATGTAATCAATTTTTATGATCTAATTATTCAATTATGCATTGCCTCTATCATATCCTTGTGTTTTTGTTTTGTTTACTCTTTCTGCATGGTCCAAATTGATCTCTTTGAGGTCCCTCCTAACTAGTGACTACACTAAATGGTATCAGAGTAAGATTTCATTTCATAGATTGTGTTATCTTGAGAATCTTGTTGTGGGGTGGTGAATTGTGGATCTGACCTGGAGCTATAGAGGACTGGCATGAAGATGGTGCAAAGGGGAAATAGGAATGGTGGAGTGTGCAGGAATGCAAAACCTGTTGTGATGGAAATGTTGAGGGGAATTGTAGCCCAGTTAGAAGCCGTTGAGACAACCCAAAGAAGAGGTCGACATATTGAAGATGTGAGCAAAGATGAAGAAGAAGAAGCACTAACAGAAAAAGTAGAAAATCCATCGGTGATTGATCCAGATGAAGGGAGGTTCTTGAGGGTTTTGAGTAGGGTGAACACTAAACCATATTTTACTCCACCAGAGTATGATGGAAAGTTAAATTCTGATGAATTGATGGATTGGATCTCAGAGATGGAGAAGTATTTTGATTTTGAGAACACCGTAGAGGAAAGAAAGGTGAAATATGCCTGTACCCGGTTGAAAGGTCATGCATCTCTTTGGTGGGAACATTTGCAAGTTGATAGACAAAGAAGAGGGAAAGAGAAGATCAAATCATGGGAGCAGAAGGTTGCTAAGTCAAAATCAAAGTTTGGGCCAACTGATTATCAAGTGAACCTATTCTGGAAGTTACAAAACTTGAAGCAGAAAGAATCTAGTGTGAAGGAGTATACTGAAGCATTCTACAAGTTGAATATCAGTTCTGAACACGTCGATGATGAGGTTGAAAAAGTTGTGAGATATTTGAACGGATCACAGATGTTTATACAAGATGAACTCAATTTGATCAAGCTGCAGAGTGTTGAAGAAGCTTACCAATATGTTCTGAAAGCATAAGAGAAGTTGAACAAAAGACATGAGCAGAGATAGAGAGGTAGAGGTGGAAGGTTTTTCAAAGGAAGATTTTAGGGAGGAAGAGGATATTTCGAAGGAAGAGGAACCTGTATAGATTAGAACAAGGACAAGGAACTGAGAAAATAAGACAGTTCATACTGGAAGGATGACAAAAAATTCCATTGGAGGAGAGAACCTGATGGCTACTGAAATGAAGGTTTTGGAAAAGATGAGAGAAGACAAGATAAGAGAGTGTTTAGAGGAATTTTCTTTGAGTGTGGAGGAGAAGGACATCATCCTTTCAAATGCAAGAAGACAAAAAGAACAACCTTGGTAGAAGAAAGCCCCACCAGATTAGCTAACAAATCGAAAGATGGAGAACTATTGGTGATGAGGGGAGCTTTATGTCATACCGAAGAAGAAGAAGATCCCTTGCAGAGGTGAAATTTATTCAAGACTAGATGTAAGGTATCTGGTATGTGCTCTAAAGTTGTTAAATATTGAAACACCCTAAGCCTTATCAGATAGCATGGATTCATGATGATCATAAGTAGTTAGTAAGTGAGCAGTGGTTGGTAAAATTAAAAATTGGGAGCTATTATGATGAAGTCTTGTGTGATATTATGCCTATGGATATTTGTCACCTTTTGTTGGGTAGACCTTGGCAGTTTGAAAGACATGCAATACATGATGGAAGAAAGAACATATATTCTACTGTAGCAAACGAGATGGAACAAACCTTGTTACCCTTCGAAGAGCCTTTGAAGAGTGAAGTCTATATGAATGCCAAAATCTTTTTGGTGGATGGAAGGAAATTCTTGGATGGGATGAGACATGAGAATGTGTGCTTTGCCTTGGTTCTTAAGAAGATTGAGAATACAAAGCATGAAGAAGAACAACTAGAGGAGATAAAAGAATTGTTGATAGAGTATGAAGACATCATTTCAGATAATGTGCATGAAGGATTGCCACTTGTGAGGAGTATGAGTCATTGCATGGACCTGATTCCCAGAGCTAGTTTGCCTAACAAAGTTGCACACCAGTAGAGAATGAAGAGTTGAATAGACAAGTGTAGGAATTGTTGAAGAAAGGTTTGATTAGAGAGAGTTTGATTCCTTGTGCACTGCCAACAATATTAGCACCTAAGAAGAATGGAGAATGGAGGATGTGTACTGATTCCAGAGAGCTATAAACAAGATCATAGTGAAGTACTGATTTCCTTTACCTAGGATGGATGACATAATGGATTGTTTGAGTGGAGCCAAATAGTACACAAAGATATACTTGAAGATTGTATATCATCATATTAGAATTAGAGAGGGAGATGAGTAGAAGACAACATTCAAGACAAATGAAGGATTGCATGAATGGTTGGTGATGCCTTTTGGGTTGACTAATGCACTGAGTACTTTCATGAGATTGATGAATGAGGTATTGAATAAATTCTTGGGTAAGTTTGGTATTGTATATTTGGATGGCATTTTGATTTTCATTAAGACCAAAGAGGAGCATTTGTTGCATTTAAGACAAGTTTTGTAGAGGTTAAGAGAACAAAAGTTGCTAATAAGCCTTAAAAAGTGTACTTTAATGAAGGAAGAGTTAGTCTATTTGGGATTTGTGATATCTACGGATGGATTGAAGATGGACCCCAAGAAGGTAAAAGCAATAGTTGAATGGCCTACATCGGAAAGCATTGGAGAGGTTAGATCATTTCATGGATTGGTTAGTTTATACCCAAATTTTATCAAAAATTTTAGTTTAGTTTGTAGTCCTATGATTGAGACAATGAGGGGAGATAGGAAGGAATTCAAGTGGACCACTGGAGAAAATAAAAGTTTTGAATTATTGAAGTAGAAGGTCACTAAGCAGCATGTGTTAGCTTTACTAGATTTCAACAAATTATTTCAAGTGGACTTTGATGCAATTGAGAATGCAATTGGAGCCATGTTGAGTTAAGAAGGGAGAGCGATAGCTTATTTTAGTGAGAAGTTGAACGATGCTAGGAGGAGATATTCAGTGCATGATCAGGAATTGTATGCCATAGTTCAAGCCTTGAAGAAGTGGAGACATTACCTGTTGTCTAAGGAGTTTGTGTTGTATACTGATCATCAAGCCTTACAGTATTTGAATAGTCAGAGTAAGTTGAATAAGAGACATATGAGATGGGTAAATTTTTTGCAGAGTTAGACTTTGTGTTGAAGCATAGGAGTGGGAAGTCAAACAAAGTTGCTAATGCATTGAGTAGAAGGAGGAATTTGCTAATAGATATGAGAGTGACAGTATTAGGATTTGAGGAGTTGAGGACCTTGTATGATGATGACCTGGATTTTGCAAAACCTTAGAAAGCATGTAGAGAACTAGTTATGGTGGATAGAAGTCAATGGTTAGATTATTTCATTTAGGATGGGATGTTATTCAAAGGAGTTTAGTTATGTATACCTAAGAGTTCTATGAGGGAGAATTTGATAAAGGAGAAGCATGGTGGAGGATTAGCCAAACACTTTGGTGTTGACAAAACAATAGCATTGGTGAGTGAACATTGCTTTTGGCCTCAAATTTGTAAGGCTGTTAGGAAATTTGTGCAGAGTTGTAGAGTTTGTCAAGTTGCCAAAAGGTAGTAGTCAGAATGTGGGATTGTGCAAGCCTTTGATAGTACCAGAGAGACCTTGGGAAGACATAAGCAAGGATTTAATACTTGGATTTCCTAAGACATAGAGGGAGAATGATTCTATATTTGTGGTAGTGGATAGATTCTTAAAGATGGCTCATTTCATACCTTGTAAGAAGACATCAGATGCAGTGCATGTAGTTAACTTATTTTTCTAGGAAGTGGTGAGATTGCATGGATTACCTAAAAGCATAGTTTCAAACAGAGAAAACTAAGTTTGTTGGTTATTTATGGAGAACACCTTGGAAGAAGATGAAGACAGAATTGAAGTTCAGTTCTACTTTTCACCCACAAACTGATGGACAGATAGAGGTAGTAAATCAGAGTTTGGGAAATTTATTGAGATGCTTAGTTGGGGAGAAAACCAGAAGTTGGGATTTAATTTTTGCACAAGTAGAGTTTGTCTACAATAATTAAGTGAATATGAGTACCAGAAGAACACCTTTTGAGATTGTTACTGGAGAACACCCTAGAGCTATATCAAAATTGAGAGATATCAGTAATGAAGATAAGCGAAGTGCAGAAGAAGAAGAGTTTGTAGATCATATGAAGGACTTACATATTCAAGTTAAACAACATTTGGAAGATATGAACATGAAGTATAAGGGGAAAGTAGATGAGAAGACAAGACATAAGGAATTTGAAGTTGGCGATGAAGTGATGGTGTATCTGAGAAAATAAATATTTCTAGTTGGAACCTATAACAAGTTGCAAATATGGAAGTTTGGACCTTGCAAGATCTTAAGGAAGTTCAGTTCCAAAAATGCATATGAAGTGGAGATACCAGATAGTTTGAGTATTTCACCTATATTCAACATTGTAGATCTACATCAATATCATGAATCATAATTCAGTGAAGACAATATTGTAGACTTAGAGAAATAGTTGCCCCACAAGGAACTAGATGAGATTGAAAACATTTTGGATAGTAGGATTGGGCGTAGTACCTAGAGAAGTTAGTATAAGGAGTATCTTGTGAAGTGGAAGGATAGACTAGTTGAAGATTCATCTTGGATTTCTCAGGCAAAGATGGACTGCCTTAGTTTTCCTCTGACCCCAACAAAGTGAGAGACTCACTTTTTTTCAACAACCCCAGATGTCTGAAGCATGAGCATCCTCGGTTCTTGGTAATCTTGCATCAACCGAAAACATTTCCTTTCCAATTTGTTTTTTGTTTTGTAGCTTCAACATTTCCTTTCTGTATTTCCTTGCATTGGCTCACTGGATCTTTTAGAGTTGGATTTTTCTTGAAGACATGATCATCTTCCTTATTCCTAAACCATAGAGCATTTGGATCATTTTCTGGCAAGTAATCAATTTTGGATTCCAAGGCAGTTTTTTGGCTTTGGACACCGGAACTGCCTAGACCTATTTTGCTATTGGAGAATCTTGCAGACCCTTTCCATAGCTTGTGGAGCTCTTGTTCATGGTTTCCAATGTTCCTTGGTGTGTGGCCGACCTTCCCTTTGATCTTCACTTCATCCTTTGGATTTTCGAGAGGAACCTCTTTGACAAAGGTCGACTTGGTGTTTTACATGTTTGATCTTGTTCTTTTCCTCTTGGGCCAAATGAATCCCTCTAGACCATATAAATTAATGTAATTGAGCATCATAATTCAGTTAGAAAGAACATAGAAGATAGATCTTAAGTTTCAAAGGTCCAGAGTTGACCAATTATGTAATTGAACATGTATCTGACAAGCCAGTGAGCTGAATCTTGTAATTCAGGTGTTACCAGTTATCTGTAGTTAGTTTTCATGATCCAATTCATTCAGTTCAACATTGCCTCCATCATGTCCTTGTGTTTCTGTTGAGTTTACTCTTGTTGCCTAGTCCGAGTTGATCTCTTTGAGGTCCCTCCTAACTAGTGATTGCACTACATACAAAGTAAGAAATCATATATGATTCTACATGTGGGGTTATAAATTTTGTTTGAATCTTTAGTTGCATGTGTAACCTATTATTAATATGCTAAACAAATATCTATATTTGATAACACATACAAGGATATGTAAGGAGTTCCTATCAATAAACATTTTGGTATAATTATGTAAAGAGTGGCTAAGTTGTGTGACCATTTGTTCCTAATTTTTGTTTGAGCATGCTATAAAAATGTCTAATAGTAATATTATTTCCCTAGAAGAATTAGAAATATAGAAAAGTATTGAATCTTATTAGTTTTTGAAAACCACCTACAATTTGATTATGAAGCTTACTTTATTGTTTAATCTAACTTGTTCCTTGGGGTTATTTTTCCATATATTTTATATAAATATGTGAAATAATTTTGTTCGTATTGACATTGAAATTCAATCTAGCAAAAAAGGAATTTTAAAATCACACATGCAATATGTGTTAGTGTAGAATATTCCCTTCTTGCATATTCCTCTAGATAAGCTTTCTTGTGTGGATTCTATCTTATTAGGATAATGTTTCTTAGATGCACAATCTTGCATGTGGTCACATGCTCTGATTCTTGATATTCATAGCTATTTTAGGTGGTAGTGCTCTTGTATATATTGTGCATCATATTGTAAATTATTCAATGAGTCTAGTTTATCCTTTGGCATTCAATTTTGTGCAACTTCAGGTCATTTGCATTTCATTTAGTATTATTGGTTTTCACATGGTATGAGATATTTTTCTAGTACAAATGCTACTTTGTTTTTTTTATGCAAATATACTAGAAGACATTTTAATTTGAGTGTAGTTAAAGTGAGTTGTTGAGTAAAATCATGGATCAAAAGGATTATGGATTTGTCTTATTGTTTTTCTTATGTGATTGTGAAGACATGAATTAGTTGAAGGTGCATTTGTTGTGATTTGAGAAATAATGTCTAAAATCCATATGTGGAGGTTTGGCCTATGGTTTCCATAAATATTTATTAAATTTGGAGAATTTTCCATTCTTTTGTGTATTTCATCTAGAATCTTGGTTGTAAGTGGGGTAATAAAAACCCGTAATCTACAAATTGAAAGGCTCAATTATTGGAGGTCCTTTACTAGAGTGACTCCTTATGCAAGTTATTTTTTAGCATGTGACTATTAAAGGCCATGCCATGCAAGCCACTGTCCTACTATTCCTTTATTCCACAAAGGCATATATATCTTACCATGACTTTTCTTTCTTAGATTGTCCTTTGTATGGGGTAGCCATTTCTTTTCCAAGATGCATTTTTTTATTGGATGCAAATGTTGATAATAAAGAGTATATAAACAAGTTAAAAAATTCAAAATTTAGCTAAGCAAATAATTGCAAAGAGAACAAACAACACATGAAGTTACATAGTTCACCATTATTGACTAAATCACTGGGAAGAGTAGGGAAAACTCTATTTGATTAACACTATTTTTATTTCTTAGTTACAAAAGCATACTTTGATGCATATTACATTATCCACTTTTTTTGGAAAGTCTTTGAATAAAAAAATGAAGAGACAACATGGTGAGAAGGAAAAGACAAAGAAGTTGAACTGTCCAAGACCGTCAGTCTTCACACCCAACAACAAGTTATTTTGCTATTTTTTTACTTGGTGTTACTTTTTGTTTCTTTCTTCATGTTCAATTGAATTATCATCTTTGATTATTAAATTGAAATTTGGCTAGAGGTGATCTATTTTCTTAGTGTGGTATTTGTTATATTTGGCCTTGATTAGCTTGAGAGGTACTTGGGAATATTTTTCTTATCTTTTTATAGGTCAATTCCTCATTTAAAGAGACACCAAATATGAGCATTATGCTAAATATTGGTCAATGACGTTTGATAGCAATGGTTAAATGAAGACGAGTGCTAAAATAATTCAAGGCATGTGATTGAAAAAATGAAAAAGGTATTGTTTTATGATCAACATTTGATTGAATATATAAAAATATTTTGTCCATTTTCAATTTGATCCAATGGTATTTGAAATTTTTCCATATACTTCCTACAAAGGCAATGACTATACACTAAAAAGGGTGTGATTTTCTTGCATTGCACTGAAGAGGCATATAGTTATTTTGCATATTTACAAGAAACCTATTTCTATATCCATTTGTGGACACCCTTCCTAAATCTATAGGTTGTCTTGTATTATAGAAGAAAGGTGTGAACCTTCTTATCTCACTTCTAGGAATGCTTGTGAAAGTCTATGAGCTTATTTGCATGTAGTAAGTGTTTTTTAGAAGGTGTGAGTATTGATGGTATCTCCTTAATGTGGATGATCTTAGATAAAGGTCATTAATATGGAGAAAGATGTAAATATTAAATCCCAACATACTTTGTTGTATGTTGCCTTCATGTTTTTGTATACTCCTTATTTTTTCCCATTGTTTTTTTATTGTATGTGTTAATCAAATAATACATAATTTATTACGTTTAAAAGGAATAAATGAACTTCAATAAAGTCTCATTATGGGGGTGCATAAGTATTTAGTTGTCCTATTTCATTAAGCTTCATTTGTTAACTAAACTTAGGACAAATTTATGATTTGACCATCAATCCTTGCATCGTTTATCCAACTAGTAATCAAGAGGGGCCAAGTGAGTAACATTTTTGAATTATCCCAACTGGAGGGTATCATCATGGTTATCTTCTTTGAAGAAAATCTCTGCAAAGTATATCTTCCTATATTTAGATAATCAATCTTTACATCTAAAGATAGTGTACTTGCATTTTTTACCCATTCTAGTTGAGTAGTGCAGACTATGCACTAACTATAATTTTTAGTATTCAACGGTATCCTAGAGGTACTCATGTATTGGTTTTGTTGACTTTGATCTTAATCTTGTTGTAGTGCAAATTCATCTACAATTCTTCATCAATAGTTACATTTCTACTTTTTAACTTTAGAATTTAGTTGGTTAGGAGTTTTGTTCCCAATTTTTTTTTCTTTTCCCATTTGTTGGTAATTGGTCTTCTCATCACATCTTGTTACCGAGGACCCAAATCTCTTTATAGCCACCTAGCTACTCTTAAGGGGGAGTGTTAGTGTAGAATATTCTCTTCTTGGTTATTACTCTAGATAAGATTGTTTGTGTGGATGCTATCTTGTTATGATAATTTTCGTATATACATGTAATCTTGCATATGGTCACATATGATGTGTCTAGATAATAGTTTATTCTAGGTGGCAATGCTTGTTCTATATATTGTGCATCACATTGTAAGTTATTCAATGAATATAGTTTGTCCTTTGACATTCAATTTTGTGCAACTTTGTGTAATTTTTATTTCATATAGAATTCCTAGTTTTCACAATGTATGTTAAACGTTTGATTTTAATAACTATAAAGTAGTAATATAAAAACTACAATTATCTTTAAATTCATTATAATAAAACCTCAATAAATTTGATGAATAAATTTATCTTATATTATTTGATATATGAAATATTAAATAATACCTCCCATTTCATTCCTACTCTTGCATGATTAATTTGTTTATATCCCTTCCATTACACAGTTCCTATTAAACTATCTCATTTTTTATGATGTATCTTAGATACCTATTTTTTAATCAAAAAACTATACATCTAAATTTTTTATTTCCATCACTATCACATCCAATTTTAAGCCATCGCCACATTTAAACCATCACACTATTCCAATATCAATTAGTTTTCACAGGAGCTTATGAAAATAAAGTATATTAAAAATATGTTTTGGCCATAATCATTTTTAACATTGATCCTATAATAAAAATATAAATGTAAAATTATTATTTGATGTGAATATGATGCTATTTTTTTCTTCCTTTACAAGTTTGGATAAATAATAAATGACATATAAAGTAATTGATAATACATGTCTCATATATTTTGGTCAAATATTTGTGAAGTATTTTGGGACAATTTCTACAAAGATGTAACCATAAAGCTCTATTCCCATAAATCCCTAATCAATAATTTTGATCTTTTAACTCATCTAGAGTTCTCAACTCATCAAAAAAATATGTGTTTTTTTTTTTTTAAATATAAGTGTAATTAAAATACATAACAAGTATGTTTAAATAATTATATGTATTTTTTAATTACCATTCTTTTGAGCATATATAAGATAAGCCACAAGAAAGTTAAAATATAATTATTCCAAATTCATTACTTTTATTATGTCTTAATCATTTAAATAAATTATATATTAATCTTTATAAAAAATATATTTTCAAAATAGTATCAAAATGTTGAATTGTTTTTCTAATCAATTTTACTTCAAATATAACATGTATTTGATATAAGAAATTTTCAATGAATAAATGTTCATAAGAAAAAATCATTTTTTCATTAACCCTCTATATCACCTACAAAGTTTATAAATCAAATCCATCTTTTCTAATCAAACTGCATGTATCTTTATATTATATAAAAACTCTTTCATCACCTTAATCACTCATAACCAAAACAAATTATATGCTTAAGCAATTTCTCTTTCTAATCTCATGAAAACCCAATGGAAGAAAGTATAGACTTATGTTTTTTCTAATGAAACTTATTTGTAATCCAACCCTAATCCATTTGACATTCTTACCCTTAATCTTTGTACATGTTAAATACTTCGAATGATTTTCCTTGTTAAATATCTTGCACGTGATTGCATTTATCTTGCATGGATTTACGTCATAGTTTTCTGTTCCCACAACCCTTGCATGTGATTGCATTTATCTTGCATGGATTTACGTCGTATCTACGTGCACACAAGAAATGAGCCAGGATAATTATGAGCCATTAATAATTTACTGGTTTGAGGTCTCTATATATGATTATAAATTCATTGATGTGGGTTTATGTATACGAGAAAATATCAAATGTATTATAATTAATATATTGATTGATTATGTGCGATTAGGGTTTTATGTAAATAGTTTGAATGTTGTATTCTTATATAAAAAAATGATGTATTGACTCTAATACATCAATTATTGAAGTCCTTTCTTACAATATATCAATTGTTTTCAGGAACTATGTTTTCTACATAAAGATCTAATTTGTTGTAATCCCACATAAATAGTTGGTGCATTGATTTTAATGCACTAATTGTTTATTTAGGAGACCTTGTCTCACATAAACAACCAGTGAATTAACTAAAGCACACCAGCTGTTTAAATCTCTCACTACAATAAATTGATTGTTTATGTGAAGATATGCAAGAGACCCGGTCTCACATAAACAACATATATTTAATTATGATATTATGCTCTCTCATATAAATAATCGATGTATTGATTATAATATTTAAATGCGAGATCTAGGCCCATGTAAACAATTTCTTGAGTGTTGACTACAACACATCAATTATTTAAGTGCTTCCCCACAATATATCAATTGATGTGCTTCTGGATTCAACTGCTTAGGATTTTTTTGCATAAAAAAAAATCCTACACAGCTGAATCCAGAAGCATACATCAATTTAGTATGGACTGTGGAAATCTCATCTCTCTAATATATCAATTGTTTTTGGGACCATATTTTCTACATAAAGAACTAATGTGTTGTGATCCCACATAAATAGTTGGTGAATTGATTCTAATGCACTTATTGATTATTTCAGAGACATTGCCTTATATAAACAACTGGTGTGTTAACTATTATACACCAGCCGTTTAAATCTCTCATATAAATAATCAATTCATTGATTATAATATTTAAATGTGAGACTTAGGCCCATGTAACAATTGGTATGTTTACTACAACACATCAATTATTTACCTCCTTCCCTACAATATATCAATTGTTTCTCGGACCATATTTTCTACATAACGAACTAATGTGTTGTAATCCCACATAAATAGTTGGTGCATTGATTTTAATGCACCGATTGTTTATTTCATAGACCTTGTCTTGCATAAACAACCAGTGTGTTAACTACAATACACCAACTGTTTAAATCTTTCACTATAAAATATTGATTGTTTATGTAAAGATATGTGAGAGATCCAATCTCATATAAACAACATCTAGTTAATTACAATATAAAAAATATGTTAATCCTTCCATTTTTAACTCTTAATCTAAAATAAAATAAGTTAAAACTAAAGTGTTTTATTTAAAATCATAAAATACTTTATCTCCTGCACAAAATGTGATGTGAATAATGATCACGCACATCAAGATTAATCAATTAAAACCATCACTGTTACTGTGCTAACAGGACTGTGAGTTCCAGAATTCATAAATTCAGTCTTTTTTCAGTTTTCCTAGTTGCTATCTCTTCAAATGCAATTGGAAAACTTCTTGAGAACTGTGAAATTAACTTACAAACAACTGTCAGCCTGAAAAAGGTGCTGAATCAATGAATTTTTTTAGATAAATAATTAAACTGGGATTCATAAATATTGAAGTCTGGAACTGTTTTATTAGAATTAGAGCAGATATAGTAAGATGAATGTAATGAAGAAATCCAGCATAAGCTGCAACTGCTCTAATCCATTCTCTCAACCTTTTTATCCATCTTGCATTTGCCCAAAACTAAAACAATAATTTTAGTTCTCCAAGATTTTGTCTTCCATATTTTTTACAGTTTTTTCCATGATGGGCGAAATCTTATTCCATTGGCTTTTCTTTTGTGATCCAATCCCGCCATGGCCAATTCTTGCAAAGAAGTTCTCACCTTAGAATCCATTGGAAGCAACCAAGTTAACCGGAGCAGATGAATCTCCATGCCCCTTTTTATTTTTCTTTTGTTGAAATATTTAGAAGATTTAAGACTATAGTTGACAATGTGTACAACTTCAATCTTATAGTGGGCAATGGGAGTAAAATGGGAAGCAAAAGTTGATACGTATAGCTGACATTGTTTTTTTCTTGGAAGCACCTAAAGTCTTAAACACTAACAAAATGTATAGAAGGTTTTTTTTTGGACATTTTTGAGATGAAGTCTTTTTAAAAGTTTCAAGATTTTAGTATTATTTGGTAGATCAATTGTTTTAATTATTAAAAATAAAATAAAAAAATTGTATAATAGATGTAATATATATAAATTATGAGACAAGTAATAAAATTTAAAGAAAGAAAATGTATAGTTTAAGGAAAAAAAGTTTTGGGTAAAATGAACAATATATCAAAGTTCTTCACTGTTACATGAGAACATAATCATTCACAATAGAATAAAGAGCCTTTTATTTAACTCTAAAGGATGTGCAGATATCAATATACATATCAAAAAGTAATCAATCGATACTTTAAAATTATGGATAAAAATAAAACTTAATAAAGCACTTAATATTTTTTCAATCACTAACCTTAATTGACTATAAAGCATGGGAATTATACAAAATATATCTAGAAATCTTCTACTTTTTGAATATTTTCTATAGTGGGGCACATCTATATTCTTAGTTGAAGCAACCTTGCCCATTAATTTTTTCACAATTTGCAACCTAATTAATCATTACTTTATCAATGAATCAACGTCAATCTCATTTATATCAATCATTTTCAACAATACAAACTTGACTTAAACCAGTTCTCTCACAAAATGATAATGTATATTAATGTAGGATGAGTGCAACAAATTGGATGAGAAGATAGCCAAATGAGAAAAAATAAGAACATGATCATTTTACATTAAACACATGTATTTAATAGATTGGTAAACACTAGTCCATAATATGCAAATGCCATATAATGCACATGTTTAGAAAGAAAAAATGACACATACAAACTAAACCTCAAAAATCATTTTTCTATCACGATTGGGTGTTGCATAGTAGGAAAAACATGATCATTAACTAAATATTTTTTATGAATTACTAAGTTTTGATACAGTTTATCTTTCAATGCCACTTCATAGAAGAGGTGAGTGATAACTATTTTTCCCTTTTTATCAAATATTTTTTAGATATTATTATAGGAGTTGATTGGTAACTTCTCAATTCCCCTAGGAACCTTGCAAGACCAAAATAGATTCCACAAGAGAGAAAAAGGAAAGAATATATTTCTTTATTATGAATGCAAGAATGGACATGAAAAAATACATGAGAGGCCTTGCTTATAAAGGAAAGGTGAGAGGAAGTATGGACAATATTGTGGCATGTGTCATAATCCTATGTAATAAGACAACTAAAGTGTTGACTTAGGTACTAAGTTGTTGTTATGAGATATGATCATGTGAAAAATAATCAATATTATAGAAAGACATCTAGGACCTAAATAAACTTAAGTCATGTGAATAAGTCCATTATTAGGAACTAGCAAAAATGCTAGGTACAAGACCTTTACTAGGTCCAAAATATTATTCACACCAACAACCCCTCTTAACTGCAACTTAGTGAGAATATTATTATGCAAAGATGCAATATTATTATGATGATGGGTCTTTGCTACTAAAACCATGTTAGGTAACCATGTAAAATGCAATCTCTCAACAATCAAAGAAAGGGGAAAACTCACTGGGAAAAAATTCCTATCCAAAAGAGATAAAAGAAAAACACAAATTATGATATATGGAGGAATCAATGATTAACCACCAAATATTATATCCATCATGAATATAGAATCATGGATCCCCCTATGGAAAAGAAAAAGAGAGACAATATATCTTCCCATAATGAAGAAGCTCCAATTCAAATGAAGTGTGCTTGAAATAAAAGATGATCCTATGTGTGCAAGAAACACATATTCCCTAAATAATTAAAAAGTACATAGTACGATGAATAATCCACTCCATGTCCAAAAATGAATATTTGAAAATTGATTAGGAGTATCCAAGCTTGAATGAACCACAACATAATTATGGGAAATGTCAACAAAGAAACATGAAAAATCAAAAGTAGGAGGAAAATCATGAATTTAAATCTCCAAAGACAATGAAGATGAGATAATAGTTGTGCTAAAATTTTCATCAAAGAGGAGAGAAATCCCCTCAAGTGTGTCTTCCAAATATATAGTATGAGACTTCACTATCAAGTTTGAAACACCTATCAAATTCCCATCCCATAAACAAAGATCCGAAACACTATGAGCAACTTGTGGAAGAGAAGCACACAAAGATGAAGAAGCAGGAGATGGAGGAGTAGGAAGCTCAACACTGGTCTCTAAAATGACAATATTCAAGAAACCAAACTTCTCGTCACAAACATGACTCACCCTTGATGAAAGGGTGTGAACATAAATTAAGGGAACATGAACATCATTAGAATAAAATTGAGAAAAGGAATACAAATGGGATGAATGATCAACTATCCCTATAGAAATTATTTTCATATTCTCTATGTATCTAATTTATACATAATCATGAGTGAAATCAACTAATTTATCTTGTCCACTATGAGCAATTTGATAACTAGAAAGGAGATCATATGACAATGAGGACCTACACAAAGTACACCATTTATAGTTCCTTCTCCCATGTTAATAGAAAATTTCCCACAAACCTTCATGTATGTTCTATTACCTATCAATATATTAGGTGAATTACAAGGCTTAGAAGAATAGAATATATCCTTAGAAGATGCCATATGATGAGATCATGCTCCTGAATCAAGAAATCATCTCCCATGTTCATAAATTATAGAAGGCAAGAGATATTTGGCTTAAATCATTTTATAAAACCCATGTGAAGCTCTTGTAGTCCCTAAATTTTATGTTGAATATGTTACCCATTTTGATGTGGAAGAAGAAGAAGGAGACACTAATGCAAGAAACAAGATTTTGTTTTTCTAAAGTAGGCGTTTGAGCTCATTAATCTTCTTATCATAACAAATATGTTCATCAGGTCCTTTTATTTTACAATAAGCACATTTAAACTTATTTTTAAATGATTCCTCTTTGGAAGAGGATGTGGGCTCAGGGGTGTGATGTGAAGGATAATCCTTAGCATTCTTATTAGACTTAGGATCGTTATTCTACTTCTTACCTTTAACACTTGAAATTAATTTCTTTAGATTGAGATATTTTGCAAGAAGAGCATGAGACTTTGAAGAATTTAATGTTTCCATGTGTGCCAATTTGTCTTGTTCCCTTGTGAGCTAAGATAAAAAATAATTAAGAGAAGGTATTTTGTGTGCACTTCATAGGGCATCCATAGTAGCATAAAATGCAATTTTTTTTTTGAATAATTATGACCTAGCTTAGAGAGAATAGAGATAATCAACTCCTCATCTTGTTTAGTGGCCACACAATTAGTTATTGAAATCTAAGAGAATTGAGCTTTGTGAAGAAGGTAGATATTTTCAAAAGTTGATGTGTTAAGAATCATTAGTTAATTCTCCAACTTAAATTTCATCATCTTATCTAGCTTACCAAAGAGACTATCTAATGTACTCCAAATTTTATTAAGTGTTTTAAAAAATACAATATGATATCTATGATTAGGACAAATGGACAAAATGATAGTACCAAAAGCGTCATCCCTTCTATTTAAAACCATTTAATCTTATCTATAACACCTTAAGGTTTTGAATCTTGGCCAAATATGATTCTATGCAATGCCAATTTTAACAAAAAAAATAAAATATTTGTGATTTCTCGTCATGATGTAGATCTATATGTACATTTTTTAACAAATCCATGATACAATAGACAATACAATAGAGAAACATAAAATTATCCCTCATAATATAAGCAATGAACCCCTTTATTCAAGAGAAATTAACAATTTTTATAAATTTACAATATTCCCAAAAGTACCAGATCAAATTCAAACAAAGATTCTAAAATTTTAGAAATAAATATGAAAAAAATACATATATAAAAATATAGTGCTATTGAATACCTTCCCGGTTCTTCTTGAATCACAAAATATGGAGTTTGGAGCAAAAAATAATGAGCTCAGAATTGAAAAACAAGATTTGGCTTCAACCTAGAAAAAATAGCACAAAAAAAATTATTTCATTATTTATATCATTCTAATCCATGTTTATAATGTCATTTCAATGCATTTCTATACTTTACCTTATTTCCATGAAGTGTTGATTATGAAAAGTGATGACTAATAAACATTTGTATATTTGGTTTAGTTGATGAATAAATAATGGTAAATTATCATATAAATGGTGATTATTAAATCTTAAGTATATTTTAAAGGGTTGAATTGTTATTTGTGGGAGTAATGAATCATTCATGTAGATAAAAAGAAGTAGAAAATTTTGACAGTTGTCAACACATAGCCATTGTTGGAAGTGCAAAAAAAGTCAAAAACCTAGTTTTAGAAAAATGGGCATATCTTCCTTGTTTTTGAATGAAATTTAGGTTTTATAAATAATTTGGAAAGCTAAAAATGAGGAGCATAAACTTGGTAAGCCTTTTTAATATATTCACAATAATAAAGGAGAACTATTCACCAAAGTTAACTGAGACAAAAGTGGTGATATGAAAGGCAGTAGACTTAGCCAAACTTCTTCCATTTATTGTAATTTAAGTTTTAACTTGAAAAGAAGTTGGATATGAATTTTAACCTATTTATATATACTAACAAATCTCCATAAAATTATTTTTTTCATAAAAAAAGTCCAAACAATCTCTTTTCAAATCAGTCAGAAGACAAGTTGTAATAGGATTTTACTTCCTAGTCATCATTTTCTGGTCACTTGGAAGAATAATCCCCTTCCCTATTTAAAATAATAAAGGTAAATATATTATATTTTTGTTAGAGAGTCAATTATATTATATATTCAAATTTATAATCAGTCAAATCAATTAGGTAGATACTGGATTTTTGTAGCAATAGTAATTTTAATTTGACCAGTAGATTGTATTTTCTCATTGAAGCAAGTTACTTGTATATGAGGTTTTGAGAACTTGGAGAAGAGTGTAAATTACCCAAGAAAGGTCCACTTAATTTATTTTTCATCATTTATATTTATAGTAGAAGAACCCACAACGAACTATTGTATTGTTACACAATTTCCCATAGCCACTGTTGTACACTTAGATTTACTTTTTAGCATATTTTTTCTTTTAGTTTTAATTTAATTCTTTTAATTTATAAATACTATACATAATTAATAGGATACCTTAGAGTATCTCATAGTGCACATACAATGTCGACCCATTTCAAGTACATGTCCCTAGGTTGATAAGAAAATGTATCTTCTAGTCCATGAAGGGTTGCTCAGATTGGATAAGTATCCCTGAGTTGTGAAAGCTATTAGGCTAGCATTGAATCTCAAGTGGAATTAGAAAACTCAATATTGGGCACCCTAGTCCAGAAGGAGAGGGATAGTAACTTACTTAGCCTAGGAGGATGAAGACATTAGGGGCCCTAGAGTCCTAGCATTCCAATCCCAAAAAAGGTTGTTTAGTAGGGGATTGCATTGGGCTTCCAGAAATGGTCCCAAAATTGAGCATAATAAAATGAGAATAAAAGGAATAACCACCAAATTTCGTCAAAATTGAATGTAAAATTATAGAGGTATACAATTTTCTACACTACACAATAAATTTCTTAGCATAATACTTAATGTTGGCTAGTGGTATCCATATGATTCACTTTGGTCATCTACTATAACATGGATTTCTAGATGTAATCATTGTTTTTTATGCTCCTTGGGGTATTGATCACTTAGTATGGAGTGACTAGTTAGTCATGACAATTATTTTGTGATGCATAGATCACCTAATATAAAAAAAACTTATTGCACAATTGAATCCATGTCATATAAATGAATCGACCCACATAACCCAACTTGTTGGCTATTGGAATTGATGTAGCTTGGAATATCAGTAGACCCCAAACATAATACAATTATCTAGTTTTTGGACCATGGAATCTCATTCTAATGATGTATTCTCATGTCTCTTTCTATAGGTGCACTTATGTGTTTTCGATTATATTCTAATGATGATACTTAGTGACTACGACAACCTTTACATTGAGGATTAAATTCACCTAATTGACTTGGAGTCTTTATTTTCCTTGGTACTAGCACTATCACATGTATTCATTTTTTATATATGCTTCATGTTTACTATTTTATCTATGTTTTCTTTCGTGATTTCTTTGTTTCTTATGTGTATAATTCATGTCTTATGTGTTTTTGTGTGTTTGCATCATGTATTATTTGTTGATTGAGTATCTTATCTATTCTTAGCATTTTAAATCCATGTTTGTTTCAAGATTATTTTATGCTTTGTACATGCCTTGTGTTTATCTTAATGTGTGTATCTTTTACTTTGATTGCTCTTGTGTGGGTTGATAGGACCCTAAAATTTTGGGGCCTTGCACATCCCTCAACTTAGAGTCATCATAAGTACCTTTCTCTTGGTTGTTCTTTCCTTTACAATGGTTATGAGTGTAAGTTCACACCCCCACTAAAAATGGGGGCTAAATTTAGAATTATAAATTATTTACCCTTACAATTCCATTCTCTATTTGGAACCTACTTTATTGAGGTGTTTCCTAGTTTATTTTAAGCCCATTTATGCTATATGTTACCCTAAAACTTAATTGCTAATCTTATACTTAATTTGTTGTCAAATGCCAAAACTAAGACTAAGTCCTATGTCACAAGCCTTGAAAATTGAGTTTCCTCTTTGGAGGGCTTATTTTGGGAGGACCTAGGAGCCTAATACCATAGTCCTAACAAAAAGGCCAAAAAAATGGTCACCTCAAGTGTCACATTTTGTGATCTAGTCTTAATATTTGTATTTGACCATTATGTGTCAGGTTTTTACCAAAAATTAACCTCGTGACCCTTATATAGAGAACATCATTCATCCTTCACAATACATCTTTAGTAGAATTACAATTAAATTGAAATCTAGATAAATGAAGGAATTGCCCATCAAACTATAGAATAACAGACTACAAGCATTCTACACTCAAGTATAGATTCATGTTTCTCATTTATTATTATCATGTTATTGTAGTAACACTTGTAGTACTTTCAAATAGCATTGTGTAATAACTTTTATGTGGAGATGCATGGGAGGGTCTCATACCTAAGGTAATCTTGTCATTTTAGCATTTTTCATTTACTTAACTTCTATCTCTTTGGAGATAAGTTCTCTTTTCATTAGGTCATGTTTTGTGTGGAGTGGGAACATGAACACAAGGTTTGAATTAGGCATGCGCTTGTAGAGCACAACCCTTTTCCCCCACTTTCTATGTGTTTTGGGGTAGATATGATAGTGGGAAAGTTATAGATGAATAGACTAGACAAAAATAGGTAGTGCAAAACCTTTTTTCCTTGATCAATAAAGGTTTATTCTATACAAAATTAATTTAAATAGAAGTTCATACATTAACTGAAAGAAAAATTTGTAGCTTGAGCCACTGTGGATATTTGTCATCTTTTAATCACCCTTGCATGATTACCATTTTGCACGACCATGTCTACCATTAAAATACATAGTTGTGCCTTCATTTAGCTACAACCATATCACCCTCATCCTCAATATCAATGTCTTGCATATCTTCCCAGATCTCATCCACCTTATTATCATTTAATGTAACCACCCTTTATATATCACATCAACCACATCATTCCCTTCCTACTTCATGTGCACGATTTTAAAATCACAGAACCAAGACAAATCATTTTTAATAAATTAAATTATAAATTATTAATTTTTCAAGACATAGTTTCATCTTTTATTATTGCATTAATAATGACTAAAGAATCCCCTTATAAATGTAATATAAGGATCAAGAGCTTTTCTGCCATCTTAATTGCTAGTAATACTACCTATGCCTTTGTTTGTTCCATCCATCATTTTTTTGGCTCCAAATGCTATAGGTAGTGATAAACTTTGAAAAAATGAAAACCCATGAACTAGACCTCCAAATGAACTTGTTTGTTACATTAATCTATATTTTCAATAGATAATTATACAAAGCTTCCATATTCTATTTTTAGTCTTCTTCTCAAGTCTGCACCACCTTCAAACTAGGGCACCCGACACTTCTATCCTACATAGTTATCTCTATATTTTAGTGCAAGATTCCTTTTTGTGTTCTTATTTCAGATTTGTCATACTATTTTTGTTTATCATTATGTATTACAGAAACACACAACTAATTCCAATAAGATGCAACCAACATAAATGTGAGTCCAAGAAAGTGTGGCTCTTACTTGTGATAAGAAACCCAAACCCACTCACACCTCTAATGTTGTATGGCTAAAACAAATTGAACCTATGTTAATGCACATGTTAGTCTAGGATCATTTTTCATATATTATAATAGTATATGTGAAGGTTGATGCGGTCATGAGTTAGAGGTTTTATGCATTGTGGTTTGATGTTTCTCCTAGGCATGACTATGATCCAAGGGTTCAAGACACTGAATAATCAAAATGGGGTATTTTATAGTCAAGAGGGAATTTAATCCCTAACTCAATGACTTGTCTATGTATTACTTCGATACCTTTGTCACATACCTATTTTACATTGTGGCATATTATTAATCTCTGTAGCATCCTAAAATTGCACCCTTTGCAATTTCGATTGCATTTGGGTCTTCACCTTAGTATTTGTGCCCCTTGGCTCGATTGAAGGCCTGATTATGCTCTTGCACATCATAAATGACATCTAACTCAAACTTGCACTCATCTCGCACCTTAATCCTACCCCAAAATAGGGTAGGATGAGGGTGTAGTGCTCTGGTCTTCACCAAGACTAGGGCGTGGTGCCATGGTCCTCCCTAAAAGGCACCTAATTTGAACCCTTATTCCTACTTTAAATTTGAGCGATATTTCTTTCTCCATGTCGACCTATGTTGGAAAATTAGTTAATTAATCTGATAGGCAGGTATATAAAGAGGATTTACCCTCTCATTTGGACATCTATCTATCACATACATCAACTAGTAAGAGCACAGATATGACATCAAGAGATCAAGCATCCATCAAGAACTCAAGCATTCAAGAGCAATTGAGAATTTGTAGTCTTCTTTTAAGCTTTGGAGCAACAATAGAGTCAAGATTCAAGCATTGAAGTGGAGATCTACATCCTATTTAATGAAACCCTAATTCCATGTGGAGGAAAGCCAAAATTCACAAGGTGGTATAATCATTTCAATTTCAGTCATAATTCAACATCTCCCTCAAAAGGAGAAAATTTCCTTTCAGTCATTTCAATTACATTTATCTCAATTTCATGGTTAATTCCAAAATTGGAGTTTAACCGAAGGCATGCCCCTATTCCCAACCTATTTCCCTTTCTTTTTGTGTGCAGGAAATAGGTGTGCAGTTGTATTTATGGAAATAAGCTTCAGACACAAAGATGGAACAACCCTTTTCGACGCATGGAAAATTCAGAGGACCAAGAGGTAGCACCACTGTCCCTTCTTTTTTAGGCCATTTTCGAAGGGAAAATCTGAATCAACTCATATTTCTAAGATCCAGGTGCATGACTCAATCCTACATTTGTACTTCAATATTTTCTTAGTTTTATCTTCAATTTCAGCACTTCCCTAAATCAACATTTCAACTTGCAAAAGAGGGAAAAACACACCATAATCTATCAATCCACTTAGTATTCATTCCTTATATGATTTGTGATTGAATCTAGTGGATTCCTCCCCTCTTTTGAATCTAAAGGAAACCTACCATCAAGCGAAAATTGATTTGGTGATTCCTCCTTCTATGTTGCAAATTGCCAAATCAAAATTTCCCCTTTACAATCTCAAATAGGAACGTAAATTTCACTAATTAAAATCAAATATTTTCACTCTATTTCTTCCTTGGTTGAAGATATTTCTCATGCCATATGCAATTTCATCACCTCCTTACTTGCTTTTTTTCCCCTAAATTATCCTTAGACTTTTGTTCTCTCCTTGAATTTGATAACTTTTCCCTAACCTCTAGCTTCTACCAACATTATTTTATGAAGATCTCAAAATTTCATGACATTTTAAAAATATTGCTTGCTTAAATCTAAGATCTACTACTTGACTATGACCTTCTCCATAGGCTTTTCTAGCTACTCCATGTTTTGTAAATTGACACATGATTTAAAAACATAAAAAATTACATATTAATAAAGTTTCATATTCCTTACAAGCTATTCATTAATTTTGAAAGTGTGTTTGAATAATTTCAACCATTAAAAATATATTTGGCTATGTGCAAGATCATGAAGGGCCAAAAAGTGGCGATATGAAAAAAATCCATGCTAACATTTTGCTTTGCTTGGATGTTAGTACATGTAGCCATGGCAAAAGCCAAAGCATAACAAATATTCAAAAAATATTGGATATCTGATATTGTTGAACTTATATAATATATTATTTATTATTAATATATATTATCATATATTAGTATTATGTATTATTAATATATATTGTCATATATTAATAATATGTATTATTAATATATATTATTATATATTAATAATATATCTTATTAATATGCAATGAAAAACATTGAAAAAGGTATTGGATATCCAATAGTATTAGATATTGGATCTGATACTTGTGGGTTTTTTAATTAACTAGACTGTGGCCACTCATGGGTTAGTTTTACCCACAGGTTTTGCATTTTAGAGTGATCCAATATCCGATTGGAGCTGATATCCAATTCATCAAGCAATTTTTCATCAAATCTAAGCATCAAGTATGATTTTTTTTTCGATTTCCTTGTCTTTCTTATCATTCATCTGCATTTTTTGATTTGTTTTCTAATATTTTAGTTATACAATATTTTTTTTTAATTTCAAATACACTATGTTGTTTGAAATATGTTGATTAAATCTAAATCATTAGCTTCAATAAGGTAAAATGGCTAATAACAATGAGAATCCACAACCACCAAACTCTCTGCTACCAAACCCCCCTATCAATTCATGAGTTAATTGGTCAAAATTTGGACCAATTGAGGGGCATTTTTGATGTCTATAACACAATCCCTCATCTATCCCCCATGTTAGATGCACTAAAGGCAATAATTTTTCAATCTAGAAATTGTCACCACTAAGCACAATGTCATTCTTTTATGGCGAGACACCATGAGGGAACAATATACGAATGGCTTGTGCTATGATGAGGTGAAGAACCTCAAGATATCTAAAGCTTAAATTTCTACCATATTTGTTAACCCCCACACCAAACAACCCGTAGATGTGAAAAAACAAAAAAAATCCTTCAAATGGTGTCAAAATGATGTTATGCGAGATAAATTTTGGTATTGTTGGTGGATGGTTTTTAATAGGCTACCTAACAACAATCTGGATGTGCTAATTTACTTCATCAAGAAATTATATGCCAAGTTTGTTTTAGGCAAACATGTCAAATAATTTGATATCAAACATTTTTAGGGCGTGGGGGGAGGTATGCCCTAGGATATACCTAGGGCAGTTCAAGTAGTATAGGGCCCATATGTTCCCCCTCCTCGAATTTCTCACATGCCTCTAATACAACCTCCAGATATTATTGTTGAGGAAATGTAATGGACTATATCATCTATTCACTATTTGAGTGGCCTTTTGGTTTCTCAAGCTATGGCACTAGCTCAACCACATGTTATGATGATAGCAATGGATTGGGTGGTGCTAATACATCCTCCTCGCATCCACATATTTGTCTGCTGCATAATTGTACTATGTGTCATCAAATGTGCTTAGGTCCTCTTAGATAGATTTTTGATCATACCATCGACACATATGGTTATGAGATACATGATATGGTTGGTGCACTAGATGCAGAGACGATAGGGATTGAAGCACACCTTGGGCAGTCCTCACATGCTAGAGAGGAGGAGGTACCTTCATCGTACACTGACAATGTAGTGGTAAGACTTGTAATTTCATGGTGCATTTTATTTTAAATGAATATTTATAAGAGAGAGTATTAAGTACTAATGTTTGTATACATGATCTATTTAAGAGTTGATTTCTTAGGAGGAGTTATCACAGGTCCATGACACCACCCTCTCAGCCATTTCATTTGGCCTTGACATCTATGCGGTATATATTTTTGCACTTAGTCATTTACATTTTTTTATTGTATACATTCTTGTCATTTAAATTATCATTAATTAGATTATATATTAAATTGCATGTTTATCTTATTTTACTCTTGTAGGACACACCTAGTGTGAGTGCAATGTTGTGCAATCTAGACTCTGGAAGTGCAATTAGAGACAAGGGAAAGGTAATTGAACATATATTTGATTGAATTAAGAGCTTAAAGAAATTATATAATTATTATTCATGTTTACATAGATTGATAGTTTCACATACTTATTGTTTTTATGTACAAGGAATTGTTGGTTTCACATCCTTGTTGACTACTTCCACAATACCCGAAGAAGCAAAAGAAGAGATGCCTTAGGTATGTGTTTATTTTATTTTGTGTTTAGTAAATATGTCCCCATCACTAAAAATCATATTCTAACTTGTATGAATGTTATGTTTTTGAACATATATAGGTTGTATACAAAAAACATCGATAACATCCCTTCTCTACCATAGGCATATTCTAGGACTCTAGAGCATCCTAAGAGAAGACATGAAATTGAGAAAATCACGAGTTAAATTTTAGTATTCAATTATAGTTCAATGTATATTGATTTTGATGTTGATTTTTTTTAATCTAAATTGTGGTTTGAGTTTTTCTTGTGCAGGATCCTTTAAAGCCAAAGAGTGCTTTGAAGAGGATTGATTTTGATGATCCATCAGTAGTTTAGGATGTGATAGAGACATTTTCAGATACATACATGTCTATTTGGCATGTATATTTTATATATGAACACACACTTGTAATTATTCTATAATTTGATATATAGAAGTTGAGATTTGATATAATTTGTTCCCCGTGTGCATGTCTTCATTCTTTGAAACTTTAATCTTGAATGTAATAATGAACAAGGGCATGTTATTTGTATAACCTTGAGATTTAATATAATTTGTTCCATCTAAATCTTAAGTGTTAAATTTGGTTTCCTAGGGAAACTTCATGAAATTTATTGACCATATTGGTATTGTTATTAATCATAACACAAATGCTTAGTAATGAGAAAATACAAGTAAACAAAATTGGATTTGATTTCATGTTCTACCTCCTATGCTTTTTGACATATTTAAGCTAAAAAATTTAATTGTTTGTGGATGTAATAAGTATGGTTTATTTCACTTAGTAATGACAGAGGACAAGTAATTACAAAATTTCAAAATTCATCATAGGAACAAACCTATTGGATATTGCTATTGATAGGATATATTGTTGTCATTAATGTCAACATATTCCTATGTTCAGTGTTGCAGTGTTCTGGTATTTGATCTATTGTGCTCCAAAATGATTATATCCCGAGTTACGGATTTGGGAGAGTGTTTTGGATGTTCATGTGTATCTTCAATTCAGATGATTCGTGATTTGGTTCTCCGCAAGTTATCTTTCTAGTCCCAGTTGTTGTTGTTCAGTGTTCTTGAGTATTAGCGTGTTGATTGATGAAGATTTGATTAAGTGGTGTTGGTGTAGCTATTGTGGATGGTTCTAACATTCTTGTTGGTGTTTCCTAATCGTGTCCTATTTTTTTTGCTAGTCTGCATTGATCATTGTGCGTGTTATTGAGGATCTTATGGGTCCGATGATGTTCTTCATGTTATGGAACATTTTTGGTGGTGTAGTGTGTTGTAGATGATCTTGATGAGATTTCTGGTAGTTTTACATGTTCATGGATTTAATTTGGGTCCATTCTATGTTGTCTTAGTATTGTATTGGTCCAGTGATTGATCTATGTATCGTGTGATGTAATTTTGTAATTAGGTCTTAAGGGTTCAGTTGACCTTGTAGTCAAGGTTGATGCTTTGTATAAATAGGTGTCATATTCATGCAATTTGGATATCAGTGTTGTGTCTTCATTATCAAAGAATGGTGTATGTGTGAATAAGAGAACTCATCGTTCAGTGAGAAGTGTAGAGAAGAGAGACATTGCAGGGCAGACAAATGTACTTAACTAGAATTGTCATTAGGCATTTGGAGATGTTATTCTTTCAATTCATGTAAACCTGATTGTTGTCTGAATGTTCATGTAAGGTAGTGAGCCTTCCCTGAGGGTTGTAGCCTTCTAAGTTATTGTATTTTGATTAATGAGAGTATCATCTTATTGTGGGTAGGTTCCCACCATTGTCAGAGATTACTTTAGTGGCGAATATTCGCCAATGGTAAATTTTTCACGTCGGCCATGTCAGAAATGGCGAATATTTTGTACCATCTGGGGGTGGCCATGTCGCTAGATGATTATCAATTTCCGTCAAAGTCACGGCCCGATCGCCATATGTTTTATGCAATTAAATGTTTCTATGTGATGATTTTGCCAATACAATATATGGTGGACAAACGGTAAATTTAATTATTTCACCTACACTCTCTGAGGTTGCCTTAATAGATGACCTTAATTTGCCTATAGGCATGTGAAGATTAGTTAGCCAGGGGGACCCAATTCGCCCGACATCTTACCGATGTGTGTCTCCAGTCACCCCAACTTTCACCAACTATATTGTATTCGCCTATTATTTGGATGACCTATAATCACCTCAAAATTTACATAATTCATATTTGGACGACCTATAATCACCTCAAAAATTACATAAGTCATGTTATAGTTACGCGGGATTCGCCAAATATTTGTATACCATATAAAATTCCCGCGGAATTCGCCACATAAGGATTGGTATAAATACATGCAAAGATCAGATCTATCTCAACACAATCTGGTGGGTTCTAGGCTCTGAATTCTGATCAATGGCAAAGTTTTAGACCAAGGAAAATCATTGTTGTTGACTGTATTGGTGACTTCTAGTTACCTAAAGCCTAAAGGTGAGCGATCATATTTTTGAAGTGGTATATTATACATTATAGTCTATTATTGCTTCTTCAGCAAATCGATATTTTTTTGGCAGCCTTTATTTCATTGGAGATGTCGAATAGGAAGAGGGGTAGGAAACCTGAATGTGGGGAAGGCCAGGAGAGGCCAACAAAAAGTAGAACGTTGTCTTCGTACTTTGGCATTGGAAAATATTGTGGTACTGGTGAAAATCAGGAAGGTACATCATCACAAGTACAAGTACAAAATTCACCACCTGCACCGCATGTTGAAGATGGCGGCGAACTTGATATCTTAGATAAGGATGATCTTGAAGAAGATTATCTGGTAGATACCCAAGTTAGCCGGAATGATATAATCAACTTGGGTGATAATGCCATTAATGATAATGCACGAAAGGGGAAAAGAAAAGCCATATCAAAAAATGGTGAACCATAATCAAAAAAGGATCGGAAGTGGGATATGTCAGTGAAGAATTTTCAAATTAATTGGGCATCGAAGTATCCATTCATTAAACTGGTGGAGAATCCAATTGAAGGCAAGCCTCCAATAGAATGCAGGTGTAAGATTTGCACTTGGAAAAATAAGAAGGAAATTAGGTTGCAGCTAAAATTTGACACCATAGAAAAGCATATGGGTAAAGTTTATGAAAAACAAATGATAGACGGGGTTGAAAAATTAGTGATAAGATGGAAAACAAAGGATGAATGTAAGCATGTGAGGAATGCCGAAGAGTATTATTTTCGTAAGAAATTGTAGATGAAGCCTGCTAAAGTTAAAGGTTTTATTGAAGCATTTTTTGGAAAAGCAATGCAAATAGAACAACTGGGAAAAGTTGTTCAGTTAATCGTTGTTTTTCATATCTTGAGCAGAGGGTGTGCTATGACAGATTTCCCATCAACTAGTGGTTTATTACACTTTTCGAAAGTTCCTAACTATCCTAATAGACACTGGTCAGTAAACAATGGATGGGAATGGGCAAGTTGTCTTGCTGAGGTTGAAAAAGATGTACAGGAAAAAATAAGAGAGTCAAACTTCATTGCATTTTCTTTAGATGAAGTTACGGCAATAGACAATACTTCATGGGTATGCATGCATGTTTATACTGTAGAGAATCATACCGGCCAACCTCATCTACTATTTGTTGCTAAAATGAAGGAGAGTGCGATAGTGGAAAATTTATTTCAACTAGTAAAGAGAAGTTTAATTGAATATGGAGGTATAAATGACATGACGGTAGCCAAAAAATTGGTTTGTGTTGGAGCCGATGGAGCTTCAATAATGCAAGGTCATAGGAACAGTCTTTGTACAAAGATTGAAACTTCATTTGCACCGTACATTACTGCAATTCACTGCATGGCTCACAGAATGAATCTAGCTTTTGGAATTGTGAGCAAGTTTGCTTTGGTTAAAAAAATTGAAATTTTAATCAGAGAGCTCTACTCACATTTTTGTCGAAGTCCCAAGTGATTTATGGAATTTCAACACTTTGCTGATGAATTAACTGATGGGAACAAGCTTCTCAAGGATAATGATACCAGATGGATCTCTCTTGGATGGTCTAGTGCGTCGAGTGTTTTCACAATATCCATCCTTGATTGGACTATTTCACACAACTCGCGAAGAATCAGATCAACCAAAATTTCCTGAAATTCTTGGCAGGTTAAGTAATTTAGAGACTCTTAACTTTAGCAGCTCTTCTACCCATGCTAGAGGAAATGAGGAATATTATGAAGACTGCCCAAAAAAGAGCTTTGTATATTGCAGAATATGCTATGCTGCATAAGATGACATGCATGACCCTCGACAATCTCTATCGAAATCAACCAACACTATCTGATGAAAAATTTGCTAAGTGGCGGACACTCACAGATTTGAACAATCTTGATAAATTTTTACAAATCAGTGCAGATGGGGAGGTATGTGCCAATGTATGGGGAGTTGAGATACCAATGCACTTCTATGCCATGGTCGACCCCGAGGAACCAGGAAAGCGCCCCAGGAAGAAACTAGCAAGAGTTACAAAGGAAGATTTCGACAATATTGTTGAGACTGTAACTACTTCCGTGAAGAAAATTGCATAT
Source organism: Cryptomeria japonica (assembly GCF_030272615.1). NCBI lineage: Eukaryota > Viridiplantae > Streptophyta > Pinopsida > Cupressales > Cupressaceae > Cryptomeria > Cryptomeria japonica. Next base: position 524,290,003 of record NC_081405.1, read on the forward strand.
GATCTTTCCTCAGAAATTAGAAGTAGATTCCCTCCTGACAACCTACTTGAAGCCATGTCTATTGTGTTTCCTCATTATTGGACCCTTAACAGTGCATTTGATTTTCGAAGTAAGCTACTGACTTTGATAAAACAATTTTGCATATCCAAAGAATTGAATGGAGTAACTATAAATGGAATATTAGATGAAACTCATCTTCAAGAGCAATCATCTCATTTTGCATACACTATGAAAGAACAATATGCCAAAATGGAGAACCCCTGCAAAGAGGGATCAGTAACAAGGCTTTGGAAATATATAGCTGAGAATGCATCCTTGCGTGATTCAATGCCAGGATATGTGAAGCTTGCTGATTTATGTCTTACCATGATATTGGGTTCAGTGGAAGATGAGAGAGTTTTCAGTGCTTTGGGGTTCCTAAAATCAAAGCTAAGAAACAAACTAGACAAAAAATTGGAAAATTGCTTGAGGCTCTATACATCTAGATATGATGTCCACACTTTTCCTTATGATAGGGCACTACAAATCCGGAGGTCCAAATGTGAAAGAAGAGGTTTGGGAAACAATTCAAACCAAAGTGCCAGTGGGACTAGTGGACCTACTAGTAGCATTAAGATGTAGTTCGGCGAAGATATGCAGACTTAGACTCAGAGTAAAGAAACCACAAATGATAATCAAGAAAGCACTAAATTTGATGAGGATGAATGGTAACTGTAAGAGATTGGTATTTATTAATCTTATTATTGTATCTCATCATTCATATTACAAAAGCATATTACTTTTTGCAATTAGAATTTAATACTGATTTGTAATTTTATTTTTCAATTTTATATTTCCAGATTTAAAATAGCATAATAAAAAAAACCATAATGTGTTTATTGAAATAGAGATGTTTATTGTTTATTTATACATGTTTGAGTTTCAAATCTGTGTGATACATTTTAGAACCATATGATAAATTTCATTCAATAGTAATACACATGTCGAGAACTTAGATTTTGATTAATTCTTTCAAAATATAGCTATATGATACAATTCATTCAATAGTAATACACCAATCTGTGTGATTCTCCATGCCAATTGTAAAAGTGAATACAAAGTTTCAGAACCCTTTGCAAATGACCCTGAATTCCCTTTTATAGAAACAAGAGAACAACAACTCTTGTGTGATTCTCCAATGTCCATGCAAAAGTGAATACACAGTTTCAAAACCCTTTGCAAAATTGCAAATGACCCTGAATTCCCTTTTATAGAAACAAGGGAGCAACAATAGCTTCAGGTCGAATTGCAAGTTTGCAACATGTGAACACTGAACATCAAAATCACAAACTCAACACATATTTATATGGCCATCACAGGCCGTATTAGCAATTTAACATCTGCTGCATGTTTGATGTCTCATGTTCAAAAAATAGAGTTCAAAATTAAATATTAATTCACGCCATGAGAAATTAAACATAGATAATAGTAGTGCCTAAAACCTACTAATTAGAAGTAGAGAAATGCATAAATGTTAAAGCAAGGGAGAATTTGAGAATACAAATTTACTGGCTGAAGTTTTGCACTGTGCATCATAGATTCATAGGCTGGATTAGCAAAATAGCAATAGCGAGTGCTATTTTTTTCCTATTCATAAACAGAAAAAACATAAAACCTTGAAATTAAGAATAAAAGAAAAAAATTGTGCAATACATACTATGATTCTTAAGAATTCTGTGCCAGTTTTTGTAGGGTGCTCCACTCTTCGTCTGATGGAAGGTCAATATTCTGTAAACTATGGAAAGTCAACTCCAACTTTGTCAACATTCCATATTTAGAAGATTTACTTGACATCACTATTTCATCCAATACTGAATTTAGAGTTGTAAATTGTTGGATGAATTCCAGAAAGCTTTTGGGAGTTGTGTCCTTTAGAAGCAAGTCTAAATCAGACTTCAATTTTATCTCCATGATTTTTTTGTAAGCTTCTTCTCCAATGAATTTTTTTTCTTGTGTCAACAAGCTTAGGCAAACCAAGTTTAATCAAATTATTTTTCTTTTCTTGTAGCTTCATTATCTTTTTTCCACAACTGTCCATAATTCTGATGTTTCCCTTAGCTTCTGGCATTTTTGAATGATAGATGATGTCTTAATTGTGGCATCAATGCAGCTCTTAATTCCCTTGGATGCCAAGTAGCTATCACTGGAACTGTAGACTACTTTCGAAATCTTTTTTGCCATTTCCTCTTTTGAATAAACATGTGTGCTCTTCTCATAGTGCCCTTTGATTTTAAAAAAAAATTGTCTCATACTTTCAGTCAATTGAAACCATTCACACAACTTCTCACTCTGCATTATTTGCCACCAAATGTTTTCTTGTATATGCTTCATTGTATTTTTCATATTATCTTTCAATCTATCCTCCAAAGTTTTTTATTTTATCATTTGCATTGTGCAGGTCTTCTTTCATTTGTGCACATTTTTTTCTTTCTTCCTCTACTTCCTCTTGCAAAAGTTTTTCTTTTTCCTTCCCATGATCTAATAAGTCCTATAATTTTTTCATTTTGGCGGCAGCAGATTCTTAAATTTTGTATAATTTTTGAAAACTGGCTTTTTCCTCAACAATTTTATTACTGCTTTTAGCTAGTTTTTGTGTCAGGTCCTTCAATTCTGCATCCTTCTTCTCTTGCTTTGCAATTTCTACTGTAGAGCCCGAATTTTTTATCCTTTTCTATAAATAATTGCACTTGCTATCTACTACTTTCCTCCTTGATTTTTTCGTTTTCCAGGTCTTCTTGTAACTTTTCTATTTGTTTCTCCAGTTTATTTTTTTCTCTCTCCACCTTTAGCAGTGAAGTGTAGACCACTTCATTAGTCCTTTTTGACTAATTTTGTTCACATTATGTACTTTGGAAAAATCCATTTGGAGTGTGCTAACTTGAAATTGAGAGGGATCTATTTGACTGTGTGGTGGATTTTTAATCTTTAGATGGGCCCGGGGGCATAACAACCATGAGCTCCATCATATCTTTTTGTGGGTCATATGTTGGAAATACCCTATTCCTTGCAGGCTGGTCGTTTATAAATTTAGACACAGAATTCCTATGAAATGCTTTCTTTTTTCCTTTATTTGCTTTTGTTGTGTGTTCATATTTTTCATAGTAATCATGAAATTGAAAATCTAGGCTTGCTGAAGCAATTGAATGTTTGAAAGGTGACATAGGAATACCATAGGCTCCAGTTCCACTTATTCCTGTGGTTTTAACTAATGCTTGACCAGGATTACCAACAACAGTTCCTGATGCTGTCCCACTCCCACTGACACTTTCATGTGTAGTTTTCATAGTCTTTTGAGGTGTGTGATCTGAAGCTACAAATGATTGATTTGTAGTGTCAGTGGCACTTGATATAGAACTCTCAATAGTATGAGATTGAGTATCTACCTCTAGTGGCCTCTTGTGAGAGATATTTTGTTGTTGCCCTTGTCCAACACTAATTACAATGACACTTGATTGAACAATAATAGGAATACTATCCCCAAATTCCCCACCAGTGGCAGTGGCACTTGATTCACCACCAATGGGAATACCATGATGTGGTGGTGGTTGTGGATTTGAACTAGAAACAAATGTAGGTGGACCTTGAGGGTAATGAGTAGTACCTATCCCTGATGAATCTGAAGAATCAAGTCCAATGACTAGTCTATAAGGACCTTTTGATTTTGACCCTAATGGATTGTGTACCTGAAGTGGATACCAAATGCCCTCTCCTCTGGGACCTAGACCACCACCTTCAAATCCCATTTTTTCCACAATGCTTGCCCCTTTGATATATTTCTCTTTCATTGCCTCATTAACTGCACCTAATATTGTAGGGACTGTAGTAGTTGTTTGAGTGGGCTCAACCTCAGGCTCATACTGATCAACATCTTCACTCCTGTCATATGATGTTGTGGGATGCTCCATATTCCACAATTTGCTAAACTCTGCATCCTCGTCGATGCTCTCAAATTCTGCACTTGTCTTTGGTTCACCGAGATTCCTCCTCATAGTCCAAAAATCATTTATTTTGGTTTGAGTCCAATAATTCTCTTTACATTCATGTAGAATTGATTTGGGAATACTTTTCTTAGATGGATTAGCAGATTTTAGGTAGAAATTGTAGGACCTCCTATTTTGGATGTCGTGGCCCTCCATAATTTGTGATGAAATTTCTTCTGTTGAAATGTTATTGTCAGCTACAATTTTCTCCATCTCTTTTTTAACCTCATCCCAAGAGTCCTTGTTTCTAAGATTGTCTAGCAATGGTTACTTTCATGTTGACATAACGTTGAAGAGTTCCCATTTTTCTTAAGCCTTGCTTGAACTACACCAATTGGATCATATTGCCAGAGACCCTCATCACCAAAGTTAAAAACTGTCAAGAAATCATGTGCCACAATGAATGCTTTTCTCTTAAATGTGAACCCTCCACATGAGAAAGGCAAGGAAGGAAATATGCTCTTCTTTTGCTGACTATGGAAGTGCCTATTTGTGCTCTCCAATTGCCGTACACATTCTAATGCAAATACCCTCTCTATCACATGTATTGGAAGTCTGTATGGTTTTATTGTCGATCCATAAAACCTTAACATAGTGAATTCTTCCATGAAGAACCACTCAACCAATTCTATTTGACTTCTGAGTTGAATGCAATCTCTACAAGACACAGGCAACCTAGGCATTGGAGTGCTTGTAATTTCATTATACATTTGTGCCAAAAAGAAGTCTACAAAATGGTTGTAGTTCTTTCTGTTACCATGCATCCTTATCTTTGGGGTCCAATCATATATTGGATAGTCTATTCTCTTCCCAGTCTTCTCATCAATCTTATAGCTCATAATTTGAATCTTGTTGGTCTCAAATATTGCATGATACTTGGATAGAAGGAGATAGCACAAGTAGGATGAGAACCTAAATGTCTTAAATGAACCTTTTTTGATCATTAGTAATTGTTTTTGCATGGATTTTACAATGTGCTCAATAAAATTATATCTTACTGGCTGACCTGCACAATGGATATTATAAATAATTTCAAGAAGGCTTGCACCCACTTCCCTATCATTTTCCAATCCCAGGCAAAATGATAGCAAGGAAATAGTATCCCCAACCCATGGAACAAAATTTTTAGAATCATAAGGAGGCTTATGATTCTGATCCAACACAATACCAGTACCAATCTTTATTTGAGCTTTGATAAATGAATCTCTGTGACTTGGATCGAGACTCTCATAATTCCTTGCCATCTTTTCAAGGTCAATTTGGACGTTTGAATTTTGGGCTTCAAATCCTAGGTTCAACAAATGAGCAAATTCTCCCTCGTTTATGGATAGAATTTCCTCTTTTGTATTTTTATTGACAATTGCTTTTTTATCTTCATCATAATTTTTGGTCCATACCATGACAAAATTAGGGCAAGGGAATACTTCAGGTAACACCATGCTTCCCAATCCAACATCCCACGATGCGATTTTATTTGTTTTTTGTTGTAACATTGGGTTGAAAATAGTAAATTTTGCCCTGGATTGATCTGCCACCTTACTAGACGATGTATATCTAATATCTATGATACACTTTTCACCATGGATAGCAGGGTCATAAATATCATGGTATTCATCAGTGAAACCTGGTGTTTTAACCAATTCGGTTAGGTACATTTTGTTTTTCACTTGGCTTCTTGTTGAACTACTGCTTCCCGTTTTCCCCATCACTATTATTGTTAATAATTCAAAATAATGCTAGATAAAAACTTGAAAATGCTAACCCTCAAATTGGACCACGAGATTACTAAAAGCAAAAAAGGCGGGATGTAGGTGTTCTAGATTTTATCCGAAAATTGGAATTTTCTATTTCACTAGATTGGCGCAGACAGTCTCTATTGCAACTTGCATTCCTCAATCTAGTAGCTGTTTCTAAATCTCCCTCGATTTACAGGTTTATCCAAGAAATGAAAGACGATTATGATTTACGAGTCTCTTATTTTGAAAACTCTAAAAAGTAGAAAAGTAAAACCTAAAGGGTAAAATATCAAGAATCATGTTGTAATTTTATTAATTACTATTAATAACTATTCGACGACGAAGGACAAAACATTCATTACTTTAGTATAAATTCTGAGGACATTAAGAATCATGTTGTAATTTTATTAATTATTATTAATAACTATTCGATGCTGAAGGACAAACATTCACTACTTCAGTATAAATTCTGAGGACATTAAATGTAATACGTTCAATTCTGGGCGAAGTTCTCCCAAATGTGTTCACTTCCCACATTTGGGCCGAAATCCACCCTAAGTTGTTGATCTTTGCTCATCCAATAGACGAGGGACCAAGGTACCTGTCGTGACTTTACGGGTCTGTTCAATAATTTTAAACTTCCATCCAAAAAAGTGCTTTACAGACTTACTTATATTTAATTAAATTTAAAACGTTTCAATTTCGGGTGAAGTTCTCCCAAATGTGTTCACTTCCCACATTCGGGCCAAATTCCACCCTAAGCCATTGACCTTTGCTCATCCAACGGATGATGGTACTTGTTGTCAGTTATTGTGGGTCCCATCACTTCTACCAGTTTTCAGGCACATCACCATACTCGTGTCACTTTTCTGGGCAAAGTTCTCAGAAATCTGTTCACTTCCCACATTCGCCCCAAATCCACCCTAAGCCATTGATCTTTGTTCATCTGATGGTCGATGGTACCGGTTTTAAGATGTAGTGGGTCCCATGACTTTTGCCATTTTTCTGGCACGTCACCATACTCGTGTCACTTTTTGGGTTTGATTTTTAGTCTATTTAATCATTTTAAACCTCCGCCCGAAAAAAAGCTTTATAGACTTAATTATATTTAATTAAATTTAAAATTTCCAATTCTGGGCGAAGTTCTCAGAAAGGTGTTCACTTCCTACATTCAGACCAAAATCCACCCTAGCCGTTGATCTTTGTTCATCCAATGGTCGATGGTACCTGTTTAAGATGAAGTGGGTCCCACGACTTCTACCATTTTTCTGAAACGTCACCATACTCGTGTTACTTTTCGGGTCTGTTTTTAAAGTTTATTTAATCATTTTAAAATTCCTCTTGAAAAAGATTTATAGTTTATAGACTATAGACTTAATTCTATTTAATTAAATTTAAAATTTTCAATTCCGGGCAATAGTTTGAGATAACTATTAAATATAATGTTAATATTATTTATAAAAATTTGAAATTCAAAAATAGTATAAAACATGAAACTTAGTTTCTAGAATAAAACAAATAACTAAATAAAAATATAAATTTTGATATGCAATTTGAAAGGTAAAAGTTTAATATTAAAAAGAAAACATTCAATATTAAATCTAAAATATTAATTTAAAGTTTAACAAAATTCTTTGAAAATATGTTTATGATATATAATTTTCAAAAATAGTTTAAAAATATATATAAAAGTTCAACATAAATTTAGTCTATTAATTTAAAAAAATGTGCAACTGCAATCCTCAACCTGTTAAGGCGAGCAAATTTGGAAAGTACAAATGCCAAGGTGGCAATTAATTGTTGCACAAGGAGTTGTCTGCGACATGCTGCACGAAAGGAGGAAGGGGAGGATGGCAGGAAATCTTTTTCTTGATCTCATGGCATTAATGTCTTATCGTGCACATTCATTACCCGACCTATAAGATGGAGGTAGATTTTTTTACCTTTTGATCTATGTACCACTTTTTGCTTTGAAGCAGCTGCAGAACAAATCTGTAGTTCGTAGAATCGTACCTTCTGTAAGACATTTTTTGCAAGAAGTGATTTTGAAATTGCAGGTGACAATGGAGGCCAATTTCACACTTCGAACATACAAGAAGTTGGTGCCCTTTTTGGACAAAGTATCTGATAAACGAATGCAAGGACTATTCAGGTTTAAGGAGGAGAAGTTGTGGGCAGCACCTCGACTGATGCTTGTGGAGGAGGTGGCACATCTCAATCACTGGTATCGAACTAACATGAAGGTTTACTCTCTGATTATGGCATGGCCTGTGAATTCGAACTAGAAGTGGAAAAGGTAAAACTCACATTGGTCAAATTGATTGATGGGGAGTTTTCGATTAACCTGGATTCAATCTTGGAGTGGGTGGTGCCAAGAGTTGGCATTCGAATTAAGGAAGGGGATGACCGGGAGGAATTGCTTCCTTTTATTTGTGGCCCAGAGGATGAAATCAAATACCAATACCATGAACGAGCCCGAGTGGGGTGGGAAGCGATGAAACTCTTTGTTAAATTAATGAGGGTGGATGAAGTTTTGAATGCTTTACATGTGGTGGCAAGGATGGAGGTTGGTAGGGAATTGAGAGATAGGGATGAAGAAGGAAGGGCCATGTAGCTACTGAAAAGCTTGGAGGGTGACCTCGACTTTGGGTTCCTAAACTGCATTCCAAAAATGAAAGTTGAAGCGACAAAAGGGAAAGCCAAAGCATCAACCTCCGATGAGGGAAGGGACTGGGAGGAGGCGACCCAGGGGGATAGTGAGACTGAGTGAGTGGCCTATCAACAATAAACTAGTTTTTTTGTCTGCTTGCTATAAGCTATGGGCAAATTTTGTATCTTGAAACTTTTCAATTAATTGAATGAAAAAACCTTTACCGATAAACTTTTGTATCTTGCAAATTTTGAAATTTTGTATTTTGAATGACTATATAGTATATATTTATAAAATTATAATCAACCATAATCAATGTACAAATAATTAATGGATTGAATTGAATTTTTTTTTTATAGCATTACATAAAAAGATCATGGTATTAAATTTATTTCCATTGTTTAACAAATAATTGAAATAATGTAGCTCATATACAAAAAGCATTTGAAAGAAATTAATTAATAAAAATGAAATAGAATTATAGAAAGCATTTTTATATCCATAAGACTGTAAGAGGCAAAGTGAAACAAACTGAAATTTGAAAAATTATCATTAATATTTATGCTTTTGAAATTTATAATTTTTTCATCTGAGACTTGAGTCCCCCAAAAACTTAAAAGCCAAAATGAGTGAGCCACTAGCAGCCTGTTAGGGTTCAAGGACATAGGAAAAAAAACTATAGGGGGGTGGGGCTAGGGCACAGGTAGTGGAATTGTTTACAATTTTGCCCTAAGAATCTAGCCCTCCTTCCATGTAGAATTCTTCAGACATCATAAGCTGAGAGAATTCTTCAATCCACATGTAGTTTGGAAAGTCATCCAGGAGGAACCATTTACGGAGGAAGTCCCTACCAATCCATGCCCATTTTCTATGATGCGTCAGCTTCTTCACACAGCCTCATTGGTGAATGACCCAACCTCCTTGTAGACTGATTGGAGGGTTGGGTCTCTAACGGAGCCTAGAAAGGCCCTTTGGTCCTCTACAGAAATGCTTCTCAAGCTGATGAGAGTGTCCATCTTGAGAAAACAGATTAACAAATTAAACAACCTAAGCAGTGAGCTTATAAACCTAAAATATCGTGAGCAAAGGCTAATTGAAGATGAAAGAAGCAGAGATCGTATATAAATTGTTGAAGCTCTTGATTGTAATAATTACTTCTTTGATAGTATTAATTGCTATAAAAATTTTTAAATCTTTCGTATCTCTGCAAATCTTTCCCGTAAATGCACTATTGTGCAAAAATGGAAACAGCTATGAACCAGTACCAAATTGGCAAGTATCAAATTGGAAGTTGTGGGGACAGAGTGGATTGCCGTAAGTGAATAGATATATATTAAATGAATGAAATTATCGATTGTGATTTGTGATATTTGATACGTGTCTATTGAATACAATTCCATTCCGGACACTTTCTAGTGAGCTATGTTCTCTTCAGAAAATTGGGCCAAAATAAAACTTCAGCCATTGATCTATGATCATCAAATGGTTTAAAATCATTGATAGATTTTAGGTATGTGTCACCCTTTACGTGTCAAAGAGGCCGCGCTTATTGATACATCATGCAGAGTGTGGACTCAATGTATTATGTGATGTGATGTCTATTAATGGCAATGAATTTATGAAATCGCCAATGAATTATATATTGTACCATAAATAACAAAGTATTCTCCAAAACAAATTAAATAATTTTCAAGCGGTGGATAAAAATCGCTAATACATTTAAATAATTTTCAAGCAGTGGATAAAAATTTCCAATACATTTAAATAAGTTTTCCTTCAGAGTAAAATTTTTCGCTCATACAATTATATATTTGTTCCTTTTAACAATAATTATTTGCCTCCCACAATAAATATTTTCCCCATAGAACAAGGTACTATTCGCTAGAAATTTATGGCATTTTCGTACCCTAGAAAAAAAATCGCCAATTCAAAATAAATTTTTCCTCATTAAAAAAAACAAAAAACGCCATCGATATGAAAATTTCTCCCCGAAAATAATGTCTGATTTGCCAGGATTTTACACAGTTGCCGATTTCTTAAAGTTATCCCTGACCATGGTTCTTCCCTTAATTGGGTTTTCCATGTCAAATTATTCATTTTATGTGAGTTGTTATTGTGTCTATCTTTGTTCTTGTTGAAATTGATCAGATTTGAAGTTGTGCTTAAATTGTTAGATTCAAAGAAAACTGAATCACCCCCCCTTCTCAGTTTTCCTTCATTGTTGTTGCCAACAATTGGTATCAAAGCTAGATCATCTAGAAGAAGCTTGACTACTTGAGGAGATCCAATATGACAACCTATGTTTTCAAGAAAGAAAGTATGAGATTTGATGGAAACAATTACACTATATGGAAGGACCAGATGGAGTGGCATTTGAAGTGTCTTGGAGATGACTGTTGGAAGATTGCAAAGAATACATACAATGTTCCTCATAATGATCTGGTGACTGCAAATGAGATCAAGGATTATGAACATAATATAAGAGATAAAGAAGCATTGCTGAGTGCTCTGACCGATTCAGAGATGACTAATGTGATGGGATTGCAGACTGCACATGAGACTTGGGAAAATTTATAGACCTTGTATGAAGGAGATAAACATGTCAAAGTTGCCAAGCTATAGAGTTTGAAAGGAAAGTATGAGATGTTAAAGATGGGAGAAGATGAGAACATATCATCCTTTATGGTTAAAGTAAATGAATTTGTCATGAACATCAGATGTGTCGGTGGAACTCTTGAAGAAGATGAGATTGTTGCTAAATTGTTGAGATCCTTTCCTCCTTACAAATCTAAAGTTGTTGCTATTGATGAGATCCAAACTATGACCACTGTGACAAGAAGCATGCTTGTTGGTAAACTTGTTGCCTTTGAGTTGAGTGAATTTGGAGAATCACATGGTAAATTTGAGAGTGCATTTAAAGCTTCTACATCCGGGAAGCAAAAGTATGATGTAGGAGAAAGTTCATCTAGGGTTTCTAGATATGAAAGAGAAATGAGAGAGATGGGAGAACATGAAAGATAGTTGGATGAGCTTGAAGAAATTTTTTCTTAGAGATTGCCTAAGGGAGTCAGTAAGTATGATGGGAAGTTACCTTTGAAATTTTTCTCTTGTAATAAAATAGGACATTTTTCTTCTAGGTGTCCTGAAAGAATGTCAAAGTATGATAAGCATGATAAATTTGATAAGCATCATAGATATGAGAAGCATGACAAATATGATAATCCCTATAAGCCTAACCAAAAGTACATATATCAAAATGAATTTTATTATGTTATTGATGGTGTGACATATGATGAGTCTAAGAATGGGAATTCAGACAATGAATTTCTATTAATTTATATCAAGGAAGATAATTTGGTACCAGTGAATTCTACAAGCTACATTGTTTAGGAGAAAGCTTTGGATGCTAAGATTGAGGAGAAATATGAATGGGTAATTGATAGCACTTGTTCACATCATATGACAGAGGCTCTATTTCTCTTGATGGTAAGCATAATACTGATGAAGTCTTATATGTTGCAAGTTTGAAGCATAATCTTTTGAGTGTTGGATAGATGGTTGATAAGGGATATGATTTTCAATTCAAGAATGGTAAATGCAAGATTTTGAATGCCTCTGGTATAGAGATTTCATTAAGAACTAAGACTAAAGGTAATATCTTTCATTTGAATGTTGGTGAGAAAAGTTGTTTGATTGCTTAGATAGATTAAAGCCGGTTGTGGCATAGAAGGATGGGCCATGTTAATTTTGACTTCATGATTAAGATAAGTTATACTCAAGTTGTTAGATATTTTCCTAAGATTGTGAAACCTTCTAATCTGATATGTAGATAATGTTAGTTGGGTAAGCAAACAAGAATTTCATTCAAGAGTAAGCAATATACATCTAATGGATTATTAGATCTTGTGCATACCGATTTGTGTCATTCTACTAGAGTAAGAAGCTTTCAAGGTGACAAATATTTCATGTTGTTGATTGATCATTATTATAGAATGATGTGGGTTACTTTTCTAAGGGAGAAATGAGAAGCATTGGATAAATTAAAGATATTCAAAGATAAGGTGGAGACAGAGACAAGATTGAAGCTGAAATGTCTAAGATCTAACAAAGGAGGAGAATTCACATTTGGTGAGTTTGATTCATTTTTTCAAAAGCATAGAATTGGAAGACATTCATCTACTCCTAGAAGCCCTCAGCAGAATTGAGTTTTTGAAAGGAAGAACAAAACCATTTTGGATGTTACTAGGACTAAGTTGATTGAAAGAGATGTCTCGAAGAATTTTTAGAGAGAACCTATTAGCACTGAAGTATACACATTCAATCGAGTGCATATAAAAGGTGATTTCAGTAAGACTCCTTATGAGTTATGGTTTGGCCATGTTCCTACAGTTAGATATTTCATAATTTTTGGAAGCAAATGTTATATCAAAAAAGATGAGGATACAGGAAAGTTTGATGTAAGATGTGATGAAGGATTCTTCTTGGGTTAATTTACAAAGAGTAAGGCCTATCAGTGTTACAATAAGAGGTTGAGAAAGATAGTGGAAAGTGCACATGTGAAGGTTTATGAATGTCATGGAAAGCAGATCAGAGTACTACTAATAATTCTGTCGAGATTGGTATGCTAGATTGGATAGGTATTTGATGAAGTTGGGATTCTGTAAAGGTACTACTAATAATTATTTATACTTTAAGGTTGATAATGATAACATTTTGATTGTTGAAGTTTCTGTTTATGACATTATTTTTGGATGAGATGATGATTTGAGTATGAGGTTTTTTGATGATATGCAAAAAGTGTTTGAGATGTCTATGATAGGTGAGATGAAATTCTCCTTAGGATTTTAGATTACATAGACTGGTAAAGGAATTTTCATTTCTCAATCCAAGTATGTGAAGGAATTGTAGAAGAAGTTTGGGTTAGATGACTCAAAACCTATTGGAACTCCTATGGTGATTGGATGCAAGTTGTTTAAGCATGTTGAATCTCTTAAGGTTAATCAGACCTTGTATAGATCTATGGTTAGTGGACTGTTATACTTGACTCAAACTAGACCAGATATTATGCATGTTGTTTGTCTTTGTGTAATATTTCAAGTTTATCCTAAAGAAAGTCATGTTACTGATGTGAAGAGGATTTTCATATACTTGAAGGGGATAGTTGACTATGGTTTGTGGTATCTGAAGAATGATGATTTCATGTTATGTTCTTATATTGATGCTAATTGGGTAGGTGATGTTGATGACCAAGAGAGTACCTCTAGTGGTACTTTCTTTTTGGGTAAGAAGTTGGTTTCTTGGATGAGTAAGAAGCAAGATTCTATTTCTCTATCTATCGCAAAAGATGAATATATTGCTATTGCTAGCAACTATGTACTCAGGTAGTCTACGTGAAGCAGATGTTGAAATACATTAGAATTGTTTATGATGAGCCCATTGTTATATATTGTGATAATTTAAGTGCTATTAATATTTCCAAGAATTCGATACTACATTCTAAAACAAAGCATATATAAATCAAGTATCATTTCTTGAGGGAAAAGGTCAATGTGAAAGAAGTCAAATTGGAGTATGTATCTACAAAAGATCAGATTGTAGATATTTTTACTAAGCCTTTTCTTGTAGATACATTTGAATATTTGAGAGATAAGTTAGGGGTCTCTGCCCCTCCTAATGAGAAGTAGATGCATTGAGATGTATCAATCTGGTGGACTTCATAGTCTTATCTTCTTATTTGGATTGATGAGAAGATGCTTCTACTCAGTCAGAGTAGTTAGTGGGTGGTTCAATGATTCGTGAGTTTATCCTAAGGGGGAGAGATTGTCCTTATTAGAGGGAGAGATGCATATGTCTTTGGCATTGTTGTCAAAGGGGGAGAGAAGCATGTGAAAAACTACCTTATCTTCCTTATCATGGAAGCTTTGTGTGCATGATATCAAGGGGAGATTGTTGGTGTTGATTTCTTTCTTTGCATTAATTGTTTTTCACATTCATATGTTGCCATCAATGCCAAAGGGGGAGATTGTTGAATATTTCTACTGCTAGGAGATGTTATCATTTATGTCAACATATTCCTGTGTGCAGTGTTGCAGTGTTCTGGTATTTGATCCATTGTGCTTTGGAATGATTATTTCCTAAGTTACAAATTTGGGAGAGTGGTTGGGATGTTCATGTGTATCTTCAATTGAGATGGTTCATGATTTGGTGTTCCACAAGCTATCTTTCTAGTCCCAGATGTTGTTGTTGAGTGTTCTTGAGTATCAACATGTTGATTGATGAAGATTTGATTAAGTGGTATTGGTGCAGCTATTGCGGATGGTTCTAATGTGCTTATTGGTGTTTCCTAATCATGTCCTATTTATTTTGTTGGTCTGCATTGATCATTGTGCACGTTATTAAGGATCTTATGGGTCTGGTGATGTTCTTCATGTTATACGACATTTTCGGTGGTGTACCATATTGCAAATGATCTTGGCGATATTTCTAGTGGTGTTGTGTGTTCGTGGATTTAATTTAGGTCCATGCTATTTCTTCTTGGCATTGTATTGGTCTAGTGATTGATCTACATATCATGTGATGTAATTATGTAATTAGGTCTTAAGGGCTGAGCCGACCTTGTAGTCAAAGTTGATCATTTGTATAAATAGGTGTCATATTCATGTAATTTGGATATTGGTATTGTGTCTACATTATTAGAGAGTGGTGTGTGTGTGAATAAGTGAATTCATCTTTTGGTGAGAAGTGTAGAGAAAAGAGTGTTGTAGGGCAGACAAATGTGCTTAACTAGAACTATCATCAGGCATTTGGAGATTCTATTCTTTCAGTTCATGTAAACCAGATTATTGTGTGAATATTCTTGTAAGGTAGTGAACCTTCCCTAAGGGTTGTAGCCTTCCAAGTTATTGTGTTTTGAGTAGTGAGCTCTAGGAAGTGTGCCTGAATGCATGTGGATATTCCCCATTGTAATATTTATACATACTACTACAGAGTATCATCTTATTGTGGGTAGGTTGCCACCATGGTTTTCCCTTAATCGATCTTTCCATTTCAAAATATTGGTGTTATGTATATTACTTTTATTGCTTTTATCTTTGTTCTTGCTGCAATTGATCAGATTTGAAGTTGTGCTTAAGTTGTTAGATCTGGTGAAAACTGATTCACACCCCCCCCGCCCCTTCCTCTTAGTTTTCCTTCATTGTTGTTTCCAACTAAACTATTGGTAGCCAACATGTCTAGGTAGGAGGTTTATTGTAGGCATGCTCCTATTTTTCCTCCCAACTCAGTCGAATGCTTAGTGTCATTCCCTAGTAGTCTTGTTCCTTGAGCGCCCTAAGTGCAAAAAAATATCAAACTTTGACAGGTTGTTTCTTAGAATCCATTGAACTTGTGAATAATCTATCTAAACCTACAGGGTCACATGAGGATCCTTTACAATTGATCATCTTATAATTTTAGGATTTAGAGCGATTTTCCTAGGGCAACGATTTTTCTATTGACAGAAAAATCATTAGAGGCATTCAATGAAAAGTTGCAATGGAGCCAATTTATCATTTTGTTTATTATGGGCATGAACTATCAGTCCCAAAATGTCAAGTTAGTTTTAACCTAAGAATGCTCCTATTTTTCCTCCCAACTTAGTCAAATGCTCAATGCCATACCCTAACAGCTCAGTCCCTTGAGCGCCTTAAGTGTAAAAAAGTGTCAAACTTTAATAGGTTGCTTCTTAGAATTTGTGGAACTTGTAAATGATCTATCTAAACCTACAAGGTCATGTAAGGTCTCTTTGCAATAGTTTGTATTGGGTTTTTAATATTTGAATTGATTTTCCTAGGGCAACAATTTTTTTAGTTGACGCAAAAATCATCAAAGACATTCAATGAAAAGTTACAATGGAGCCAATTTCTCATTTAGTTCATCATGGGCATGAACCATCGATGCAAAAGAATCTAGTTAGGTAGTTTTACCATAGGCATGCTCCTATTTTTCCTCCCAACTCAGTTGAATACTCTGTACCATACCCTAGTAGCGCAGTCCCTTGAGCACCCTATGTGCGAAAAATTGTCAAACTTTGACATAATGTTTCTCAGAATCTATGACACTTGTGAATGATCTATCTAAACCTACAGGGTCACATGAAGCTCCTCTACCAATCTTAGATTTTTAATATTTAGAGTGGTTTTCCTAGGGTAGTGAATTTTTTGTTGATGCAAAAATCATCAGAGGAATTCAATGAAAAGTTGTAATAGAGCCAATTTCTTATTATGTTAGTCGTGGGCACAAACCATCAGTGCCAACAACTATATTACCTATAAATTCATCTATATTATTTCTAACATAATCATAATCATCATTACACATAGAGGTGACCATTGTGAACAAGCATAATCCTAGATCTTTTTCACAAAAAAATTCATCACAAAATTTCATTTACATGTACATAATTTGGCCTCTAAATACATTTTCTATCATCAATATGGATGCATCATATATCACCAATACAACCATCAATATCATCATGTACAAATACATCATATATCATCAATACAATTACATCAATGTCATCATGTACAAATACATTGTGTATCATCAATACAACCACATCAATGCCATCATGTACAAATACATTGTATATCATTAATACAACCAATCAATGTCATCATGTACACATACATCAATGCTATCAATAAATCCTAGATATAGAACTAATACATTTGATTTTGATACCCATGCTCCCTAACACATATCTCCAACCATTGGCACTCTCAAAGACACCTACATTGCAATATTATACAAACTATCTCAATGAAAAGATTCTCAATTAAGCATAATTTTGGCTTTGTCTATCTAAAAACCTGTGTTTGTTGCCTGAAAAAAAAATGCAAGGACAGATGGAATGCACAAAATGACCTACTGTCCTATTTTGTATGGCTCAGGTATCAGATATCAGATATCCAATATTGTCTGATATTCTTCAATCTTTTCATACCACCCTTTCTCAAAGTTATTGGATATCTAATAATATCTAATATCCAATACCTTGTTTAGGATAGGGAGAGAGATGAGGGGATGGGGAGAGAAGGGGAAAGGGCTCAAGGGGGTGGGAAAGGGAGAGAAGGGGAAAAAGAGAGGGAGAGATAAGGGGAGAAGGGGAAAGAGCTTGAGGGGGCGGGCAAGGGAGGGAGAGAGAGAGAGAGAGAGAGAGAGAGAGAGAGAGAGAGAGAGAGAGAGAGAGAGAGAGAGAGAGAGAGAGAGAGAGAGAGAGAGAGAGAGAGAGAGAGAAGGGGAAAGGGATTTAGAGAGAGTAATTATGGAAAGTGGGGGAGGGGAGGAGATGGAAGTATCAAAAAAGAGAGAGGGAGAGGGAGAAAGAAGGGGAGAGAGAGAAGGGGAAAGAAATCTAGGGAGAGAGAGAAAGGTATTTAGGGGGAGGGGATAGGGGAGAGATGGTGGGAAAGGAAGAGGGGGGAGAGAGGGAGAGAAGAGAAAATAGAGAGGGGGTTAGAAAATGATAGGGGAGAGAGGGATATGTAAGTAGATAAGGGGAAATGGAGAGGGAAAGATGTGGATATAAAGGGAAAGGGATCTAGAGAGAGAGAGAGTAATTAGATTAAGGGGGAGAGGGGAGATATGGAAGTATAAATAAATGTAGAGGGAGAGAACGGGAATGAGAGAGGGTGTGGAAAAGGTAGTGGAGGAAGAAAGGGAGAGAATGGTAAAGGGGGAGGGTGCAGGAAAGGGAGGGGGGAAAGAAAGAGAGATAAGGGTAAAGGGAGAGGGCCTTTCCCACACCCTCTCCCTTTACCCTTCTCTCCCTCTCTCTTTTTTGATACTTCAATCTCCTTCCCTCTCCCTGCCCCTTGATTACTCTCTCTCTCTCTCCCCCTTGCCCAACCCCTTTATCCCTTTCCATTTTTCTCCCAATCTCTCCCTATCCCTTTCCTCTTCTATCACTCTCACTCCCACCTCTCTCTCCCTTGTCCATTCCCTTGAGCCCTTTCCCCTCCTTTCCCTCTCTCTCTCTCTCTCTCTCTCTATCTGTCTCTCTCTCTCTGTGTCTGTCTATCTGTCTGTCTATCTATCTGTCTCTCTCTCTCTCTCCCCTTGCTTGCCCAACCCCTCTCTTTTTTCTCCCATCTCCCCCTCCCCCTAATTAATCTCTCTCTCTAGATATGTTTCCCCTTCTCTCCCTCTCTAGATCCATTTCCTCTTCTCTCCCTATCTAGACCACTTTCCCCTTATCCCTTACCAACCCCCATCTCTTTCTCTTCCCCCCCCCCCCGCTCTCTCTCTCTCTCTCTCTCTCTCTCTCTCTCTCTCTCTCTCTCTCTTCTCTCTCTCTCTCTCTCTCTCTCTCTCTCTCTCTCTCTCTCCTCTCTCTCTCTCTCTCTCTCCTCCCCTCTAAACAAGGTATCAGATACCAAATATTATCTAATATTTGATACCTTTGAGAAAGGGCACTAACTAAATTATTGGCGCCCATATAAAAATATATTAGATGTTGGATAATACCTAATATTTGATCATATCAGATATCAAAATATTATCTAAAATGTACTTTTTATTACTAATATATTAATAATATATAGTATGAATATATTATGAATATATTATTAATATATAATAATATAAGTATGAATATATTATGAATATATTATTAATATATAATAATATATATTAATATATTATAATTTATTAATATATAATATATATATAATATATTATGTATTATAAATTCTATTTATGAAGAAAAAAAAATAAAAATCAGATATCTCATAATATCAGATATCCATTACCTTTGACAAAAATCTATAGCCTTGGTATTTGCCTCGGGATTGCTTTGCGATTTGGCTAGGACATGTTGAACCTAAAAAGGTCAACAAAAAAAACATGTTTAGGAGTTTTCTTTTCTTTTCTAGACTTCGCCCTGGTGGCTGACAAGTTTTTTTTAGCCAAATTGATGAAATGATAAGGAATTTTTAAGGATATTCTCATCTTTCCAACAATATAATTTTTTCCTTATTTATACTTCAATAAATAATTATTGTTTATTTTCTAATTGAATTTTGACTAAAGTCCTAATTGATACGATGATTAAAAAACATATATAACTTTCAAACAATATCACATTTTTTGAATCCAAAACATGTGTCACATTCTATGCTTCACATACTATAGGATTAAAAAAAGAGAATTTCATAAGTTTTGACCAAGTTTATCCCTGTGGTTCCATCGGTTTAAATGTTGTGCATTTGTCGAATTCCTCTACCTGCACCTGCAACTTGAAAATGGTGTCTAGGTGGCTATGTAGGGTTTTGCCTTAGTTAAAACCCTTGTTTTGGTGATTTACACCTCCACAAAAAGTTGATAATATATTGAAAATGTGTGTGGAAGAATATTGTGTATATGCAAGATCCTAAATGAGGAAGAAATTAGATCTAGCATTCTACTGTACACTTTGGAGAGAAAACCCTAATTGATTGTAAATATAAATGTAAATGCTTCAAATCACAAATGAAATAATGGATCTAAAGCATGAATGTAAATCTAAAAATTAATGTTATGAAGCTAATACAAAGACATGAAAATAACATGAAATCATACCAAACCCTAAGGGAGAGGTACAAGCCAATTAACAGTCGATGATCTCCTATTATTCTTTAATGTCTTCAAAGCTCCTAATTGATGTTGAAGATGATTGATGAAGGCTTGATAAATTCTTGATGAATGCTTGATTTTTTGATTGTAGACTCCACATAACCTGCATTTTCACTTCATAAGAGGCTCCTTCAATTTTTTGAATATCGATCCCTCAAATGAGGAAAGGAAAGGCTATATGTATGAAACCCTAACTTTGTTTTTGATCATAGGCCAACCTAGATTCAATATTCTTTCACAATTCTTTGGATTCAAACATTAAAATAATACCATAACATGCTTTTGAGATTCGGGGAGAAAATATCGAGACCAAAAGGTCGTCTCTTAGTCCAACCAACTTTTTGCCAAATTTTTGAGGTAGCAAGATATTATGATTCTAAATTCAATTCCAGGAGTATGTGGAGATTTGATGTGTCTAGATATGCGAAATCAGACCTTCAAGGTCAAAATAGGACATAATTAGGGTTTTTGATGAAATAATTAATTGGAAGAATAAAATAAAAAGGGGCACAATTAGGGTTAAGGGCCCAATTTTATGATATGTAGAGTGATGAAAGAAGACTTTAGATTTAGTTAAATTAATTAATAAAATTCTTAAAGGGAAATCAAAATACAAGATGCAAACACACTAAGGCAGGTGCCAACCTAAGCATGGAATGGTACCACCCAATTAAGGGTGTACAATTTACGATGCTACAATTCTATTCTTACATATTTTAAAAATAATGTTGGCAACTTATTCAAATTTTTATGTCAAGTTGCCTAACTCTATTTAAAAAAAAATTTCATTACCACTTAAGGGCCTATTTCACCCACCATGATCCAAGACATACGCATTTGTTGAAGTGTACTTAGCCTATGCAAACAAAAAAATAGTTACATTTGGATTAACCATTAGTTCAACTTATTTTCTCTAACTTCTCATCAAATGGTTGTAGGTTATTTCTTCTACCTTTAAAGGACAACTATTCCTGCTCAAATAAGATTGTTCCTTTTCATTTTTGTTACATTCCTATTCTTATTTTTATATTAAAAGGTAAAATAACATAAGAAGCACAAAAAAGTTTATTAAAATAGAGTTACTTTTTTATAAACTCAAATTCAGTGAAAATTTTGAAAAGAATGAGACACTTCTCCTCAAACTAGTTATTACACATACAACAATACCTATGAAACACCAAAAATGAGATCATGTCTCTTACAATTTGGATCATCTGTATTTATGTGTTCTCTTTTAATTTGTTTTGAGAACTATTGTAGAATAATTCATTAAATGCCCTCCTTTTCAAAACCTTTTCCAATATATTATATTCCTTGAGTATTTAATGAGGTAGTTTCTATAAGAAAAGGTAAGATAAACCATTTATGAGTGTCGCACTACTCACACAAACCAAAATGATGAAAATACCACACCATTTGTTAATTGTTATGAAATTTCTAGGAGCATGTGAAATTATCACTATCAAAAAATAATTTGTTGAGGTAATGTCAAAAAAGTGAGGTGGTGATGAGGCTACCATGGTGATTGTGAAATTGTCGAAGTGAAAAATTAATTCCTTCTTGAAATTTGATCCTTTTTGAAAACTCCAAAATTCATCATTACATATGCTCTCTTAATATCCAACTTCATAAAAATTTTCCAAACTACCCCATAGTCATCTTCAACGCTTGATTATGAAACCAAATATAAGCGAAAGATCAATTCTTTTAACTTTTTAACTTGATATGCTTAACATTTTTTCAATCCATTTTATAGATCAATTCTCCAAGAAAAAATTAGAAAAGAAAAAACTCAAACACTTAAGAAAGTCAAGATAATCAACACAAAGAACCAAAGGTAAATCAATCTAAACAACCAAAGATGCCCAACCTCAAAGAACCAAAAAAAAAAAAAAAAAAATTCTCTCACAAAAAAAAATTATGTTATGATTCATCAAAAAGAGATGCCAAAATGATGTTTGTAAAAGCTTACTGAAAAAAATCATCAAACGTGAAATAATAGTTGCATCATCCATCAAAATTCAATTCTGAAATCATTTATAAGACGCCAAATAGATATAAGTGAGTTTGCAAGTTGCGGAATTCTTTTGTCTTTTTTCTATTTGGACCTTCTAGGCTCTTCTGTCTTTCTCTTGAGAAGGTAAGGAGCAGACTTTTTGTTGCTGCAAGATTAGCATACATACACCTCCCTTGAATAGATTTGTATGAACAATTATTGATTAGATTGGATTTAAGGTGAATGTGATATAGAGAACTCATCATTAAGAAAAGTATTAAATGCTAGTCCATATCATAGACAGTAGGGGCAAAGTTACTTGCTATTTCATGATTATATCAATAAATTCATATGTTTGATATATTGCTCTATGTGGTCAGAAGTTTTTCTCTTTTTACATCTAATTCATAATGATTTAAATATTCAATTTTAGATATTATCTTGATTAGATTTTCTTAATTTTACACGATTTCATATGTATATAGATTGTAGGGTCTATATTAGTTTCAACTCCACATTCTTATACATCATAATATAATTCTTAGCTTATTATGTTTGTTAGCTATATAGATTGTGGATGTCATAAAGGCTCCAACTCCATGACAACCATATGTAAATCATAATTTAATTCATTAATTTTACATGGTTTCATAAGAGTAAGCTAAATCACATCATTATGTTTCCATCTCAAACTCTAAATTCATATCGAAATTGGTTTTGCATAGCTTCAGGATTGTATCTATCATTCAGGTCACATTAGTTCCATCTCCATGATAGTCTATAATGCAATCAAGATAGGAGGATCTAATGAAGGACCATCCAACCATGCATCCAACAATAGTAAATACACATAAACTAGGATCTTTAATCATGTAGCATAGGATATATCTTGGGAAAATTTTCAAAGACAAAAAAATCTAGCCACCAAAATATTCATTATTAAATCAATAAACTCACAATCAATTATAATTTATGGGAATGGTGTATAACTTAGCCTATAACCCTATGATAATTAATAAACCTAATACCTCTTATGTTCAACCTTCCTAGGAATCAACCTCCTTTTAACTACACTCAAACTTCCAACCCAACTAAAATCTTTTTCATCATCTTCTTCTCCTCTAATGATTTAATTTTTAATATACACACCATTCTCCAGCTTTCTTAGTGATCAATGTCAATCAGAAGATGGTATATAACTCAATACTTTTTTTAGCATATACTCAATAAAAGAGATCTACTTTATTGAATTGATACATAAAAATAAAAAAGAATAAAATTTATGAAGTGTTCAATGTTCACATGCTTAGGTCTAGTAATTCTTCCTATAGCTTCCTTAATTGTCACAAACTCTAAATCTTCAAGCACCAAAAAGAACTTTATAACCATGATAATTTTTAAGTCTTATATAGTTCTCAAAACCAAATAAGTTTCTTAGTACATCCAAATACTTATTTTGAATACTCTATTGAATCATCTAGCTTAGTTATAGAATGCAATGAAATATAGTGATGCATTCTATAGTTATAAGAAACTAACTAATTAGTAACCAGTGATGCAAGATTGTTTTGCTTTCCCCTAGGGATGCTCCTACATTATATCCCCTATGCAAATAAAAAAGTGACTCTCTCACTTTAAAATTACTATATGGAACCCTAGCTAACTCACCTCTATCTTTATAATCAAACTCAAGTCTTCCTCTAGTATTCTTCTCCATTTCATAAACCAAATCTTGTATTTTCTATTCCTAATGCTCTCAAATTTTTTTATCTATTAGTTCCTCAATCTCTTCTTTTGGTTTTTGTGTTATATGTTCTTTCCCTTCATCCATTATGTGCTTCTGTTTGAATCTAGATTGTGGTACTTGGATAGGTCTATGATGTTGAATATTTGACAATATACCAAGGTCATATGGTTACTCCACTTCATAGGAATTTCTTGAATGAAACCTCCTTATGATACTATAATTATTCAATTTTTCATTTTTAGCTTTTATATGTCCCAACCATCAAAACTTCCTTTCTAAGAAACATTATCACTTCATCTCATATTGTAATTTTTTTTTATCGATAATAGGTTTAATCTTTGTATTGATTGAAAGGAGAAAATTACATGCCTTCAGCTGCTCTACAACTTTTCCACTATCATAAGACTACATGGGGTCTCTCCCCTACAAAACTCAGAATGAACCTTGAGACATAAAGACAACACCAGCTATGCCTACCACTAAGGTTACATTCCTTAAATCAGTGAAAAACCACCAAAAAAACCAAAGGCCTACTAACAGAAAATTCCTCACAAAACCATCCTACCGGAACCAGCCAAGGGCTTCCCCCCTGGAGAAATTGGGGATGGCATGACTGGGTCCTGCATTGGACTATGCCATCCCAACACTGATCATGGTTCTCGAGCGTCCTCCTCACAACTTGATATGTTCCACGATCTTCACCATATTTCATGGGATTTGATGATGTACCATCGACCGCCCATCCTCACTAATCGGAGCTTGCAACTTCACTGGGGTCTACTTGCTGCCCAATTTTGCCCGCTTCATCAGACCCATCTTTTGCACAAAGTCCAATAGATCTCGCCACCCTTTCCTTGCATCCTCCAACTAGGTTTCAACCGAGTGAGAGGCTGACCACACCACCAGAGGTTGCACAACATCATTCCGCCTGCCTAAGTGCCTCCATGACCCTTGCTCCATTCGCAAACCCACACCAATCTCTGCTCATTCCACCACCTCTGCTAGGCCAACCGACCATTTTGGTCTCAAAACTAGAGATGCCACCTACACCACCTCCTCCCTTGAACTTCCCACCATCAACGCCAGTGCCACAAACAGGGATGATAAGTCCAAATTAGTTCGCGGGCGATAGTCAGTGTCCAGGAATTCAGCCCCAAACATCAAACGAACAACCTTCCAAAATTCTTCCTCATCCACCCTAAATACATTATTCAAATGATGGCTTGAAATAGGGCCTCGAAAGGCAAGTATTTGGCCCAAAGTGAGTAGGGAGAAATTTGCTTCCATCGTTCCCTTGCCACATAGCCAAGAAACAACACTCACAAAGGAAATTGCAATCCCTCTTCGAAATGCCAAAAATCGAGGACCATAATGTCACAACACACTGCCACCCCATCCAATTATTACATCGCATGCACCACCTCACACCACACATCGCCAAAAAATCCAAAGTTCCATTCACTATCATCATTGCACCTTCGCCGCCATTTTCTCTACTTGTTGCCATTGCAATGTACTCAATCCTCATAAGACTTCTCCACCCCTCTACATACGTATCTAAAATGGGTTCCCCTTCCATACTCAATGCTTCTTCATACAATTTCTAAGGGATCCAAATCCCTTAAGTCTTCAAAGAAATTGAAATGTTCAACCAAGAAACCATTTGCACCTACATTCAACAACACATCAACTTCTGCATTCACTTCCCTTAGAACATGTGATACTTAATAGTCCTTGAACCCATTCAGGAGGTCATGTATTCTTCTAATATATTTATCCAGATGCCAAGCATCCATCTTAAACCTAGTGATGCCATTCACCACTATTTGGGAGTCCCCTTCGAGCTGTAGTTTTTTCACCTCCAATTTTTTCGCCATAAGAATTGCTTCAATTGCCGCCTGACACTTAGCTTCTTTTTTATTGCCATCCACCAATCTTTTTGCTCCAATTTCTAGCGTACTACCTTTCTCATCTCAAGTAATGACCCCTACACTGGAGATCTCGGGATTCCCCCTCGATGCCCCGTCAAAATTGATTTTGATCCATCCCCTGTCTGGCGGCATCCACACATGATTTTTTCAACATCCCTAGGAGGATAAGCCCTCAAAATCCCATTATCAGACCTTCTTATTGTAAAATTTATACGTCTCATAGTTTTTCCTAATTATTATTTGTATTTTTTATTCATCTCTACCAAATGGATTTGAACTTCCACATGTACTTTCACTTGTTCAACAAAACGTCTTTTCTTATTCACTTCTCTTTTCTTCCATATTGACATCTCTTATATTTAATAGATTTTATTTAGTTTAGTATCATTTATAATTTGAAATTATGTCCTTCTAGTGCTCCTATTTGTTGAGTAATGGTTTTCATAAAGGGGGGATAAGAATATTTTTGTTTTGAGAAAATTCAACATTTTTTTTTCTATATAGGCATCCTTGGTTGGCACAAGCATCTTGGAAACATGACAACATCTTATCTATGCATAGGAGACCTCACAACATGATAGCATCCAAGAGTCATGATAGATTTTGAAATACTCTAGCATTTTAAAAAAATTCTAGCATCTTAGTGTACTAGTATCTACCTAGAATGGTAAAATTTACTGAATTTATTAGGATAATATGTTAAAAAGAATGATGTGGAATTGAGTATATGATATAGAAAGATAATTCTAACATAAATTTATTTTTCAACTTTATATCACCACTTATAAATAGGGAGAGGTGAGGGAACACATCTCTTTCTCTTATGAGAGAAAAAGAGTACTCTTGCACTAGAAGATATTGAATTAATTCATTAAGTAGGCTAGTACTAGGTGTATCACATGTGAGATTTGTGATATAATGATAGGATTCCAATGACACTTATGGAAAGAAGGGAAATAAATGCATAAATTTTTAGATTATTAGTGGGATCACTCATCATCATACTAGTGAATGTTCACAAAATCTTTGGGCTACCAATCCAAGTGAAACACATATTAGTTTAGAGTTGAGGCATGTGGAGTATGTGTGGGCCATACAAAGCTATCCAACTATTTCTATCATATCAAAGGAAGATTTTATACATGACATTTTATGTTATATGGATTATAAGAGCATATTCATCCCCTTGATATGATAAATTTTGATATTAAGCATAGAAATGTACATGGCCATGGATAGGTGAGGCATAAATTTATATTGAAGGAAAAATCCATATGAATAGACCTATGGATGGAAGACTTGAAATTTGTTGCATGTGAAAAATGGACCTTCTGACTTTCTCATGACCTCATATGGTATGGTTTCCATGAGGCACATCAACCTAATCACCTAACACTCATATAAGATTTTTTGTGCTACAAAAAATCAATTACACTTGAGCAATGTGATGTCCCACTTCTATCTTGCTAGATAAACCATACATCCATCATCATAATCTATAGATACCATAAAAAATTAGAAATGTACTTTTTTGGTGCCATCAACTACATTTTATAACATTAATGTATTTGATCTATCATCCCTTGGAAAGAGGGATCAAATTATGGATAAGATGCCTACACTATATTAGATATTTATAAGATGAGATGGTTTGTGGGCATTTGGACCACATCATTTTAATTTTCTAGTATGAGAGAGTTTCATAGTTATTTAAGTAGCCACATGATATGTTTATGGACGCATTGATGCAAATCAAATTTTATGAGTGTATTGATCCGCAATGAGTTATCCCAATAGGTGGTGGTTGATGTCATGTTGAGTGATAATAATAAGGAGAAGTAGTAGTAGGTATCTATATTAGATTTAAATAATGTGGGAATTCCATCACAAGGTGTCTTGCGGTTAGGGGAGAAATACTTGCGTTAATCTATTTAGTGAATGTTCCTACAAAAGACAGACACTATAGCTAGGTAATGATGGTTAAGAAATAATATTGGATATTAGGAGGAAGGAACCAAAGAATGTAGCCACTACAGAGCTATTGATACTAGGAGGAGTTTGCACCTAATAGAGGAGAGTAGTAGAGGGCACAAATAAGAGTTATAGTTGCAGCCCCAAAGGCCATTATATGACCAATCACCATTAGAGAGAAGGAGAATAGAAGTATAGTTGCTAAAAAGGGATAAGAGAGAGATCTCAAACAATTGAAAAAAATACCACACTAATATCACCCTTGGATCTTGTTTAGTAGGTCAAGTACCTAGGTACAAGACTGTTTATTCTACAAAAATTTATGATTTTGGTTACATTGTGACGCAAAATAACTATTAAGAAAGTTGATTTTCATTTTACAATGTAGGAACTCAAGTAGCTATAATAGTTTAGATGAGCAATAGAATGGTACCTATAGTACGATTGGGGCATAGTGTGCATGTGACCCATTGCACATGTAGCTAATAGCTAAGTGACAATTTTTTGACCCCATAAGTTAACTAAATGTATCACATAAGGAGTGAAATTAAGAGCTAATTATGCTACTATACATGTTCTATCATTTATTATAGAGATATTTTGTAGTGGTGATAAAATAGAGAATAGAGGAAAATATAGCTAGCCTAAGGGAAGAGGGAGATAATCTATATAGTATGATAGATTAGGATAGGGAAAACGTAGAGAGAGCATAAGTAGTAGTACCTATAAATTTAGATAATAGATATATATAGATAGAGAATACACTTTGACATAATATGGTATAGTGAGATATTCCTCATAGGGTAAAAGTACAAACCTTTGTCACACTTTTACAAAAGAAAAGGTTAACACAACAATAACTGTTCAATTTATATGCCATAAAAGAGGCATTTGCATTTTGAAGTTGAAGATGATGTAAACTGATGAAATATGTAAAATTTGATAAAGTTTAAGTTTAATATTTTTTGAAATTTTTTTGTCAATAATAGATATGTTTTTTTTACCTTTTGTTGTGTCATAAAATTGTGACCCTAACAATTTTTGACCGCACTAGGGTCCTCATGCATGCAAAATAGAATCCCCTAGCCTGATCGGAGACCAAAAACTGCTCAACCCTCAAAATCTGCTTCTCCCTTGGCCTCTGCACCACCCTATCTACACTTTGCCCTGGAGAAAGGGGTAGGATAGGGGCATGGCACCCTTGTTCCCCTAGGAAAGGGGCGTGGTGCCCTTGTCCACCCAGGACAAGGCACGATGCCTCTGTCCCTACCCTATTTTGGGGCAGGACCCTTTCTTGAGCTTGCATTGTAGGTTGTGCATTAAGCGGGAAAACTTCCCCGATGTCGGCCTGTGATGAAAATCAGTTTCATTAACCCTATTTGACATGTATTTAAGTCACATTTCCCCTTTCATTTTGGCATAGGACAGATACATGAGATTACACATTCAAGCATTCTTTTCTAGCATTGAGCATTCTCAAGTATCCCTTCAAGGCTAGGTGTTGCATTCAAGTCAAGGATTCAACCATTGAAGAGGAGATTGATTCCAACATTCAATTCCACACAAACATTTATATCAATATTTCTATCACAACCTCCCTTGAGGTGATTTACATTTTAGTCTTTCATTTACATCTACTTTCAAGTACTTTATTTCATTACTTGGTTAATTCCAAAACTGGGGTTTGACTTGAAGGCAAACCCCCAATCCCAACCCCTTTTCCTCTATTTTATGTGTAGGTTGCAAGTGCACAACTATACTTTTGAATTTGGACTCCATTCACAGAGGCGGAAAACCCTTTTTGTTTCGCGGATTTTTCGGAGGACCATGTACATTCTAGCCACGGTCCAAGCAAATTTTCCACAAATTTGGAAGGCAACTTCGTCTTGACATATTACTACCAGATCCAGGTGCACAGTTTCATCCCATACTCCGATCTCAAATCATAATCAGCTCTTCGTCACTTTTGCACTTAGTCTCTATACATAATTCAATCAATTCCTTTTCATTTCAACTAGGAAGAGGGGATCAAATAATCATTCCCATTTCATTTAGAATTATATCTTCTTCTTTGGAGGTTGAATCTAGTGAATTTTCCTCCCCTCTTCCAATGTAATAGGTGAAAAGTGTTTGAAGGGAAATCCATAGTGGAACTCTCATCTCTTCTTGGAGGGAAAGAGTAGTTTTCAAATTCATATTTCTAAACTTTTTCCAAGGTGTCCCTATCCATTAATAGGTTTGACATTTTTCAAATTTTCAATTCAATTCCTCTTTTTCTTCAAAACCCTAATAGGGTCCATTTTTTATATTTGAACCTTAATTTTTCCCATTTAGAAATCATAAAATTAGTCAATTTTTTGGGGTTAGTTTTGAAATCATCATAATATTCATCCTTGAAAATTTCGAAAAAAGTTGGTCAGACCATGTGCATTCTCGCCACAATCCTCAAATTTTTTCCTGAAATTTTGGGAGACTGTTATGACTGTATTTAATCGCTTGAATCCAGAAGATTGGCTGATTTGTCAATTTTTTATCCCTCTATAATCGGAAATACCTCTAAAATTCAACATTTCAAATTTCAAGAATTTTTTTTAATCAAGAGGTTAATTATGGTTTGCCATGATTTTAAAAATTTTGATTTTAAAATTAAGTGGTATTCCCTTGGCCCTAATTTTAAAATTCCAATTTCCTTTCATTTTTTTGGAAATTGTGTCATCCTCTCCTTCCACAAAAGTTCAAATTATTTAATTAATATTTTCTTACATTTTGCATTAATCAATTTTGTAAACTTTGTTCCAAAATTCAAAATTCCAATTTTCCCTCTAGTGCATGAGTTTCACCACTATTAGTCCTACCTATACTATCCTCGTTAGATGAAGCATTAGAATTAAGGCCTCCCAAGGTTTAATTACTGAGGAGATGGAGCCTAATTTGGGTGACTTCTTTAATGAGGATCATGCTAATTCTTCCCATCCTAATCATGTGCCTATTCACCCCATTGATGAATCCCATGATGAAGAAGAAGCTTTAACTAGGGTCTCTATAGATCAACTTTCCACATTGGACAATCAATTTGATAACTTTCAACAATGGATGTCCCAAGAGTACCCTAATAGTGAAGCTCTTCCATTAATTGAAGGCCTTAAGCGCATGATTCAAAGTGATAAGAATGGAATTGATATATTGTATGGCATTGCACATATTGTTGATTCTAATGTCATGGCTATCAAGAGTTGTACCAAAACCCTAGGTTATTCACAACCTTCAACACAAGTCAATCCTTCAATTCCTTTGACTACTCTTATGACTAGTATTCCTACTTTTACCTCCAACATCATGGCTACTTCAACTCAAAATGTCATCGCTACAACAATTCATCATGGGGGTAATCCCTCTTCTTCATTCAACCCTCCATCTTTACCTATGTCTTCCATAAGTATTCCTATTATTCATCAACCAATCAATGTAACACAAGGGGGCAATTCCTTCAACAACTTTGTTCCTCCTTTAAGTGTCCCTTTTCCTACCCAATCATAACCTATGCCTACTTATTATAATGTCCCACCACCTTATTCTCAATCCATGCCTTCCTTCAATAACATCACACCACCTTCTCAGTCAACAATGTCTAACGTCAATTCTTCTACCAAAGCGACAATTAACAATCTTTCTCAAACTGTGTCTTCCTTACAACAACAAATTGCTTCTATGAGTCAATTCAAGTTTAGTGTGCCCACCTTTGATGTTGCGAGCCCACTTTCTCTTGATATTGTTAAAGTTGTGCCACCTAAACATGTTGAGATCCCTCAATTAGAACTATATAATGGAAAAGGTGATCCTCTTACACATGTCAAAACATTTCAAACCTTGTGTACTAATTTTTCTTATGATCAAAGATTGCTTACAAAATTATTTATAAGAACACTAAGAGATAAGGCTTTACAATGGTATTGCTCTTTGCCTTCTTATTCTATCATTTCATTTCAACAACTAGCAAATGCTTTCATCCAACAATTTCAAAACAACATTGGTCCTAAAATCACTTTGACTGATTTAATATCAACTGGTTGTGAGTCAAATGGAGAAATCCACTCCTATGGCTTCAAGTAATAAGGGGGAGAGTGTTCAACAACCATTTTCAAAGTTAAAATCAACAAAAACCTTCATCAAGTTCAATGACACAATCAACAACAACAATGTGAATGGTACAACAGGTTTGCCTTCTATTTCTAAATTTTTCCAAAGAGAAAGATAGTTTACTTCTTTGAATGAATCTTTACATAGTATTATGTCTCAGTTGTTGCAAACAAATGTTATCAAACTTCCTCCTATAAAACTAGATGATCCTTCTAAACTTGCATCCCCTTATTTTGATAACAATTCATTTTGTCAATTTCATCGTCAGCCTGGTCATGATATTGAGAAATATTTCGCATTGAAAAATAAGATTCAAGATTTAATTGATAACAATACTATATATGTAGCAGGTGTGAATGATAAAGGGAATAAATTAGTAGCTCCTCCTAATCAAAATCTTGAGATTTTTAATGATCCCTTGCCTTCTCATACCTCTAACGTTATTGAGATTGTGCCTAATTCTTTCTCTTCTGAGGAATTCACCTCTATGGCTCCGAACTTGGTAAATATGGTAGAAAAACTAGATACACCTAAGGATCCTTATATTACATTTGACCCTAGTGAGACCATTAAAGTACCCAATGGCCCTTTATACATAGTTGCAAAGGTTAAGGATATCCCTTGCCATGGTGCCCTTATTGATCCCTCTTGCATGGTTAATGTCATCACTGAGGAGAATCTTTTTTCTTTACGATTGTAGAATCCACTATATGATGCTTCTAATGTGGTTGTAAAGTTATTTGATGGATTCTTTTGTCCTACCATTGGCGCTATCACCCTTCCTGTTGAAGTTCTTACTAAATCCATGGATGTTGACTTTGTTATCATACCCTCTTCTAAGCAATTCCGTGTGAAGTTGGGATATCCTTGGATATCTTCCATGAAGTCTATTGCTTCTCCAATCCATAAGTGTTTGAAATTTTCTCACAATGGAGATATCATAATCGTGAACCATAGCTTATTTAGTCCATCCAAAAGAAGCCTCGGTGTTCCTATTGATTCTTTTGGCCTAAATAATTTCAATCTCTTCCATCAAGGAGTGATGCTCTTTTTCAATATTATCAAAAATGGAAGAAAGATATGATCTTATCCTTAAGTCAACCTAGATCCCTAACACTTGAAATTCCTATTATTCTTCAAGATGAGGTTCTTCTCCTCATGGATAGAACTAATCTCCCTCC
Source organism: Cryptomeria japonica (assembly GCF_030272615.1). Taxonomy (NCBI): domain Eukaryota; kingdom Viridiplantae; phylum Streptophyta; class Pinopsida; order Cupressales; family Cupressaceae; genus Cryptomeria; species Cryptomeria japonica. The sequence goes on from NC_081405.1 coordinate 524,323,026, forward strand.
TAAGGATAAGGATTGAACTAATCTCCCTCCTAAGGATTATCGTCAACCTATTCCTATGGATGTGACTATACCTTCTCCTAAGAAGAACAACAATATTCTTCCTAAGGTTAGACCTGTACCTCCTCCTCATGATGCACCCAGTCTCCTTCCTACACTTAATATTCCTCCTTTGTATAGTGCAGTTCCACCTCCTTCCTCTTATCGAGAGAAGAGGCCTTCCACTCCTCTTGTTCAACCTAAAAGACCTCAACCTAAACCTTCAACTATCAAGGAGAGAAATTTTCCTACTTTTTCAAGTGTTCCTCCTCCTTCTCAGGCTTCCACTTAGACTCAACAAAATCGTTGTGTGAGAGAACGCCGATGAAGACTTCATGTTCAACCTACATCTCCAAATTATAAGTTGCACAAAACATGTGATGGTTTTACTCCTATTCATGTTATTACTCCTCTTTATCTAAACTTTGATGAAGAAATGGGTGAAAATGTTATTCATGATGGTAATACAACTCCTAATGGTTCTGATAGTGAGTATGAATATGTTGATATGGAAAAGCATTTATCAACTTAATTTTTACAAACCCTAATCCTATCTCCTAGACTCAAACAAAGTGACTTACAACATGAGCATAGTCCTTATTTGGATCTTGTGATAGCTCCATCTTTTGTGGTCGATGTCGCTCCTTTGGTGTGTTGCTCGCCTTCCTGAAATAGTGACCAGCAAGATCGAGAGGCAGATGTTATGATAGATTAGTAATATTAGCACTGTATATCTTCCCTCTCTCTCATTTCTTGCTCTTTTGTGATCATGCTTCTATGTGTGTCCTTGTTCTTCTATTGTTCCCTTAATGTCTACTTGGGGATGATGCAAAGCATTCAGATCTTTTTTTGGTCTCTTTCATTTTGACTCGAAAGACATCCTCTCTTCCGTTTCTTCCAAGGAAGTTTCCTTTCTTTGGGGATTGAATATTATTATATGCACATACATATATGATATACATGAGTTATCATACAACATCCTAACCCCAAGGAAAGAGAAACTACCTCATATCTCATGTTTTTTGTTCATTATCCTTGGGTTTATTCCTTGATTGGGGGCTAAACCCTTGTGATAATGTGCTTCCTCTATTCTCTCTCTCTTGGGTGTATCCTACCTTAAAGAAATCGCTCTCGATAAGGCGTGCATGATCGCTTTAACGTGGGGGCATACACTCCGCTCATATTTTCCTTCTTGATACTTACAATTACTTAGTAAATTTTGTTTTGCTTTGTAATCTTTGGTATCCTTTCTTTCATGACTCATAGTGAGGGGAGTTTTGCTACTTGCAGTCATGGTTCTCCCCTTCTTGATCTTCCCTTTTACTTTTTCAATCGAAGTCGTAAGATCATAAGTCCACTGGGGGCTTGGCGAATCTTGCCTCCTTGACATGGTAAAACTCTTTCAATCTTGTTTCCTTGTACTTTACCGACAGTATTGGCATATGCTCATACTCCCACTAAAGTGGGGGCTAAATGTAGTGTCATAAAATTGTGACCCTAGAAATTCTCAACTGCATTTGGGTCCTCACGCATGTGAAATTGAGTACCCTAGCCTGATCGGAGACTAGAGATTGCTCAACCCTTGGAATCTGCTTCTCCCTCGACCTCTGCACCACCTTTTCTGCACTCCACCCCAAAGAAAGGGGCAGGACATGGGCATGGTACCCCTGTCCCCCCTAGGATAAGGGCATGATGCCCTTGTCCTCCCAAGATAGGGGCATGATGCCCCTGTCCCTACCCTATTTTGGGGCAGGACCCTTTCTTGAGCTTCCATTGTAGGTTAGCATTGAGTGGGAAAACTTCCCTAATGTAGGCATGTGATGAAAATCAATTTCATTAACCATAATTGACATGTATTTAAGTCAAATTTCCCTTTCCATTTTGGTATAGGACAGATACGTGAGATCACACATTCAAGCATTCTTTTCTAGCATTGAGCATTCTCAAGTCTCCCTTCAAGGCTAGTTGTTGCATTCAAGTCAAGGATTAAACCATTGAAGAGGAGATTGATTCCAACATTAAATTCCGCACAAAATTTTTTATCAACATTGCTATCACAACCTCCCTTGAGGTGATTTACATTTTAGTCTTTCATTTACATCTACTTGCAAGTACTTTCTTTCATTACTTGTTTAATTCCAAAATAGGGGTTTGACCTAAAGGCAAACCCTTAATCCCAACCCCTTTTCCTCTCTTTTATGTGTAGGTTGCAGGTGCACAGTTGTACATTCAGATTCAGACTTCATTTGCAAAGGCAGAAAAACCCTTTTTGTTTCACAGATTTTTCGGAGGACCATGTACATTCCCGCCACGGTCCGAGAAACTTTTCCTCAAATTCGCAGGGCAACTTCATCTCAACATATTACTGCCAGATTCAGGTGCACAACTTCATCCCATACTTTGATCTCATGTTATAATCAGTTCTTTGTCACTTAGTCTCTATACATAATTCAATCAATTCCTTTCCATTTCAAATAGGAAGAGGGGATCAACTTATCATTCCCATTTCATTCATAATTCTATCTTCTTCTTTGGAGGTTGAATCTAGTGAATTTTCCTCCCCTCTTTCAATGTAATAGGTGAAAAGTGTTTGAAGGGAAATCCATAGTGGAACTCTCATCTCTCCTTGGAAGGAAAGGGTATTTTTCCTCTTGATCTCTCATTCACACATTTTTCACCCAAAATTACATTTTGGTTACATTACACCTTTAAAGTTAATTTTTTTATTGTTGAAAAATGCTAAAAAATTAGGGGGTTTACTTCCCACCAAAAAAGAAAATATAAATTCACTTATTTTTTTCCGATTTTTATATACCTTATAGATGACATACATATACAGTGCATAAAAAAATAAATTATTTTTTGATGTATTTTTTTATTTGTTATAACATTTTAAAGTCGAATATACCTAAATTTGGTAGATTTTTTCTCCCATCATAATTTTTCTATTAAATTTATGATAATAAAAAAAACAATCCTTTTGGAGAAGATTCTCTCCTCTAGTGAACCATATTTTTTTCAATTTTTTTTGAGGTGATTCTTTTTTCTTTTTTTTTTTTCCAAATCAGCCTCTTATCGAGCATTAGAATACCTACTTGTAGTATTTTTGAATTTATATATATTAAATCTAATCAAAACATCATAAGAATTATATGAGTAGATTCTTGACTTCAATCTCTATAAAAGGGTAATTTTTTTTATTAAATTGAATTTACCTATTGAATTTTGTTGCAGAAGTTAGAAGTTTTAGAAAATTATCAAATTTGGTGATGTGGCTACCACTTAGGATGATTCAACCAGAAGGGTTCCGATCAGAATGCTTTAGGCCGACGTACTCGGTCATTTGAACGACCACGCCCTTCAACATCATATAAATAAATTTTATTTTTTTAGTTTTTAAATATGAATTTGAAGGACTGCGAATTAATAAAATTGATTATTTAATTAAATCAATTTTTTTGCAGGCATTTTGGATATAAAGCGGTAAAGATTATAAAGGGGCGAAGATTTTAAATTTTTTTTAAGATTTTGGTTGAAGGCTTCTACTTTTTCCAAGTATGTTATTTTAAATTTAATTTTTTTAATTATGTTTAAATATATACAATAGTAGAAGTTTTTTTCAAAACTAAATATTTTTTAGATTTTATTAAAATTTATTTTATTAATCCTTAATTGTGGATTCAATCATTTATTTTCAATTCTGTTATATTAAACCTTATTTTTTCAAGTATGTCTAAATATTGGATCCAATCATGTATTTTAACTTGAACCTTTTATTTACATGTGTGGATTCATTTATATGCCTTTGTGAACTTTTTATTTACATGTATGTGAATTCATTTTTATTTATGTGTATGGATTAATTTATACGTGTTGATATATATGTGTGGATTCATTCTTATTTACATGTACATGGATTCATTTTTATTTACTAATAAACTATTGAAGTTTAAAATACATTCAAAATAGTTTTAAAATCATTTTTAGAAAGTTAAAGATGAAATATTACGAAGAATGTAGTAATGTTATTTTGATTGAACAAATTTGTTTTAATATTACCAACTAAAAAATAAGAATATTATTCAAATAAGTCTCTTAATTGTTGTACTAACTATTGTACTAATCCAAAAACACTAAATGAACTTTAGTGAATTTGTAAAATTTATATTAAACACTAATAAATTTGAGTATATGATACTATTTTGTGACAAATTATAATTTTATTCACCTATACAACTCAAGTTCTCTCTATTAGCTACTAGATTTCAAGCAATTAATGATATTGTCACTTTCATATATATTGTGGTCAAATATAGAATCTAACTAGACCTAAGATTACTCCTTATCTTATGCATGGTAGAAACTAGATCTTATTTCCTTCTTTATTAAATTTAATTTTCTATATTTCAAAAATTAGAGCTCTTCAAATGATAAATAGATTAAATACATTTCATTTAATCAATTTAGTGTGAACAAATCATAGAACTTGCTTTCTTAAGAACAAAGAAAAGTAACTCTAACTTTTGTATATAGTATACACTCGAACAAATCTTAAATTTATCTAGAACAATAATTATATATGTGTTTACAAATGAAGTCTATGTATAGATTTAACTCTAACATTGTTAGATAACTATATATGTATAGATAATCTTTAAAATAACTTGAAAGTACACATCTATGTTTTTTTCTTATATATGGTATATGTATTTGTGTTCTTAGGTTCAAAGTGAAAGTGAAGATCTAAATATTTTTTGCAATGGGGAATAAGAGGTCTAGATCAAAGTTGTATGATCGTAAAAGGGATGATAAGATGAAAGGTTGTACAAAACATAGTCAACAACAATCTATTGATGTTCAAGATCAACCTATTGATGTTCTCAAAATGTCTACTCAAGTACGAGATCAAATTGGTATAGAGTCAAGTTCAAAAAATTTCTCTGGTATGGAAAATTTGATAGAAATGGATGAAGATAGTCTTTTCAGTGAAATTACTTCTGAAGATAGTCTTTTCAATGAAATTACTTTTGAAGATATGATACCTAAAAGTGCATTAAAATTGCATTGTAAGAAAATGTGGGATTATCATTTTGAAAATAAGTCTATTATTGGAAGAGCACAATTATTTTCTAAGTTATTTAGGAAAAGAGAAATGACCCATATTTTGGAGTTGTTGGGTGTTGATAATAAGAAAAAGACACCTAATACATTAGTAAAAGAAACTATAATTGAAAATTTGCAAGAAGCATTTAAATGTATTGACAACACAAGTTGAGGTGTTGATTTAAGTGCTGCATGTAGAGCATTGATGACTATAATTACTAGTAAGAAATTGTCTCTTAGAAATCAAGTTCATGCAATTTCTCAATTAATGAAGGTATCTGGAATAATTGTTAAAAGATAAATTAGGAAGAGAAATATGTTGGATGAAAACATTCAAAACAAATGGGTAAATATATGTAGGGTTCCTAGAAAAGACAAAAATTTTGAAGATGTAAAAAGACAGGTCATTGAATATTGGACCAACTACTCTCATGTTTCTTCCAATAGAAGGGACACTATATAGATGATAGATGAAGATGGTACAAAAATTTCACATCCAAAACATTTTCTAGATACAACACAAAGTGAACTGTTTCAAGCATTCAAGCAAGAATTTTCAGGTGTGAAGATTTTTCAAAGGATGTTTGAGAGATTGTGTCCTTGCTTTGTACACATAAATAAGGTACGTGAAACTTGTTGTCAAAATCATGTTGAATTTCATATACACTTGCAATCATATAAAATGGCAACAATTAATCCAAATCTAGTCATTCCTACAAGTACAACACAATTTGTGAAGTCTATTTTATGTGATAAATTAGAAGATTCAGATGAGTTCAAAATACAGTGTATAAAAGGTGCATGCAATGATTGTGGATATTTGAGTAAGTTTGTGTTGCAAACTGAGAATATTGATATTTATGCACAAGTTATGTGGAAGAGATTTGAATATGAGACATACCAAACTAAGTCAGGAGTTGAATCCAACAAAATTGTGTTGAAAGAGAGTGAATTTCCCTACATTGAGTTTATGTCTATATTTCGTAATATGATATAACCATATGTATCCAACATTGTCATGGTGCAAGATGGAAAGATAAATAGTTTTGTGACTCAAAGAATTGTTTTCCACCATGTTGTATTCTTTCAATCATAGATTTCTTCGAGAACTATACATTAGTCCTCACACAGAATTTCAGAGTCAATATTATCATTCCGAGCAAGTTGCAATATTTGTACAAGTTTTCTATAGACATGCACGATTTCAGGTGGATGGTATAGAGAGTACTGAAAATGAATGCATTATCATCAAGGAGGTTCATTTCTATATCAATGACTATACGTGTCATGATAGGAGCTATGTAGCACATTGTTTTGGACTTTTTTTAAAAGATATTAAAGAATGTGGGATAAATTGTACACAACATTCAATTTGGTTAGCTGGATGTGTCGATAAGTGTTAGATTTGAAATTAATTTCAAATTTTCTTATATTTGATTTGATTTTATAACACCAAACATATATATATGTTATTCATGTTGGGACAATTTAAGTCTACAAAAGCTTTTAACTGGCTATCCTTACAACATGCTTGATGTAGCATAATTGTTTTGTGGATTTGAGAGTGGACATGGAAAAGGAGAGTATGATGGAGCAGGAGCATAAGTGAAGTGTGCACTTCGCCAACATGAACTTGCAAGTATTCTCTTCATATTTGCATAGTTTTAATTTAAAAATCTAAGAGATAGATATATAGATTAAAAATATATATACATCATGGGTTGTCCAATTCTCTAAAGTGAAATCTCGTGTCTAGGTAATACAGAATTGAAATGAAATTGTTGAATGGTGCAAAAGTCATTTTGCTAGTTGTGATACAACATACAACAAGCGTTATTTTTGGGAAGTTAAAGGTATAAATATTAGATTGTGCAAGTGTTCAAATTATTTAATTTAATTCAACACATTCAACATAAGTGGAAAGTAAATTAATTTTGAACTAATTTGTGAGTTTGATGTATACATGTATAAATTTGTTTTAAAACTACATCATACACTAGAAATATATGTATACACGTGTGTTTCTAAATTCATAAATGACTTGTATTAACAGATATTGATCGATCAAATCCTTATAATTGTCAAACAATTAATGGTATTATAAGTTTACATCAAGTCATGACTACGGGACATAGCAAGCCTCTTGTTATTCTTGTAAGAGAAAAATCATGCTTTTGTGTTGATTGCATTGCGAACAACAAAAATACTCAATGTGAGAACATTGTAGATGGATACGTTTTACAATGGGAAATGAAATATTTTATCGCAATGCCTCCTTATGAAGATAGTTACATTAATTATATTAATGGCTCTCTATATTCAGTTGATTATGAATGTGTTTCTGATTTAGTTGTTACAGGTGCATGTGTGCATTTTTAAAAAATTATATGTACAAATTTTTAAATTCTTATTTATTTTATTGTTCAAATAATTTAAATGTAACTATTTTTGTTTGAAATATATATGTGATCTATGTACAGGTGATATTTTTGTGGTGACAATATTAAAGGTGTAGATTATTATCTATTGAGATGCACAAAACTAAAATGTAAGTTATTAGAATCAGTCAATGATGGTGATGGCCAACAATATCTCGCTAGTTCAGTTGTTGTTGAATGAACCTATTATCAACAAATAAAGATAGATAGAAATGGTGTAACATTTATTGATTATATGCCAAGCCAAAAATTTCAACACTATAGTCACTTAGTAATAGCGATAAGATTACATTTGGAGACATTGCCAAAAAGAGGACGTGGCAACCAAAAGTGGAGGTTGCCTATTGAAGATCATGAAAAAAATTTATATATTATAAAAGATAGGGAGGATCCATATTATATGTACCAGAAGATTTAAGTTAACTTGTCACATGAACTTGAACATTTTATATTAGATAGATCATATTTTTATGAACTCATATTTTCTATGAGTTATCTAGATATAGACATGTGTTTGTTTTGATAGTGTGGATGGTTATATATATTATATATATTGCACATGGACATTTAATTTTGTGGATGCATTTAATTTATGTTATATACATTGAATTTATACTTTATACTTTTATATTTTGTGTCCATGCATTGAATGTATGTATGGATTTGAATTTTTATGTGTATGAATTCATTTGTATGTTGTCTTAAGGGGTCTTGAGGGGATTTAAGGGGTCTTAAGTGTTGGCATTATAGTAAAAAAGATTGTTGATATTCAATAAGGATATTGAGAAGGTTGTTAAAGATTATTGATATAACTGAAGAAGGATGATAACTATCTTTATAACATTATTTTGTCATTGATGTCAAGAAATTGATTTTCTGATTTAGTATGATGTTGCCATATCTTAAGAAGTATGTTTTGAAGAGAATTAAGATGTTAGTAAAAGACACAGAAAGAACGTGATGAATATAGGGAGGAATAAGTTATTCAATGGGCAACTATTACCGAGTTAGACAATGATGAGATCATGATGTTTAGATTGTTTTGATATCCTACATATGCTATTGTTTGTAAGGCTAATACTATACTATGTTACCGAGAAAAGAACCTAGTCAGTAAACCCTAAGGAACCTAGTCGGTAAACCCTAAGGTTATCTCTATTGGTTAATGAAGGTGGAATGTCTATCGAGTGAAGTTTAGTATTTACCGAGTTGCAACCGAGTAATAATAGAATGCATTGGATAAATACATGCATTATTTAATGAAGGAAGCTGATGAGCTAGATATGATTAAATGATTGATACAACGTGTATGAAGTTTGTTAAGGATCTATGGCAATGGAAGATCGATAGGAAGATCTACAGCTCAGATTGAACTGCAATACCTTAGCACAAGTTCCAAGAAATGTATGCAAGTTCCAAGGCGAGGTAAAACATTTTCAAATCAAAGGATGGATTGAACCGGGTCAAGATTGAAGATCTGATGGCTATGATTGATCATGGGAAATGTGATCAAGGAGATTAAGTGGTTAGCAAATTGTTTATAAATAAGGAATTGTTGATAAACAATGTATGCGGGCAAGTGTATGCACATGGATGCTACATAGTGATTATCGAGCACAAAAGCTTGAAGACCTGTTTGAACAATAGAGTAGAGAGCCTAGCAGAGGGACAAGATAAGTCCTATGACTAGATTGTATTGAGGAAATAAGAATCTGCTTTAGCATTTTAGATGCAAAGTTGCAAAAATACTCATTACTGTTGTTTATTTGTAAGTGAAAGAAAATCTCTTAATCGAGTGGACTTAACAATCTTATTTGTAAATCCTCTAGCAAGGTGACATTCTGATTGAGTGTTTGAAACCCTTTAACAAGGTCACTTCTAACAAAGTGAAGATCCTAACAGATCTGAGGGAAATCCCTTAACCGGGTCACACCTAGCAATGTGTTTGTAATCTTTAACAGGATTTGCTTTTAACTGAGCATACTCTAGAAGAGTATATTTCTTAGTGGTTCCAAAATCCCATAGTGGTTTTTTCCTATTTGGGTTTCCATGTTAAATCTGGTGTTATGAGTGTTGTTATGATTATGTGTTCTTGAGTTTGCATGTTTAATAGTTTTTGGTTAAGTTGTTGAAGTATAAGTTACTGAGGTTGAATCTATTGATTTATGGAAGTTTAAGTTTGTATGATTCACCCCCCCCCCCACTCTCTCATCTTATTAGCTATTGGCATCTATACTTTACATCAAGTATCAGAACTAACAATTGGTATCAGAGCTAAGGACTTCAGAAGAAAAAGTTTAAAGGTACTTGAGGCAAATATCTGAAGATATATAAAAGGGATGCACTGAAGCTGAACAAGTCAAGTTTCTCCACATGGCAGAAAAGGATTAAGCTACATTTATCAGGAATTGGAGAATATGCAACATATTATTTGGAGAATGATTACATTGCACCGAGCACCAACCCTATGACCTTGGAAGAGATTAAAGCAAAGCAAGAACATATTCAAGCTATGATTGAAATAACATTAGCATTGACTGACCCAGAGTTTAATGATCTAGAAGGCTGCAATGATGCAAAAGCAATGTGGACTAAGCTCACATTTGTATATGGAGGTGATGAACATGTTCAAAGAGAAAAAGTAGATAGTCTAAGAGGACAACTTGAATCCATGAGGATGAATGAAGGAGAGAACATAACACAATATAGTACAAGACTAAGGAGATTGTCAATCAAATTAAAGGAGCAGGTGGAACTATTGAAGAAAAGGATATAACAAGTAAGTTGTTGAGAACCCTTCTACCAGCTTATGCTATTCGAGTCTCTGCAATCAATGAATTGAGGTCTGTACCTAACATGCCAGTTTCTTTGGATGCTACTATTGGTAAGCTACATGCGTTTGAGTTAAGTAATTTTGATAATAGTGGGTCTTCAGTAAATAAAGTAGAATCTGCATTTAGTTCTTTTCATATTGGTGAATCTGATGATTACAATGATAGAATGAGTAATTACTCTAAAGGAGATCACAGTGGAGCAAGTGAAAGATTTCACATGAACATGGAAAAAGTGCATAGACTGTATGAGGAAATGAAGAAGCAAGAAGAATTTGAAGCATTATTAGCCAAAAGGTTACCGAGAGGAAAAGGTAAGTATAAAGGAAAGCTACCTTTAAAATGTTTCAATTGTGATAAAATAGGACATATGGCTTCTAACTGCCCTGACAAAGAATCTAGTGAAAAGAGAGAATACCGAGATAACAGGCAAAAAGATAACCAATACAGAGGACACCGAGACTTTAGAAGGAGAGATAGAAAGACATGTCTACTAGCAGATGAGGAATCCAATGATGACAAATCTGATGAAACTGATACTGAGGAAGTTGTTTATGTGCCTATTAAAGATGGATCTGATGAGGAAAGGTATGAAGAAAAATCCCTAATATCTCACATAAATAATAATGATTCTTGGATCATAGACAGTGGATGCTCACATCATATGACAGGTGATAAGCACAAGTTTGTTAAATTAGAAGACTATGATGGAGGCTATGTAAGATTTGGTAATGATGCACCATGTCTGGTGAAAGGTAAAGGATCTATAACACTTCTTGACAATGCTAAATGTGATGATGTATACTAGGTTGAAGGATTGGAATACAATTTATTGAGTGTAGCACAGCTAAACAATATAGGATACCGAATAGAATTTTAGAAAGGAATTGTCAAAGTTCATGACAAGCATGGAAAGTTAGCTGCTATCAGGACACAAACAAAAGGTAATACATTTCATCTTGACTCAACTTGGAACAAGTGTCTTTATGCAAAGATAGATGATACCTAGTTATGGCATAAAAGGTTTTGTCATATAAATTTTGATAACCTGATCAAAATAAGTAAGAAGCACTGAGTAAGAGGTCTACTGAGTCTTGAAAAACCTGAGAATGTTATGTGTCGAGGATGATAGATGGGTAAGATGACAAGATCAAGCTTTACAAGTAAGTCCTACACTTCTAAAAGAATTTTAGATCTAGTACACACTAATCTTTGTGGTCCAATGAAAGTTCAAAGTTATTGTGGTGATAAATATTTCATATTATTTGTGGATGATTACTCAAGGATGATGTTAGTTATGTTTTTAAAAGAAAAATTATAAGCTTTTCAAATGTTCAAATGGTACAAGGCAAGATTTGAAAATGAAACAAGAAGACAACTGAAATGTCTTAGATCTGATAGAGGAGGAGAATTCACTTCTGATGAATTTAACTTATACTGCAATGATCATGGTATAAAGAGGCAAGTATCTACACCGAGAACACCCCAGCAAAATGGGATAGCTGAGAGAAGAAATAGATCAATTGTGGATTGTGCAAGAACCTTGATGATAGAAAAGAGGGTACCTCAAACATTTTGGAGAGAAGCAATCAGCACTGCAGTTTACACCTTGAATCGAGTTCAAATGAAGAAAGGAACTATGAAGACACCATATGAGATCTGGCATGACAAGAAACCTAATGTAAGTTACTTTAAAATATTTGGAAGTAGATGCTATGTTCACAAAGATGACAGAAATGGAAAGTTTGATCAAAAAAGTGAAGAAGGAACATTTCTTGGATATTCTTCTAGAAGTAAAGCATTTAAATGTCTGATCAAATCATCTAACAAAATATCGGAAAGTGCAAATGTGAAAATTGATGAATTTACAGAAAGAAATAATGAAGGAAATTCCAAAGAACTAGAAGATTATGAAGAATTTATTTATGTTCAACCGAGAAGTACTACCAAGAATACTGCTGAAGAAAATGAAGATAATGTCTAGCTACCGAGTGATGAAGAAGATCATACAGAACCTACCGAGCCTATATTAGCCAAATATGTCAGAAGACATCATACATCAAGTTAGATTATAGGAGATAAAGATGATCCAGTGATGACAAGAAACAAACTGAGACAGAACACATGTTTGATTTCTGAATTTGAACCGAGAACAGTAAAAGAAGCATTTAATAGTGAAGATTGGGTAAATGCTATGACAGAAGAGATTGATCAAATCAAGAAGATTGACACATGGACACTAATCGCAAGACCAAAGGACAAAAATGTAATCGGTACTAAGTGGATTTTTAGGAATAAGCTAAATGAAAAAGGTGAGGTCATTTGCAACAAAGCAAGACTAGTTTGCAAAGGTTATGCTCAAGAAGAAGGAATAGATTATGGTGAAACCTTTGCACCTGTGGCTAGACTTGAGGGATTAAGAACATTATTGGCATATACTAGAAGAAGAAGTTTTCATTGAACAACCTGAAGGATTTGTTGAAGACAAGAGTAAAGATCAGCTATGCAAACTAAACAAAGCTTTATATGGTCTGAAACAAGCACTTAGAGCATGGTATGAAAGATTACACTCTTATTTAATCAAGATTGGTTTTATAAGGACAAGTGAAAACAACAATATGTACATGAAGAAAGATGAGGACAATGGAATATTGATCTCAGGCATATTTGTTGATGACATTATATTTTGTGGTAATGACTCCTTATGCAAGAACTTTGGAAATGGAATGTGCAAAGAATTTGAGATGTCACTAATCGGTGAAATAAAGTATTTTATAGGTTTACAGATATTGCAAATGAAAGATGAGATTTTCATTACTCAATCCAAGTACATAAAGGAAATCTTGAAGAAATTTGGAATGGAGGATTCTAAACCAGTAAGTACTCCTATGACTACTAACTATAAATTATCAAAGACTGATGAATCTGCAGCTGTTGATGAGACACTTTACCAATCTATGATTGGAAAATTGCAATATGTTGTGCATAGTAGACCGGATATAGCACATGTAGTAGGTATTGTAGCAAGATTCTCTGTAGATCCTAAGGAAACTCATATGACAACAATCAAGAGAATTTTCAGATACCTGAGAGGCACGAAAGATTATGGCTTAGTATATGGAAAGAGAAATAATTTTGATTTAAAAGTTTATATTGAAGCTGATTGGGTAGGCAACATAGATGGCACGAAAAGCACAAGTGGTGGAGCTTTCTTTTTAGGAGAAAGACTAGTAAGTTGGCTTAGCAAGAAACAAGGATGTATTTCTCAATCTATAGCAGAAGCTGAATATGTTGCTGCAGCATTGAATTGTACCAATATAGTATGGATCAAACAACTATTGGAAGGTATAAATGAGAAAGTTACTGAGCTAGTAACTATATTCTGTGATAATACTAGTGCCATTAACATTTCAAAGAATCTAGTGATACACTCTAAGACAAAGCATATATATATAAATTATCACTATCTCAGAGAAGAAGTTCAAGAGAAGAAAGTTGTGATGCAATATATCAGTTCAAAGGAGCAATTAGCAGACATCTTCACAAAGCCACTGTCAAGGGACACTTTTGAGTATCTCAGAAGCAAGTTAGGGGTCCTACCCCTATCTTCTACTCACTGACCGAATTTGGTGAAAGCATCAATTCGATGAATCTATAGAATATTATGTGTGGATTGATGTTGATTTACGCACTTTAGGAGGTCACCTAAAGGTGTGCAAGAAATTGTGATTAGAGACAAGATGATTTGACCAAGACTAAGATGTTACATAGCAAGGCAAATCACTTCATAGAGGAAAGAATCATGATTTAGTTCTTTTACTTTTTGGCATTGTTGTCAAAGGGGGAGAAGACTAAATGATTGAAAGACTAAATGGTTGACTGCATGATAAAGCCCTGAATGATGGAAATAATAGAAGACTAATGGCAGGGGGACTAGATTGAAAAATGAAGAAGACTAAATGCAAGTGAATAGCTCAGAAGCCTATTGAAAAGGAAGAAGACTTCAGAACATTTTAACAGATCAAGGACAACAGGAGAAGTCTAACAGCAATCTAAATCCAAATCAATTTGAATATCTTGTTGGTATTACCATTTAATTATTGGTTTTTCCATCAATGCCAAAGGGGTCTTAAGTGTTGGCATTACAGTAAGAAAGATTGTTAATATTCAATAAGGATATTGAGAAGGTTGTTGAAGATTATTGATATAATTGAAGAAGGATGATAACTATCTTTATAACATTATTTTGTCATTGATGTCAAGAAATTGATTTTCTGATTTAGTATGATGTTGCCATATCTTAAGAAGTATGTTTTGAAGAGAATTAAGATGTCGGTAAAAGACACAGAAAGAATGTGATGAATAAAGAGAGGAATAAGTTATTCAATGGGCAACTATTACCGAGTTAGACAATGATGAGATCATGATGTTTAGATTGTTTTGATATCCTACATATGCTATTGTTTGTAAGGTTAATACTATACTATGTTACCGAGCAAAGAACCTAGTTAGTAAACCATAAGGTTATCGCTATTGGTTAATGAAGGCAGAATGTCTATCAAGTGAAGTTTAGTATTTACCGAGTTGCAACCGAGTAATAATAGAATGCATTGGATAAATACATGCGTTATTTAATGAAGGAAGCTAATGAGCTGGATATGATTAAATGATTGATACAACATGTATGAAGTTTGTTAAGGATCTATGGCAATGGAAGATCGGCAGGAAGATCTACAACTCAGATTGAACCGCAATACCCTAGCACAAGTTCCAAGAAATGTATACATTTTCAAATCGAAGGATGGATTGAACCTGGTCAAGATTGAAGATCTGATGGCTATGATTGATCATGGGAAATGTGATCAAGGAGATTAAGCGGTTAGCAAATTGTTTACAAATAAGGAACTATTGATAAACAATGTATGCGGGCAAGTGTATGCACATGGATGCTACATAGTGATTACTGAGCATAGAAGCTTGAAGACCTATTTGAATAATGGAGTAGAGAGCCCAATAGAGGGACAAGATAAGTCCTATGACTAGATTGTATTGAGAAAATAAGAATCTTCTTTAGCATTTTAGATGCAAAGTTGCAGACATACTCATTACTGTTGTTTATTTGTAAGTGACAGAAAATCTCTTAATCGAGTGGACTTAACAGTCTTATTTGTAAATCCTCTAGCAAGGTGACATTCTGATTGAGTGTTTGAAACCCTTTAACAAGGTCACTTCTAACAAAGTGAAGATCCTAACAGGTCTGAGGGAAATCCCTTAGCCGGGTCACATCTAGCAATGTGTTTGTAATATTTAACAGGATTTTCTTTTAACCGAGCATATTCTAGAAGAGTATATTTCTTAGTGGGTCCGAAATCCCACAGTGGTTTTTCCCTATTTGGGTTTCCACATTAAATCTGGTGTTATGAGTGTTGTTATGATTATGTGTTCTTAAGTTTGCATGTTTAATAGTTTTTGGTTAAGTTGCTGAAGTATAAGTTACCGAGGTTGAATCTATTGATTTATGGAAGTTTAAGTTTGTATGATTCACCCCCCCCCCCCCCCCCCTCTCATCTTATTAGCTATTGGCATCTATACTTTACATCAAGTATCAGAACTAACATCAAGGGTATTTTTACAATGGGATCATAGTGCATGTACATAGTTACACCTAGATCATACTGCATGTGTGAATCACCTATTTAAATCATCTTTATGTATGTATACATTTATGGATTCATTTATATAAATTACATGTACACATGGATTCATTTATATATGTTGTCTTAAGGGGGATTTTGCAATATGGTCATAGTGCATGTACATGGTTGCACCTAAATCATGTAGTGCATGTGTGAATAACCTATAAATCATCTTTATGTATGTATATACATGTATGAATTTGAATTTATATTTACATGTATGGATTCATTTATATGTTGTCTTAAGAGGTCTTAAGGGGTTTTTGGAATGGGGTCATAGTGCATGTACATAGTTACACCTAGATCATAATGCATGTGTGAATCACCTATATAAATAATCTTTATGTATATATACATGTATTGATTCATTTTTATTTATGCGTATGGATTCATTTATATGAATGGTCTTAAGGGGTATGTTATTTACTCAATTTGTAGCTTTGGTAAAAATTACTAAGCAATCCATGTGATATAATAAACCACTCTTCAATTTGAGATTTTTTTAATTGTCATTGTTTCCTTAGGACCACATAATAAAGTTTGTAATTTCATTTTGGGCCTAAGTATCTTGGAAACAAGTGTAACTTATAAATTTTAAGTCGAGACACTAATTTAGGATCTATTCCCTCTTTCTCTTGTAGAGGTACTTTTAGGCACATAAAACGAATATGTATGTTATCTATAGAAACATTTTCAATTGTATCTAATGAGCTTTCTTATTGAAGAGATCCATGCAAACATTTAATTATGGATATAATCTTCAAATAAATCTTACTTTTAATCTATCCTTTTGTTGAAGTTTTAGATTAATGTAGGTTAACTTTATAATTTAGGTTAATAAATACTAAATTAGTTTAAGGTTAGTTTGGTAGATACATTCTCATAATAACTTTGCAATCTAGATTTAGAAAGTTATGAAATATTGAACAACACACACACACACATGCATAAATTTAAATTATGATCTATGCATCAAAGCTAATATCATCATAGGGGTTATAAGTCTCAACAACATCAATCATATGATGTAGATCATCACTAATGATCTTAGCCCTATCCTTATTTATACGGTTAGGGGTTGTTTCCAATGTATGCTTTAGGCGATCTAAAGCATGTTATAACGTCTTTGCGGTTTCCACATAAAGATGTTGCCTATCATCAATGGATCTTGCAGAATGACTTGAGGTCTTCTCACTGCCACCTAGTTGAACACTAGGCTCAGAACCAATATGATGTGAAGCAGGACTTAAAATGACGGTATGGAATATATACATCTGCATGTGCACATGTAGATTATAATTTAAAAACAATTTTTTGTAACCTAAATATTTACAATAATTATATATATAAATATATATGCTAACATCTTTTTTCTTTCAAGAATATTGAAATAAAGCACACAATTTTCCAAAAAAGATGTCTAGAACTAGATATATATTTAATTACATCTAACAAATTTCAAACTAATATAGTACTCTGTATGTAAATTAATACATGTAAAAGACATTTTAAACATGTTAAAAGATTGAAAGAAACTTAAACATCCTGAAAATATCTTAAAATCTAATATTAAATGTCATGTATAATAGGTGGTCTTAAGGGGTCTTAAGGGAATTTATGCAATGGGCTCATATGTGGTCATATTGTGTCGAAATGGGTACGTTGTAAACACTAGTATATTATAAGGGGTCATATGTGGTCATAAGGGGTCATATGGGGTACATATGTGGTCTGAAGGGGTCATATTTGATCCTACATGGTCATATTAGTTCATAAGGGGTACCTTGTACATACTAGGATATTATAAGGGGTCATATGTGGTCCTAGAGGATCACGTATGTCTTAAAACACATTCATGACCCCTTAGGACCACACATGGCCCCCTAGGATCCTATGTGGTCATACTGTGTCGTAAGGGGTATGTTGTACACACTAGGATGTTATAAGGGATCATATGTGGTCCTAAGGGGTTACACATGTGTGACCCATTAGGACCACATATGACCACTTAGGACACTATTTAATCCTACATGATCATATTGGGTCATAAGGGGTAGGTTGTACATATTAGGATGTTATAAGGGGTCATATGGGGTCCTAAGGGGTCACACATGTGTTAGAACACATGTGTGACCCCTTACGACACTATGTGATCCTATGTGGTCATATTGTGTTGTAAGGGGTACATTGTACACAATAGGATATTGTGAGAGGTCATATGTGCTCCTAAGGGGTCACACATGTTAGAATACATGTGTGACCGCTTAGAACCACATTTGACCCCTTAGGACACTATGTGATCCTACATGGTCATAGTAGGTCATAAGGGGTATGTTGTACATAATAAGATGTTATAAGGGGTCATATGGGGTCCTAAGGTGTCACACATGTGTTAGAACAAATGTGTGATCCCTTAGGATACCATATGACCCCTTAGGAAACTATATGATGCTACATACTCATATTGGGTCATAAGGGGTACCTTGTTCATACTAGGATGTTTTAAGGGGTCGTATGTGGTCCTAAGGGGTCACACATGTGTTAGAACACATGTGTGGCCCCTTAAGACCACATATGACCCCTTGGGACACTATTTGATCCTACAAGGTCATATTGGGGCATCAAGGATATGTTGTACATACTAGGAGGTTGTAAGGGGTCATATGGGGTCCTATGAGGTCACACATGTGTTAGATTACATGCATGACCCCTTAGAACCACACATGACCCCTTAGGACAATACATGGCCCCTTAGGACACTATTCATCTTATGTGGTCATATTGTGTGGTAAGAGGTACGTTGTACACACTAGATTGTTATAAGGGGTCATATGTGGTCCTAAGGGGTCATGCAATGATAGAACACAGGCGTGACCCTTTAGGACCACATATGACCCCTCAAGGCACTATTTGATCCTACATGGTCATATTGGGTCATAAGGGGTATGTTGTACATACTAGGATGTTATAAGGGGCCATATGGGGTTCTAAGTGGTCACACATGTGTTCACCACACATGATCACTTAGGGCCACAGATGTCCCCTTAGAACACTATTCATCCTATGTGGTAATGTTGTGTTGTAAGGGGTACATTGTACATACTAGGATGTTATAAGGGTTCATATGTGGTCATAAGGGTTCACGCATGTGTTATAACACATGTGTGACCCCTTAGAACCACATATAACCCCTTAGGACACTATTTGATCCTACATGGTCATATTGGGTCATAAGGGGTACCTTGTACATACTAGGATATTATAAGGGGTCATGCATGTGTTAGAAGACATGAGTGACCCCTTAGGACCCTATATGTTCCCTTAGGACACTATGTGATCCTATGTGGTCATATTAGGTCATAAGGGGTATGTTGTACACACTAGGATGTTATATGGGGCTATATGTGGTCCTAAGAGGTCACACGTGTTACAACACATGTGTGACCCCTTAGGACTACATGTGACCCCTTAAGACACTATTTGATCATACATGGTCATATAGGGTCCTAAGGGGTACCTTGTACATACTAGGATGTTATAAGAGGTCAAATGGGGTCTTAAGGGGTCACACATGTGTTAGAATACATGTTTGACCCCTTAGGACCACATATGACCCCTTAGAACACTATTTGATCCTACATGGTCATATTGGGTCATAAGGGGTACGTTGTGCATACTAGGATGTTATAAGGTGTCATATGGGGTCCTAAGGGGTCATACATTTGTTCGAACACATATGTGAGCCCTTAAGACCCAACATGACCCCTTAGGACCACACATGGTGCCTTAGAACACTATTCATCCTATGTGATCATGTTGTGTTGTAAGGGGTATGTTGTACTCGCTAGGATGTTATAAGGGCTCATATGTGGTCCTAAGGGTTCACACATGCGTTAGAACACATGTCTCACACCTTAGAACCACATATGACCCCTTGGGACACTATTTGATCCTCAATGGTCATATTGGGTCCTAAGGGGTACCTTGTATATACTAGGATGTTATAAGTGGTCATATGGGGTCCTAAGAGGTCACACATGTGTTAGAACACATGCATGGCACCTTAGGACACTATTTGTTCCTACATGGTCATATTGCATCATAAAGGGGTACCTTGTACATACTAAGATGTTATAAGGGGTCATATGTGGTCCTAAGGGGTTGCGTGTCCCCTTAGGACCCCATATTACCCCTTAGGACACTATTTGATCCTACATGGTCATATTGGGTCCTAAGGGGTACATTTTACATACTAGGATGTTATAAGGGGTCATATGGGGTCCTAATGGGTCACACATGTTTTAGAACACGTGTGACCCCTTAGGACCCCATATGATCCCTTAGGACAATGTTTGATCCTACATGGTCATATTGGTCATAAGGAGTCATATGTGGTCCTAAGGGGTCACACATGTGTTAGAACATATGTGTGCCCCTTAGGAAACTATTTGATTCTACATGGTCATATTGGGTGATAAGGGGTATGTTGTACATACTAGGAAGTTATAAGGGGTCATATGGGGTCCTAAGTTGTCATGCATGTGTTAGAACACATGCATGACCCCTTAGGACCACACATGACCCCTTAGGTCCACACATGGCCCCTTGGGACATTATTCATCCTATGTGGTCATATTGTGTCATAAGGGGTACGTTGTACACAATAGGATGTTATAAGGGGTCATATGTGGTCCTAAGGGTTCATACATGTGTTACAACACATGTGTGACCCTTTAAGACACTATTTGATCCTACATGGTCATATTAAGTCATAAGTGGTACCTTGTAGATACTAAGATGTTATAAGGGGTCATATGTGGTCCTAATGGGTCATGCATGTGTTAGAACACATGTGTGACCCATTAGGACCCCATATGACCCCTTAGGACACTATTTGATCCTACATGGTCATATTGGGTCATAAGGGGTACCTTGTACATACTAGGATGTTATAAGGGGTCATATGGGGTCCTAAGGGGTCATGCATCTGTTAGAACACATGCATGACCCCTTAGGACCCCATATGACCCCGTAGGATACTATGTGATCCTACATGGTCATATTGGGTCCTAAGGGGTACGTTGTACATACTAGGCTATTATAAGGTGTAATATGTGGTCCTAAGGGGTCACACATGTGTTAGAATGCATGCGTGACCCCTTAGGACCACACGTGACCCCTTAGGACATTATTTAATCCTACATGGTCATATTGGGTCCTAAGGGGTACCTTGTACATACTAGGATGTTATAAGGGGTCATACGGGGTCCTAAGGGATCACGCATGTGTTAGAACACATGTGTGGCCCCTTAGGACCCTATACAATCCCTTAGGATACTATGTGAACCTATGGGGTCATATGGGTTCCTAAGGGGTAATATTGTGTCATCAGGGGTCATATGGGGTCCTAAGGGGCCATACATGTGTTAGAACACATGGTTGGCCCCTTAGGACCCTGTATGACCCCTAACAACTCCATATGACCCCTTATAATAGTATATGATCCTGTGGGGTCATATGGGATCAGTTGGGGTCATTATGGGTGATAAGGTATTATTCTCTTAAGGGATCATTACATATTATTACATTCATAATGCATCATATAGTAAGAAGGGGTCTTATTGTGTTGTATGGGGTCTTATATGTTATACATGTGAGGACACTACAACGGGTCAAAATTGATAACTCAATGATGAACACATAGTACCAAACTAGTACTGAGAGGGGGGGGGGTGAATCAGTACAGACAAAAATCACAATCCTAAACTGGTTTGTTAGCAGACATTGTGCTTTTATAGACAAACAATAACACTGGTCTTAAACAGAGTACAATCGGCAAAACCCAAAATAACTGAGACAAGCATAAACCGGTTGACACTTATCTTCTCGCACAATCTAATAGTTCATTTCCATTTCATCCTAGTGCATGAATAGGTAAACTATCATCAAAGACATATATGTAAATAGCTAGATCAACATGATTCACCGCTTGACAGAAAATAACATATCATCACATGAAAAGGACATCACATATGACACACATATTTTTCATGTGGAAACCCAACTAGGAAAGACCACGGTGGGGATGAATACCCACAAGCTTATTTTTGAACTCTTTAGAAGTCCACTCTGTTAGGAGCCTTGTTCGGTTAAAGATTGCTACAATAGTTTCTGTTAGGAACTGATCCTGTTAGGGATCACCCGGTTAAGGGATGGCTAGAATACCCGGTTAAGGGTTAAACCCTGTTAAAGGTTACCTTCTTAGAGGATTTCAAGAACTCAATGGTTTTGAGTCACCCTATTAAAGGATTTATAGCAAGTTGGTTAAAGCTACCCTATTAAGGGATTTCTTGACTATTGAAGTGGTTAGAGATCAACAGGTATTACAATGATCTGGTAACAACACTTAATGCCAATGCAGATCCGTTTTAGCTCCTCTTCACCTTTTGCACTTACACTCTGCAGGTATCACTTCTCTCCTCTAGTCTCGCAAGAATCACGTATCTCTTCACTTGGATACACACACACAACTTTTGCCAACAACCTCAAAAAGAAACACAACATCAACCTTATAGGAAAATAGATAGGTCGGTAGCATAAACCCTAAACCCTAAATTTGTTAGGTTAAGGAATTCAAATGGTTCAATCCTAACCATTGAGCACACTGCATTAAATGCAACAATCTTGATCAAATCTCAAGACATTCTCCATCGTTCATTTTCCACCAATTTCATGGCGGCTAATAACCCATCACGCGTTATCACCATTTATAGGCTTCGCACATTCTTTAGGTAGATGGGAACAATCTCCTTCATGCAAGATCCTTCACGTGTGCAAGGCTGATGTGGCAACACAATTTGTTCTTCGTTACAATGCTAACTCATCACGCAAAGTCACCGGTTGAGCAACACAAGCTTGAAGCACTTCAACCGGAAACCCTGAAGTTGAGACTACCAACCAGTAGTCATACAAAGCTTCCATGTGTCAGTTCTCATAACCATATTCCGGTTCACCTTGAACAAACACACCGCTTCACTTTGGCACAAATGTCGGTTCACAGTGTTATACTGGTTCTCATATATACCAGTTCTCTCCTCTTCAGCATATTGACATGAATGACAACATACAATGTCATTATGTCCTCATACCAGTTCACATAATGCCAACAATCTCCCCCTTAGGCATTGATGGCAATATATAAAGATATCTCTCTTCTTCACATCTTCTCCACTTCTCTTCTTCTCCCCTTTTGACAACAATGCCAAAGTGGAGGCACAAGCTTCCCTATTCCATTATGCTGCTCCCCCTGAGGAGTAGCATCCTTCAACACAGCAATCCAAAGAAAAATTTGATTATGCAATACCTGACTGATGTGGAGTATATACCTTTAGTTCACCTCCTAAAGGGGAAACACCCCTAATTCACCTCTTAAGTACATAAATCTAGCCTTTGGGAGAGGCTTGGTGAATATGCCTGTTAACTGCTCCTTACTAGAAACATGTTCCAGTGCAATCTCTTTGTTTTGAACCTTTTCCCTCAAGAAATGATACTTAAGCTCAAAGTGCTTGGTTCTTGAATGTAAAACCGGATTCTTGGAGATGTTAATTGCACTAGTATTGTCACAAAATATACTTATTGGTTCAGATACAGGAACTTTGAAGCCATTTAATACATGCTTCATCCAAATTGTCTGAGTGCAGTTCATGAAAGTTGCAACATACTCTACTTCCGTTGTAGACTGAGAGATACAACTCTGCTTCTTACTCATCCATGAGACCAGTCTACCACCGAGAAAGAATGCACCACCGGTTGTTCTCTTCCGGTCATCTATATTACCAGCCCAATCAATATTTGTGAACACTTTCAGGTTAAAATCTTTATTGTATGGTTACCATAACCCATAGTCAATAGTTCCCTTCAGATACCTAAGAATCTATTTGATTGCAACCAAAGTGGGATTCTCTTGGTCTTTTCTAGAACCTTGCAATAATGCCAACTGCATGTGCAATATTTGGTCTTCTATGCACTACATAATACAATTTACCAATCATTGATCGGTATTCCTTCTCATCAACCAATACTGAGTCATCCTCTTTGGATAGTTTACAACCGATCACCATCGGTGTACCAACCGGTTTGCTATCTTCCATGCCAAAGGTCTTCAACACCTCTTTGACATACTTGGACCGAGTGATAAAGATTCCATCTTTCATCTACTGGATCTACAGTCCAATGAAGAACTAAATCTCCCCTATGAGTGATATCTCAAACTCTTTCTTCATCTCATCTGCAAACTCATGACTCATCTTGTCATCTCCACCAAAGATAATGTCATCAACAAATACCTCACAGATTAGGATCTGATCTCCTTCAGACTTCAAGTAGATATTTCTATCTTCGCTTGTTCTCTCAAATCCAATTTTCACAAGATGGGAGTGCAGGCATTCATACCATGCTCTAGGGTCCTGCTTTAGACCATACAAGGCTTTATGTAGCCTACACACCATGTCACTGTCTTTAGATAGGGCAAACCCATCTGGTTGATCTATATACACTTCCTCTTCAAGTACACCATTTAGGATTGCAGATTTTACATCCATTTGATATACTTTGAATCCTTTAAAAGCTACATATGCAAGAAGCATACAAACTCCTTCCAATTTGGCTACAGGAGAAAAGGTTTCTCCATAGTCTTTTCCTTCTTCTTGGGCATATCCTTTGCACACTAGTCTAGCTTTGTTTCTAATCACTGTGCCATCCTCATTTAGCTTATTTCTGAAAACCCATTTGGTACCAATGACATTTTTATGCTCCAGTTTGGGTACCAAAGACCATGTACCATTTTTCTCTATCTGGTCAAGTTCCTCTTCCATTGCCTTGATCTTGTCTTCATCTTTATGTGCCTCTTTGAATGATTTAGGTTCAAATTCAGAGATCATACATGAGTTTTCTCTGACCTTTCTTCTTGTAAGGATTCTTGCATCCTTATCTCCTATGATCTACTTAGGATCATGATTCAGCTTGACATACTGAGGAATGGTCTTGATAGATTCCTCTTGCTTTTCTTCTTCATCCTCATCTCCATCAGTATCAGCATCTACATCTACCAGTGTAGGAACACTATTACTGGTACTCGGTTGACTGACAACTGATTCCCAGAAGGTTACAACCAGTTCATTTTCCGCTTGCTCACTGTCGGTTTCCTTAGTTTTCTCAGAAGATTCATTAACTCTTATATTGATGCTTTCCATAATTCTCTGAGTCCTATTATTGAAACACTTGAGAGCTTTTCTCTTGGTGGAATACCCTAGGAATATTCCCTCATCACATTTCGCATCAAATTTTCTCTGGTGTTTTCTCCTCTTGATGTAACATTTGCTACAAAACACTCTAAAGTAGCTAACCACAGGTGTCTTACCAGTCCAATACTCATAAGGAGTTTTATCCTTACATTTCTGGATGAGTACCTAGTTCATTGTGTAGACTGCAGTGCTCACCACTTCTCTCCAAAAGGTGTGGGCTACCTTTCCTTGAATCAACATAGTTCTAGCTGCTTCAACCATAGTTCAGTTATTCCTCTCTGCTAGGCCGTTCTGCTGTGGAGTCTGAGGGGTAGATAGTTGTCTCTTGATGCCATGTTCTTCACAATACTTGTTGAATTCACTAGAAGTGAATTCCCCTCCTTGATCAGTTCTCAGGCACTTGATTCTTTTACCGCTTTCCTTCTCTACTAAAGCTTTGAAAGCTTTGAACTTTACAAAAGCTTCAGACTTATCTTTCAAGAATGTGACCCACATCATTCTTGAGCAATCATCAGTGAGAATCATGAAGTACCTATCACCCTGCGCACTCCTAGTTTTCATAGGACCACACAAATCAGTATGCACAAGATCAAGCAAATTGTTAGCAGTGAAAGATTTACCTTTAAAGGTTGAGGAAGACATTTTCCCCAATTGACACTCTCTGCACAGGGTATTATCTGATTTTCTTAGCATCGACAACCCTCTAACTGCCTTGATCTTACTAGCCTTCACAATGTTATCAAAGTTTACATGGTAGAGTCTCCTATGCCATATCCAGCTATCATCAAATTTAGCCATAAGACATGTACTTATATTTGCATTCAGCTGAAATAGGTTACCTTTGGTCTACATGTCGGTGACCACCAATTCACCATTATTTCCTTTTATTTTGCACACTCCATTCTTGGATTCCATAATGAGATCATTGTCATTCAGCTGGGCAACACTCAAAAGGTTGTGTCTGAGACCATCAACCCAATACACATTGTCAGCACTACTCTTTCCATTCAGAGAGATGGACCCTCTGCCTTTGACCATGCATGGTGCACCATTACCAAAGCGAACCACACCACCATCATACTCTTCCAAGGATAGAAAGTTGCTCTGATCACTAGTCATATGGTGAGAACAGCCACTGTCAATAATCCACTCATTGGAATTATCAAACTAGGAGACAAGAGCCTTCTTGTTTGACACATCTTCCTTGATAGCAACAAACACAATATCTTCATTTTCTTCATCTTCTTCATCTTCATCCATGACACCTTCATCAACTTCCACAAAATAGTTTCTCCAGTTTCCTCCTTTGAATTTCTTGAACGTTTTTAGTTTGTCCTTGTTGTTGCCATTAGGACAGTTTACAGCAATATGTCCTATCCGGTTACAAGAAAAGCATTTCAAAGGGAGCTTACCTCTATATTTGTTGCTTCCTTTAGGAAGTTTCCTAGCAAGAAGAGCTTCAAATGCCATCAGAATCTCCTCATCATCCATTTCTCTGCTCTATATTAGTTCACCACTAGTGCTAGCTTCTTTTCCTTTTCTGGATTGTACAATAGAAGCTTTAAAAGTTGATTAAGTCTTTTGAACACTGCCATCAAAATTGTTTAGTTCATAGGCTGTCAACTTTGCAATGATGGAGTCTAGGGATACCTTAGTCTTGTCTATTGATCTCAACTCTTGAATAGCAGCAACCCTTATTGCATAGACTGGTAATAAGGATCTTAGGACTTTGCTCACCATAGTGGAATCTTCTATTTTACCACCTGCACTCTTGATATCTCCAACAACGGTTTTGATTCTTATTCCATACCATTGAATGGTCTCACCTTTAACCATCCGCATGTCTTCAAACTTCCCTCTAAGGTTTTCTTCCTTAGCTTGTTTTACATGCTCATCACCACCATAGATATTTTCAAGAGTATCTCATATCTCTTTGGGATTTACCTTGTCTTGGACATCAATAAACTCAATGTTAGATAAACTACTAATTAGGGCTTCCATGACTTGTCCATTCTCTTGCAACTCTCTCTTTTGGTCATCAGTGAGAGTACCAGTAGGAGCAACATAGGCATTCTCAACATAACTCTAGTGTTGAGCACCCATGCTTCTGATGTATATCTTCATTCTATCTTTCCATATACTAAAATTTTCTCTGTTGAACTTTGGACCTTCCCTCTTCATCATTAGATTAGGATCTTTACCTCAAGTGATTAAGCTTGTAACACAGAGGACCTGGAGGATGCTCTGATACCAATTGATAACTCAATGATGAACGAATAGTACCAAACTGGTACTAAGAGGGGGGGTGAATCAGTACAGACAAAAATCACAATCCTAAACTGGTTTGTCAGCAAACATTGTGCTTTTATAGACAAACAATAACACCGGTCTTAAACAGAGTACAACCGGCAAAACCCAGAATAACTGAGACAAGCATAAACCGGTTGACACTTATCTTCTCAAACAATCTAATACTTCATTTCCATTTCATCCTAGTGCATGAACAGGTAAACTATCATCAAAGGCATATATGTAAACAACTAGATCAACATGATTCACCACTTGATAGAAAACAACATATCATCACATGAAAAGGACATCACATATGACACACATATTTTTCACATGGAAACCCAACTGGGAAAAACTACAGTGGGGATGAATACCCACAAGCTTGTTTTTGAACTCTTTAGAAGTCCGCTCTATTAGGAGCCTTGTCCAGTTAAAGACTGATACAATAGGTTCTGTTAGGAACCAATCCTGTTAGGGATCACCTGGTTAAGGGATGGCTAGAATATCTAGTTAAGGGTTAAACCCTATTAAAGGTTACCTTGTAAGAGGATTTCAAGAACTCAATGGTTTTGAGTCACCCTGTTAAAGGATTTATAGCAAGTTGGTTAAAGCTACCCTATTAAGGGATTTCCTGACTATTGAAGTGGTTAGAGATCAACAGGTATTACAATGATCTGGTAACAACACTCAATGCCAATGTAGATCTGCTTTAGCTCCTCTTCACCTTCTGCACTTACACTCTGCAGGCATCACTTATCTCCTCTGGTCTGGCAAGAATCACGTATCTCTTCACTTGGATACACACACACAACTTTTGCCAACAACCTCAGAAAGAAACACAACATCGACCTTATAGGAAAATAGATAGGTCGGTAGCATAAACCCTAAACACTAAACCTGTTAGGTTAAGGAATTTAAACGGTTCAATCCTGATCATTGAGCACACTGCATTAAATGCAATAGTCTTGTTCCAATCTCAAGACATTCTCCATCGTTCATTTTCCACCGATTTCATGGCGGCTGATAACCCATCACGCGTTATCACCGTTTACAAGCTTCACACATTCCTGAGGTAGATGGGAACAATCTCCTTCATGCAAGATCCTTCACGTGCACAAGGCTGGCATGGCAACACGATCTGTTCTTCGTTACAATGCTAACTCATCACACAAAATCACCGGTTGAGCAACACAAGCTTGAAGCACTTCAACGAGAAACCCTGAAGTTGAGACTACCAACCGGTAGTCATACAAAGCTTCCATGTGCCGGTTCCCATAACCATATGCCAATTCACCTTGAACAAACACACCACTTCACTTTGGCACAAATGTCAGTTCAGAGTGTTATATCGGTTCTCTCCTCTTCAACATATTGACATCAATGACAACATACAATGTCATTATGTCCTCATACCGGTTCACATAATGCCAACAAAAATATGTCTTCAAATGTATTAAGGGGTCGTTCATGTCTTAATAGTGTCTTGAGATGTCCTAGTATGTGTTCAAGTGTCCTAGTAAAGTTTTATATATCTGTATGTCACATTTATAAATAATTAACCATTAAAAATAATTTAACCATTAAAATATTTAAAACTAATATATTAATGAACATTAAAATATTTTAAAGCTAAAATATTAAGAAATTAAAAACAAATAACCTAAAAAAAAAACAAAAAAAAACAATACAACATTATTATGAAAATAGCTAAATAATTAATATATTACTAAGTTGTTGCAATTTAAAAAACACTTAAAAAAAACAAAAAAACCTACCTACTAAATGTTTCTGGCTGAAACACTTCCCCCTTTGTCCTGCTCGCCCACTGAACTCTAAGCCCCTTGATGCAAAATGAGGGGAAAATGATTTTTCATGGTTTATATAGGGAAAGTGGTTTCGGTCGGAACCCCATTGCCACACTAGCGCCATGTAACAGTCACATTGATCTGGCTGGAACCTTTCCGGCCAGAATGCTTCCAGGCAGATCGTACGAATTATCCATAGGTGCAACATAGATCCTTACTTTTACCCCATAGTAGAGACAAGTTATTTGAGAGGAACACTATGATCATATTAGACTAACACTGAATTCTTCGCTTTAATTCAATTTTGTTGCCTTCGTGTAATAGCTAGGCAAAAACACCATTATAGAAAGATGAGCCAACAATACCAATAACATATAGGAATTATAAATATTCATGGTATATGAAATGATATAGGGAGGTGACACATTTTGGACATATTTTAATATTATGATTATACGTAAACAAACCTTTTATAATACATGTATAGCAAGATTTTTAGTCAACATTGTATTTTATATAATTCTTCTAG